>NC_064544.1:27268741-27587152 GCF_023856365.1 Brienomyrus brachyistius
AGAGCCCCACAATAGCAATATTAGATAGAAAACTTGCTACTGCATCCACAAACAGAATTGCAAGGATAATCAAGAAAAAAAATTTTGTGTGAAGACAGTGTGATGGATCAGCAGGGTCAGTGGTTCCGTTTCCTGAGGACATATTTGCTAAAGATGTGCACATGGTTTGTCTTTCCTTCTTTGACTGCTGTTTGCTCCCAATCTTGTGTCTGTGGAAAAAGATACAGACTTCAGATTAACTAAATGACCTGGTTATATATCACATAGAGGTAATGACCTGATGAATGAACTGCTGTGAATGTTGTCTTTTACAGTAAATAAAACTGGCATCTAGCTTTTCCTCTTTAATAAGCAAACCACTGCCTGTAATGCATAAATATGCAAAACTTACCAAAAAAATATATGTTTCTTCAGTACAGTTTACTTTTATTCTAACATAGAATGTATAAATTATCTGTAAATTTCACAATAACCAATTAACAAATAAACAATTGCCAAGTACAGCATTTCAGACTGGAATCTATACCAGGAAATACAAGACAGCAGAAGGAACTCAGAAGAATAACACAAATTCATTTGTCTTTGGACAATGAGAGGAAACCAAAAGACCCACAGCAAAAATTGAAAACACTACCAGTTAAAACTGTTGCTGGCATGCAGTGAAACGTTTACTGTGGATGCGGGCTTTTGCATGTTGAGCTGCAAAACTGCAAACCACGAGAAAATCGAAAAAAAAAAAAATGTCTACTAAAAATCTTTCTTTACAATTAAACTAAACCGATATGTAATGTTAGCAGTAGTCAGTACTCCAACAAAGTTACTGTACAGAACAAAGTAAAAAGTCCAGATGAGAAGGATATTACAGTAAAATGTTGTGCAACTGCCAAGCCAGAGTCAAAGAAGAATATTAACTCTGCCTCATCCCCATGTCTCAGGGCTGGATCTGGACAGAGAACTTTGTCTACATCACAGGAAATGCTCTCCCTTGCTGGGCGATGTGGGAAGAATCCTCCATGTGACCAATTTGTACCATGACCTTGAAATTCAACTCCCCTACAGTACTTGCACGCTCATCCAACATGTATTCTATGTCCTAGTCATTCTTTGGCTTCTTCCCATTTTTAGAAACATGTGTGAACGGTCATTGTGTTTAAATGATGACTTCTGTGTGCTGACTGTGCAACTTGTGTTCTTCTGTTCTTCATCAAAGTTCACCATAGTGCAAAAAGTGTTTTGATGAATGAGAATGTGTTTAGAGTTTTGGAAAAAGATCTGCAAACCGTGTCTATCTAGCTGAGCACTGTCACTGCCAAATGAATGACTGATTCAATGGATGAGTTTTGGCAATGAGCAGTTTTGTTTTATGAATGACGTTTACTGCTTTACCACTTCAGAAAAATTGTAACTAATATTCAGTGCTGGGAGTGGGTCAGTACTCAGTAGTTCACAGTCCCAGCACCTCTTTGCTTTTCTCTTTAGAGTACTGGCACCTCTCAATATCTGCTGCTATTGAATAACAAGGGAAGTACGAGGACCAGGTACTAAATAACAAGGGCAGAACCCACACGTCTTATTCAGCACTGCAAGCAATGATTATATTATACCAATAAACCGCAGCGAAACTTTATAGATGCCTGTGCATTATCACTCAGCACCATGTGACATAATGCAGTACAGCTCAGGACAAGGATGGAAAGCTGACAGAATCTGAAATTAACATTTAACTAAAGTATCCCATAACAGCTGTTTGTCCACTTAAATTATTTATGCTTCCTCACTTTTCAATTAACCAATAAATAGCTCTAATGTGTTTAATAAAAATGTAAACAGACAACAAACAGCACTAGGAAGAAGCAGTGTGCTCTAAGAAAAATACACAACTTTGAGGGATTTTCAATAATTAATATCAAATTTTAGTTTTCTGTAAAAATGTGATATTCACATGGACAGATAATAGGAAGCTCAGTAAATATTTCTGTATACAGTATTTATTACCAAATAACTTGGTTTTTACCTGAAAACCACTGCTTACTATATAATAATATGGTATGATTACACTGCAAATTGGTGTCTCACATGCCCTCCAAACCGAATAGTTTACTGCGTCATTTTAAATTTTAGATATTTTCTTGTTTCTAGAGAAGCAACAGCCCTTCTGCTGCGACAGATTTTGCAACCTCATTAAAGCTTTGACCATCATATGAACAAAAGAAATTTAAGAAAATCAGTAATGGCAATGACAGTGTTGAAAAAAGTGTTTTTCAAAGCACCAATACCAACAAATAATGACATAATGACATGACTAATTACTAATTATCATGTATGTGCTAATTCATTTTTCTAAAATATTACTTAGGATAATTTATGCTTTACATCCTGTTATCAACATGCTGTACATAATAAAAATCTTACCAGTTGTAATTCAAAGTGTATCATTCACCGAATGAAAAGCTGGAAACATAAAATCATTACAAACACATTAGGAATGAATGATTTCAAAAGCAAGGTTCCTGTTGCTGTGAGAGAACATGGATTTTGCTAGAACTAAAGAACAGGAAAGGTGATACATTCCTGGGAGGTATTAAGGTGGAGTCTGTATGAAAAGTGATTTATCAAAATATGAAAAAAAATGCATTGTTTGAATTTCACAGAATAAAAGACTGTATAGGGGAGGCTTTTCATGCAGACACCTACGAGTTTGGGATGAAAATATAAGGTTCCACAGTGTTTCCTAGTTGTGCGTATGTTAGAATTTAAAAATTTTTTAGTGCAGTCACCATATCAGTTTAGACTTGATACACCTGTCAGGTGGGTTCAGCCAATGAGCTTCTATGTTGCTGTGGAGTTTGAACATTCAGATGAATGTAATGGAAACTGAAGACATGTCTTTGCCAAACTGCTACACAACAGAGCACTGTGGAACTAACCAAGGTAGAGGAGGAGGAGAGGGCAGAGGCAGAGGAAGAGCAGGAGGAAGAGCTCACCCAAGACAAACAGTACTGAAGGAATTTCAGGCTACAGCAGTTAACCATGTCGTCACACATGACTAGACCATGATAGAGGCAGGTCAACACGTGCAGCCGAACCTGTTATGTTTATGTTACAGTATGTATAATACTATATTTCTGAAATGAAGACAGATGACTTTTGCACTTAATGTAGAGTACTGTAACTCCTTATTGTAGGTTCTTCTATGAGTTATGTATTGTATGCTGACTGTTACATTTACAGTAAAGGAAAAAGAGTACAGAAGATCCCTATGGGCTGGGAGGCACTGACACAAGGTACAGACAGATTTTTTTAAAAAGTCACTGAACTCATCTATACTGAGCTGTTCTTCAGAAGTGTACAACATGTGATAACAGTCCATCATGGGACCTGTTTGTATGAATGATAAGGATGCTGAGGGCAGCCTCAAGAATTCACACTTATTGCAGCTGATTACAGTTACAGATATTTTGGGAAGAGCTGACAACTTGTAGAATGTAAAACAGTAAATGAAAGGCCCAAAACTTACACAAATAAATGGTAAACCAATAAATGCCACTTTTAGATTTACTGTCTCATTAAAAAGCCCAGGTTGGCGATATGAAATGTTGGCACACGCACGGTCACTTAGCTGGTTTACCTGCAGTTCTCTGCCTTACAAGGTGTCGCCTTTTCCCAGTTTGTCCCAAAACGTTGTGTACATCTTGTTGAAGTTTTTGCCTTTTTTATTGTATAAATCCACGAACTGGGAGTATGTTAAAAAATAAAACTTTTGACACTTGATGGCAGTATTTCAAGACTTCAAACACCCATTGTCATAGTAAATTTCGACACACCTGTCCCCAAGATACTATAAACATATACACCCCCCCCCCCATCAAGTTATGTTTGGTAAATTGGTAAAAAAAATTACTTCCGTACATTTTGGCCATATTTCTTTGTGCTTTGATAAATGGTTCCTGAACTTTGGTGGTAAAGCACCTTGAGTTAATGACTCACTTACTGCCATGTTTCTAATAGTATCCAAAAAGTCCCCATTGTTCCACAAGGTTTTTGTGACTCATTTGTTGTCAGTTTAGGGCTCAGTTAACCTATAACCTGTTCATCAGTAGGTCTGGCCCTTACCTTGCTAGCTCATTTGCTCGGGTATCACAGTCACTGTCTTCTTGATTTTTTGGGGGGGTCTTTTCCATTGTTATACAGTATGTAATGCAGGATGAACATTTTTAAATGAACTGTTTCATCAGTATTTCAATCCATCTCCCCACAGCACTATCTAATCCAGGACTGTGGGTGATGGTTTCGAGGTGTTTTGCGGAATCACAGGATGTCAAGTCAAGTGAAGTTTTATTGCCACGTCAGCAAATACACAGTAAAACCACGATGCAATATTCATGACAGAACAGACATTACAGTGCTAAAGAGAGAGCTACTGAATAATTTACTACGGAGAGCTTAGAAGTCGTTAGTCATTCACGAGATATAAAGTATAATATTATTTAAATTTTAAATAAAATTTAAAAACACATTGGTATAGGTAGGCATAATATTCTGATGTTCAAGAATATCCGGAAATTCAGCAGCAGAATCGTGTTCACCTGTCAAATTTGACAGACTCACACATTTGCTCTTCCTACATTAAGTACATTTTTTAAAGAAACGGTCATTTTCTGTTACATAAAGGGATAAAGACAAATTCCATATGCAACATCAAAATCTGAGTATCACATCCCAACTGAATGAATGGTTTTTAGTGTTTATCATTGTACGAAAGAGATTAAAATCTAAACATGTCGGTAAATACCAAAAGTTGTAGGAAAATTTCCAGATTAGCAATTTAAATACTTCAGACTGATTTATTTTTCTTTATTTTGCATTTTGTTCTAAAGTGTATGATGAAAATGTGTTAAATGACCAGAGTTTCTCACATCTCTGGGTAGCTCATGTACATTCACTGACAGATATTACTTTAGAAAGGTATGACAAAGTGATCACATGTAAATTTGCTGTCACGTGTAAGACATTATTCAAAATTGGTTTGCAAATGTATTGCTTCCAATACACCTGCCAACTAGTCTCAGCTTACAGCTGATATTAATGATTAATGACTCAGGATTTAGGCTCCGGACCCCTCGCGACCCAGTAAGATAAGCGGTTTGGAAAATGGATAGATGGATGGATGGATGACTCAGGATTTATGTACAACTGAAGGTTAGATAGATTGAAATACATGCAAAATATATTTCATTTTTCTACTTGCAACTTAAAGTATGGCCAGACTCTTATATTAACATCATCCCAGTTAGTAAATTGTCTTTGTAACAGATATTGAATTTGCTTTGACCAATTCTTGTCATTATACCCAGTACTATAGTAACATTTTAACAGAATAATCTTACTTTCCAATCAAGATGAGGCAGGCAGCTGCTGATTCTCCCCAGGCTGCCACATTAGGTAACCATTTTTTAATTATTATTATTTGAGAACAATTGAGTGACATTTTTCTTGTCTAGTGACTCAGGAGTGTTTCGCAGCTGCCGGTTTGCAAAATCTGGAGAAATACAGCAGGGGATGGACCAAATTGCCATTAACCAGCAAAATTAAAGAATTTATGTATATAATACAATAGTGTTTTATGCAATGATATAATGATAATGGTGTTATGATTAGTATAGGAAGGTAGTTGACGACAGTCATCACCAGGATGACCAAGACAGTCCAGAAAGCTCTTCTCTTCATATGATTTATTTCATCCCTCTTTCCATCTCCAGGATGTGGCTTCTTCAGGGCTCTGAGTATGGAGATGCTGCAGAAAGAGTTTATAGTGACGCACAAGATAAATGTGGTCACTGACATGAAATATGACTGAACATAAACTACAATTACATTTAACCCAAGTGACAGTGACCAGATAAAACCCAAACACGCTAATCTGTATCTCAGGGTTTTGTGTTTCAGGTAGGTGACTGGGTGAACCACAGCCAGGTAGCGCTCCACACAGATACAGGACTGAAAAAAGGGCCGGGCCATGAGAATGACTCCATAGATAACAAAAAGGGGGGTAATTACAAGCAGAAAATTTGTCAGTAAATAAACAAGGGTCAAGCAGAATGTGAGTGAAGAAACAACAACTTCAGTGGAAGCAAGACCAAAGGAAAAGATATCAGATGTCAAAGTTCCCACTTTTCCACACAACAAGAGCCCCACAATAGCAATATTAGATAGAAAACTTGCTACAGCGTCCACCAGCAAAACCACATGAATGATCAACAGAAAAAACTTTAGTGATAACAAGAGAGTGGATAAGAAGGGTCAGGGATTCCGTTTACTTAGGACAGATTAGAATCATACCCCAGCTATTGCATGTGCATGTTATCTGCACTTCAGCTGAGATACTGAGCTTTGGTATTTTGCAGCAGTAGCTAATAATCTATATTAATTTATATTCAGTGCTGGGAGTGGGTCAGTACTCAGTAGTACACAGTGCCAGCACCTCTTTACATTTCTCTTTAAAGTACTGTTAGTTGGTTGCCGGTTTCAGTTAGGGCCTGGCACAACCATGGATACTGGAGGATGGTTGGGGTCTTGGACAGCAGTTTCCATATAGCCTGGAGGGTGTAGTTCCTGTACACGAACCTGACCTGAGACTAGAACTTGAAGGGGGGCAGGTGTCCCGGAGTGTGGGGATCATCCTTGTGAGGGGGTCATTTTGTCATGGACTTGGGTGGTTCTGGCACACGGATGAGGCATGGTGCAGGCAGAAAGGTGGACGACCCACAGGACACAGGGGTTTATTATTTGAACAGAACAGACTAGAACACCGTGAGGGTGTCAAAAGGCAAATAGGAAAAACAAAGATTAACTACAAAAAGTTAAGGGAAACAAGGAGCAGGCAAGTAGCAAACAAAATACAAAAAATTAACTACACAGGGAAACATTTAACATTCTATAAATACCCATTCAGACATTCAGACATTCAGACATTCAGACATTCAGACATTCAGACATTCAGACATTCAGACATTCAGACATTCAGACATTCAGACATTCAGACATTCAGACATTCAGACATTCAGACATTCAGCAACACTGCCATACATCAATGACTCCTGGAGGAACAGGATCAGGAACTTAAATACAAAAAGTTAACAAGGCTAATATGGGACAGGTGAAAACAATTAACCAATCGGGGAGGGTGCAGGACAACGACCAATCAGGGTAGAATACACAAGGGCAGGTACAAAAACAGGCAACAGGTGTAACTAATAATTTACTCAAGGAAGTCAGAAACGAAACAGGAAAACTAAGAACAGAATATAACACTGGGAAATAACACAAGTAAAACACAACCATTGGCACAAAGCAAGAAACCAAAACTAAATGCAAATCAAATGAACTAGAAAACTGATACAAATGAAACACTGGGAATAAAATACAGAAGCTAAGGAGGCGGGATTTGAACACATAAGTGAGGCGAGTACGGGTAGCTGCATGCTCAGTTCATTGAGCTATGCAGCCATTCAGGGAACAGACTTGGACAATGGGGGAAGACAGAATAGCCAGTGACACCTGCTGGCCAAACGGTTAGAAGACACGGAAGACTGGGACAAACAGGTGCTGACCCTGACAATTTCTTACTATATCTGTTAATTCTGTAAATCTTAGTGAATTGGACTTGCCAAGGCAACTACTAAGGAAGTACTGAAGGAACAAGTATTGAACACAAGTGGAATACTGATCTCATGTTGTTTTATCATTAATTAGTAATGATGCATCGGTGTTCATGATTTGTACTTCAGTACACTGAAAAAATACTTGGGTCGATTTTTTTATAATTATACACTTAAATTTCCATCAAACTAAAATGAATAATCTTGAAACAACTTTTATATTAAGACGATTAACTGAAATTATTCAAAAACTATAGTTTAATAAATTAATTCATATAAATCCTAATGATTTAAAGGTATCTAATCTTTATAAATCTTACAAAATTTAAACATATATCATTTAATACTATACATATTGTGATGATCGGCGTCTGCGGGTGAGGCGCACGGACAAAGCGACAGGCAGAGAAACAAGCAATCAGGCAATAATAGGGCAAACGGGGATTTATTTAAGATACGCGGACTGGGGAACATGGCACGCCGACTAACATCAATGACAGACAAAGGAGTCAGGCAAGACGTGGACTTAAAAAGACAGGACTGGTTGAAAATAATCAGACACAGCTGGGCACGATCGGGAAAGCACACGTGGATAATCAGGGGGGCGTGGCACACACGAGGATCGGACGAGCTGGGCGTGACACATATGCAATCTGTATTTAATGAATTGTTTTTTTTTTAATATTCACATAATTGAAATACTCCTAAATAACGCTTTACCATATATTTTAACATTTAATTTAATTTAATTATATATCTGTCATGCCCGGCTCGTACGATCCTCATGTGTGCCACGCCCCCTGATTATCCACGTGTGCTTCCCCGATCGTACCCAGCTGTGTCCACTTATTTTCGCCCAGTCCCGTCTATTTCAGTCCATGACTTACCAGTCATTCAGTTAGGCTGTGATACTCAGATTTTGATGGTGCATGTGGAATTTGTCTTTATCCCTTTATGTAACAGAAAATGACCGTTTCTTCAAAAAATGTACTTAATGTAGGAAGACCAAACTTCTGTCATTGATGTTTGTCAATGTTCTGTTCTGCATGTAGCCTTAGTCCCCGAATAAACCCCGTTTACTCTGACTTATGGCTACCTTTTTTCTCCTTGCCTGCCTGTACGCTCACTCGCTTCACCCAGCGATCGCGAGCTGTGATGTGTAATGTGTTTACTGAAAGAGCTTGATTTTTAGCTTTTGGAATTTTGGGAAAAGTTTGTCTCCATTCATGAGTATCTTCTGAAGTACTTTAAATGTGCATTTGAGCTCTTGGGGATAACTCTAGTTGCGTGCATAGATTATCCTACATAACATAACAAATCCGTAGGTGATACCTCGCATGTCTCTGAGTACCTTAACTCCCCCAATAACAATCCCAACATGTGCAGGTTGTTCTAAGGCTTCTGCATTTTCATTTTTTACCGCATAAATCCTCATGGTTGTGTTAGAAATTTCCAGCTCTGCCTCTTCATGGTTGATATCCTAAAAGTACAACTATTTAGGCATTAAAATTTTTACACAAATTTTGTATTGCAAGAAAATCACAATTAAAATTGTATCATATAAAGATGAGAGCATGTAATTGCTCAAAGTACTTCCATGGTACATTTTATTACTGACAATATATACTACCTGGAAAAAAGGTCAGCATTTGAATTTAAATCAGCAAAAATTTAAAGCCCAATGACTGGATCATTATAGGAGCTCAGCAATATTATGTAGCAATAACGTGAAATCAGCTGAGTATCTGCCTCTATACTGAATGGCCAGGTTATACTGGAAATTGATTTTTTTCTTCCTTAATGGCAGGGGCATATTCCAGAATGAGAACGCCAAGTTTCATCGTGCTCGAATGGTAAAAGAGTGCTTAAGGAGCATGAGGAATAATTTCACACATGATTTGGCCACCACAGGGTGGCAATGGGTACAACCCAGGATGGGGGGCCAACCCATCACAGGGCACACTCACTCACCATTCACTCACATATACGGGCAATTTTTAGTAACTCCAATTAGCCTCAGCATGTTTTTGGACTGTGGGGGGAAACCGGAGTACCCGGAGGAAACCTCACGATGACATGGGGAGAACATGCAAACTCCACACACATGTGACCCAGGCAGAGACTCTAACTTGGGTCTCAGAGGTGTGAGGCAGCAGTACTAACCCCTTGCAGTGCTATGTTGCAGCATATTAACTGTTGTGACGAATGCATATACTGTTTTGACAACTTAAAGGAAATTTGCCAAAACAAATGAGAAAAACTTAACTGTGTGAATCAACATGCTTGGACATTTTGTCAAAATGTGATAGTACACATGTTTCTGATCTGCACAATTCTGAATGACAGCCATTTGCCACTTCCTCAATGACAATCACAGATCGATTTTCTTTAGCAAATTGATTTTCATTTATGTTAAAAACAACATTTTCAACTTCTTATTAGTACTGGGTATAAATGATGTCACTGAGAAACTACATAATCTAATTACCTAACTAAGCCAAATGATGGCAATTGCACAAGATTATTTGCTTGCATGTACTGAAACATTTGCAACTTGTGTGAAACCTTTTGAGGTTGAACAGATTGTTTTGCAAATGTTAATTGTCATTTGAGAGATCTGCTAAAGTGATTCAGAAATAATTCCATTTGAATTTCATCTCTCCATACATCTAACCACTTCTGTGAACGCTGATAGTGGAAGGCCGATTTACGATATCAGCAATCTGATTTACCATTCTTTATTTTTGCATTTTTCTATATAAGAAATGAATGACAATGTGTTAAATGAACATAGTTAATCACATCATTCGTTAGCTTCTTTACATTCGTTGAAAGATGTTACTTTAGAAAGGTATGACTGAAAGTTATCACATTTAAATTTGCTGTCACTTGTAAGACATTATTCAAACTTGGATTGCAAATGTATTGCTTCCAACAACCCAAGCCAAGCAGTCTTATAACTGACATTAATCATTAATAACTCATATTTATAACTGAAAGATAGATAGATAGATAGATAGACAGATAGATAGATAGATAGATAGATAATTCATCTTTAATATACAGTACTGTGTATACTGATATTGAAATGCACATGGTAAATATATTTAATTTTTCTACTTGCAACCTAAATTCTGCCCACACTCTGATGTCAGCAGGCAACTACTATTTTCTCTGAGGCTTCCAAATCAGATAAACAAACATTTTTGTTATTTGCGAACCATTATTTTTCTTGACTGCAGGAGTGTTTAGCAGCAGCCGATTTGCACAGTCTGGAGAAATAAAGCAGGGGATGGACCATATTGCCATGAACTAGCAAAATAAAAGAAGCTATTCTTATAATACAATAGTGTTTTATGCAAAGAAACAATGGTAATATTGTTATGATTATTATAGGAAGGTAGTTGACCACAGTCATCACCAGGATGACCAAGACAGTCCAGAAAGCTCTCCTCTTCATATGATTCATTTCATCCCTCTTTCCATCTCCAGGATGTGGCTTCTTCAGGGCTCTGAGTATGGAGATGCTGCAGAAAGAGTTTATAGCGATGCACGAGAAAAATGTGGTTCCTGAAATTAAAAAAGGCTGAACATTAACTTTGATTACAGTTAACCCAAGTGAAAGAGACCAGATACAAGCCAAACACACTAATCTGTATCTCAGGGATTTGCGTTTCAGGTAGGTGACTGGGTGAACCACAGCCAGGTAGCGCTCCACACAGATACAGGACTGAAACAAGGGCCGGGCGATGAGGATGAATCCAAAAATATAAAGAATGGGATTAATTACAAGCAGAAAATTTGTCAGTAAATAAACAAGGATCAAGCAGAATGTGAGTGAAGAAACAACAACTTCAGTGGAAGCAAGACCAAAGGAAAATATATCCGATGTCAAATTTCCCACTTTTCCATATAACAAGAGCATCACAATAAAAATATTTGACAGAAAACTTGCTACAGCGTCCACCAACATAACTGCAATAACAGTCAACCAAAAAAATGATGTTTGATAACAGTTGCATGGATCAGAAGGGTTAGTGGTTCCGTTTCCTGAGGACATATTTGCTAAAGATGTGCACATGGTTTGTCTTTCCTTCTTTGACTGTTTGCTCCCAATCTTGTGTCTGTGGAAAAAGATACAGACTTCAGATTAACTAAATGACCTGGTTATATATCACATAGAGGTAATGACCTGATGAATGAACTGCTGTGAATGTTGCCTTTTAAATAAAACTGGCATTTTAATAGGTTAATAAGCAAGACCTTATCTGTAATGCTTAAATAGTCAAAAAATATCAAAATTATCGATTTTAAAAATAAATAGTTGTTACTTCAATGGTTTATTTTTATTCTAGCACATAATGTATAAAAGATCTATAAATTTCACAATAACTAATTAACAAACAAACAATTGCCCAGTACAGCATTTCAGTCTGGAACCTATACTGGGAACTACTAGACACCAGAAGGCACTGGGAATAACACAAATTCACCTGTGACAGGAAACCAAAACACCCAGTTTATGTAGCTTTAATGGTGCTGTAACCATTCACCACTGTCATTCATGGGTGAAAATTTCTCACAGTCATGGCTCTGCAAAGTACCTCCTGATCCTGGATTATTGTTTAATGAATGTAGATTCTCTGGGGATTAGGATCATACACCAACTATTACATGTGCATGTTATCTACACTTCAACACAATTCTATACCCTTTCATGGCTATTTATGCCTTCATTAACATATTCAAAAGCAATCCAGTGTTCAGCTGAGATACTGAGCTTTGGTATTATGCAACAGTAACTAATCATCTATATTAACTAATATTCAGTGCTGGGAGCAGATCAATATCCAGTAGTTCACAGTGCAGGTACTGTATTGTATAACAATAGCAGGACCAGCCCGTGGTTTTCCACACTTCAAGCAATGATTATATTATTCCGATAAACCGCTGCAAAACTTTGTAGATGCCTGTGCATTATCACTCAGCACCATGTGACATAATGCAGTACAGCTCAGGACAAGGATGGAATGCAGACAAAATCTGAAATTCATATTTGGTTAAAGTATCTCATAAACATAATTGCTGTTCCAGGACTTTATGTAGCTTTAATTCACATTTAGTTATGATCTTTGCTGTTTCTGGATTTAATTTATTTACTTTTGAATAAATAAATAAATAACTCTAATGTCCTAATTAAAAATGTGAGCAAACAACAAACAACACTAAGCATTAAGGTTAATGTAAGAAAAATCAACAACTTTGAGCGATTTTAAAAAATTAATACTGACTTTTAATTTTCCGTGAATGAATACAATATTCGCATGGACAGCTAATGAAAAGCTCATTAAATATTTCAGTATACAGTATTTAATATACAGCATAAACTGGCATTTAGCTGTAAAACATGGCTTAGCAAATAATAATACGGTATGATAACACTGTAAAAAGGTGTCTCACATGCCCTCCAAGCTGAATAGTTTACTGTGTCATTTTAAATTTTAGATATTTTCTTGTTTCCCTTCTGCTGCGAAAATTTTGCAACCTCATTAAAGCTTTGACCATCAGATGAACAAAAGAAATTTAAGAAAATCAGTAATGGCAATGACAGTGTTGGAAAAAAGTGCTTTTCAAAGCACCAAGACCAACAAATAATGACATAATCACATGACTAATTATCATATATGTGCTAATTCATTTTTCTAAAATATTAACAATAAAAAGCTTAATATTAATGTTTTACACCCTGTTATCAACATGCTGTATATAATAAATATCTTACCAGTTGTAATTCAAAGTGTATCATTCACCGAATGAAAAGCTGGAAACATAAAATCATTACAAACACATTAGGAATGAATGATTTCAAAAGCAAGGTTCCTGTTGCTATGAGAGAACATGGATTTTGCTAGAACTAAAGAAGAGGAAAGGTGATACATTCCTGGGAGGTATTAAGGTGGAGCCTGTATGAAAAGTGATTTATCAAAACAAGAAAAATACAATGAATTGTTTGAATTTCACGGAATAAAAGACTGGATAAGTGACCCTTTTCATGCAGACACCTACGAGTTTGGGATGAAAATAAAAGGTTCAACAGTGTTTCCTAGTTGTGTGCATGTTAAAGTTATCAAAATTTTTGTGCAGTCACCATATCAGTTTAGACTGTGATACACCTGTCAGGTGGGTTCAGCCAATGAGCTTCCACGTTGCTGTGGAGTTTGAGCATTCAGATGAATGTAATGGAAACTGAAGATATGTCTCTGCCAAACTGCTACACTGCACTGTGGAACTAACCGAGTGAGTTCTGTATGCTGACTGTTACATTTACAGTAAAGGAAACAGAGTACAGAAGATCCCTATGGGCTGGGAGGCACTGACACAAGGTACAGACAGATTTTTTTAAAAAGTCACTGAACTCATCTATACTGAGCTGTTCTTCAGAAGTGTATAACATGTGATAACAGTCCATCATGGGACCTGTTCGTATGAATGATATGGATGCTGAGGGCAGCCTCAAGAATTCACACTTATTGCAGCTGATTACAGTTACAGATATTTTGGGAAGAGCTGACAACTTGTAGAATGTAAAACAGTAAATGAAAGGCCCAAAACTTACACAAATAAATGGTAAACCAATAAATGCCACTTTTAGAATAACTGTCTCATTGAAAAGCCCAAGTTGGCGATATGAAATGTTGGCACGCGCACGGTCACTTAGCTGGTTTACCTGCAGTTCTCTGCCTTACAAGGTGTCGCCTTTTCCCAGTTTGTCCCAAAACGTTGTGTACATCTTGTTGAAGTTTTTGCCTTTTTTATTGTATAAATCCACGAACCGGGAGTACGTTAAAAAATAAAACTTTTCACACTAGATGGCAGTATTTCAAGACTTCCAACACCCATTGTCATATTAAATTTCGACACACCTGTCCCCAAGATACTGTAAACATATACACCCCCCCCCCCATCAAGTTATGTTTGGTAAAAAAAAAAATTGGTAAAAAAAAAAAAATTACTTACGTACATTTTGGCCATATTTCTGTGTACTTTGATAAATTTTTCCTGAACTTTGGTGGTAAAGCACCTTGAGTTAATGACTCACTTACTGCCATGTTTCTAATAGTACCCAAAAAGTCCCCATTGTTCCACAAGGTTTTTGTGCCTCATTTGTTGTCAGTTTAGGGCTCAGTTAACCTATAACCTGTTCATCAGTAGGTCTGGCCCTTACCTTGCTAGCTCATTTGCTCGGGTATCTCAGTCACTGTCTTCTTCATTTTTTTGGGGGTCTTTTCCATTATTATACAGTATGTAATGCAGGATGAACATTTTTAAATGAACTGTTTCATCAGTATTTCAATCCATCTCCCCACAGCACTATCTAATCCAGGACTGTGGGTGATGGTTTCGAGGTGTTTTGCGGAATCACAGGATGTCAAGTCAAGTGAAGTTTTATTGCCACGTCAGCAAATACACAGGAAAACCACGATGCAATATTCATGACAGAACAGACATTACAGTGCTAAAGAGAGAGCTACTGAATAATTTACTACGGAGAGCGTAGAAGTCGTTAGTCCTTCACGAGATATAAAATAATATAATATTGAAATATAATGATAAAATTTAAAAGCACATTCATATACAGTAGGTAGGCATAGTATTCTGATGTTCAAGAATATCTGGAAATTCAGAGGCAGAATTGTGTTCACCTGTCAAATTTGACAGACTCACACATTTGCTCTTCCTACCTTAAGTAAATTTTTTAAAGAAACTGTCATTTTCTGTTACATAAAGGCATAAAGACAAATTCCATATGCAACATCAAAATCTGAGTATCACATCCCAACTGAATGAATGGTTTTTAGTGTTTATCATTTTACGAAAGAGATTAAAACCTAAACATGTCGGTAAATGCCAAAAGTGGTAGGAAAATTTCCAGATTAGCAATTTAAATACTTCAGACTGATTTATTTTTCTTTATTTTGCATTTTGTTCTAAAGAATATGATGAAAATGTGTTAAATGACCAGAGTTTCTCACATCTCTGGGTAGCTTATGTACATTCACTGACAGATATTACTTTAGAAAGGTATGACAAAGCGATCACATGGAAATTTGCTGTCACGTGTAAGACATTATTCAAAATTGGTTTGCAAATGTATTGCTTCCAATACACCTGCCAACTAGTCTCAGCTTACAGCTGATATTAATGGTTAATGACTCAGGATTTATGTACAACTGAAGGTTAGATAGATTGAAATGCACATGCAAATTATATTTCATTTTTCTACTTGCAACCAAAATTATGGACAGACTCTTATATTAACATCATCCCAGTTAATGCATTGTCTTTGTAACAGATATTGAATCTGCTTTGGCCAATTCTTGTCATTATACCCTGTACTATAGTGACATTTTAACAGAATAATCTTACTTTCCAATCAAGATGAGGCAGGCAGCTGCTGATTCTCCCCAGGCTTCCACATTAGGTAACCATTTTTTAATTATTATTATTTGAGTGACATTATTTTTCTTGTCTAGTGACTCAAGAGTGTTTGGCAGCTGCCGGTTTGCAAAGTCTGGAGAAATACAGCAGGGGATGGACCAAATTGCCATTAACCAGCACAATGAAAGAAGTTATGTATATAATACAATAGTGTTTTATGCAATTATATAATGATAATGGTGTTATGATTATTATAGGAAGGTAGTTGACGACAGTCATCACCAGGATGACCAAGACAGTCCAGAAAGCTCTCCTCTTCATATGATTCATTTCATCCCTCTTTCCATCTCCAGGATGTGGCTTCTTCAGGGCTCTGAGTATGGAGATGCTGCAGAAAGAGTTTATAGCGACGCACAAGATAAATGTGGTTCCTGAAATGAAATATGACTGAACATAAATTAAGATTACACTTAATATGAGTGAAAGTGACCAGATACAACCCAGACATACTAATCTGTATCTCAGGGTTTTGTGTTTCAGGTAGGTGACTGGGTGAACCACAGCCAGGTAGCGCTCCACACAGATACAGGACTGAAACAAGGGCCGGGCGATGAGGATGAATCCAAAGATGTAAAAAATAGGGGTAATTACAAGCGAAACATTTTTCAGGAAAAACAGAAGGATCAAGCAGAATGTGAGTGAAGAAATAACAACTTCAGTGGAAGCAAGACCAAAGGAAAAGATATCAGATGTCAAATTTCCCACTTTTCCACACAACAAGAGCATCACAATAAGAATATTAGAAAGAAAACTTGCTACAGTGTCCACCAACAAAACTGCAAGAATAATCAACATAAAAAATCTTGTGTGATAACATGAGAGTGGATCAGAAGGCTCAGTGGTTCCTTTTCCTGAGGACATATTTGCTAAAGATGTGCACATGGTTTGTCTTTCCTTCTTTGACTGTTTGCTCCCAATCTTGTGTCTGTGGAAACAGATACGGACTTCAGATTGTCTAAATGACCTGGTTATATATCACATAGAGGTAATGACCTGATGAATGAACTGCTGTGAATGTTGTCTTTTAAATAAAACTTGCATTTTAATAGGTTAATAACCAAGACCTTATCTGTAATGCTTAACTATGCAAAACTTATCAAAATCAACGATTTTTGAAATAATCAGATGTTTCTTCAGTACAGGTTATTTATATTCTAGCACAGAATGTATAAAAGATCCATAAATTTCACAATAACTAATTAACAAACAAACAATTGCCCAGTACAGCATTTCAGTCTGGAACCTATACTGAGAACTACTAGACACCAGAAGGCACTGGGAATAAGACCAAGACAAATTCACCTGTGACAGGAAACCAAAATTCCCAGTTTATGTAGCTTTAATGGTGCTGTAACCATTCACCACTGTCATTCATGGGTGAAAATTTCTCACAGTCATGGCTCTGGAAACTACCTCCTGATCCTGGATTGTTGTTTAATGAATGTAGCTTCTCTGGGGATTAGGATCGTACACCAGCTATTGCATGTACATGTTATCTGCACCTCAACACAATTCTATACCCTTTCATGGCTATTTCTGCCTACATTACCATTTTCAAAAGCAGTAGAGTGTTCAGCTGAGTTACTGAGCTTTGGTATTATGCAGCAGTAATTAATTATCTATATTAACTAATATTCAGTGCTGGGAGCAGATCAATATCCAGTAGTTCACAGTGCAGGTACTGTATTGTATAACAATAGCAGCACCAGCCCATGGTTTTCCGCACTTCAAGCACTGATTATATTATACCGATAAACTCCTGCAAAACTTTATAGATGCCTGTGCATTATCACTCAGCACCATGTGACATAATGCAGTACAGCTCAGGACAAGGATGGAAAGCTGACAGAATCTGAAATTCACATTTAACTAAAGTATCCCATAAACATCTTTGCTGTTTGTGCATTTAAATTATTTATGCTTCCTCACTTTTCAATTAACCAATAAATAACTCTAATGTGTTTAATAAAAATGTAAACAGACAACAAACAGCACTAGGAAGAATCGGTGTGTTGTAAGGAAAATACACAACTCTGAGGGATTTTCAATAATTTATGTCAAATTTTAGTTTTCTGTAAAAATGCGATATTCACATGGACAGATAATGGAAAGCTCAGTAAATATTTCAGTTTACAGTGTTTATTAGCAAATGGCCTTTACCTGCAAACCACTGCTTACCATACAGTGTATAATAATATGGTATTATAATACCACTGCTTACCATACAGTGTATAATAATACTGTATAATAATACCACTGCTTACCATATAATAATATGGTATGATAACATTGGTGTCTCACATGCCCTCCAAGCTGAATAGTTTACTGCGTTGCTTTAAATTTTAGATATTTTCTTGTTTCTAGAGAAGCAACAGCCCTTCGACTGTGACAGAATTTTCAACCCCATTAAAGCTTTGACCATCAGATGAACAAGAGATTTGTAATGGCATGAAAATCAGTAATGGCATTGACAGTGTTGAAAAAAGTGGTTTTCAAAGCACCAACACCAACAAATAATGACAAAATCACATGACTAATTATTATGTATGTGCTAATTAATTTTTTCTTTTTTTACTATTTTTTAATTACTAAGGAAAATTAATGTTTTACACCCTGTTATCAACATGCTGTATATAATAAAAATCTTACCTGTTGTAATTCGAAGTGTATCATTCACCGAATGTAAAGCTGGAAACATAAAATCATTACAAACACATTAGGAATGAATGATTTCAAAAGCAAGGTTCCTGTTGCTGTGAGAGAACATGGATTTTGCTAGAACTAAAGAACGGGAAAGGTGATACATTCCTGGGAGGTATTAAGGTGGAGTCTGTATGAAAAGTGATTTATCAAAACAAGAAAAACACAATGAATTGTTTGAATTTCACGGAATAAAAGACTGGATAAGTGACCCTTTTCATGCAGACACCTACCAGTTTGGGATGGAAATAAAAGGTTCCACAGTGTTTCCTAGTTGTGTGCATGTTAAAATTTTCTAAACTTAAGTGCAGTCACCATATCAGACTGTGATACACCTGTCAGGTGGGTTCAGCCAATGAGCTTCCACGTTGCTGTGGAGTTTGAGCATTCAGATGAATGTAATAGAAACTGAAGATATGTCTGTGCCAAACTGCTACACAACAGAGCACTGTGGAACTAACCAAGGGAGAGGAGGAGGAGAGGGCAGAGGCAGAGGAAGAGCAGGAGGAAGAGCTCAACCAAGAAGACAAACAGTACTGAAGGAAATTCAGGCTACAGCAGTTAACCATGTCATCACACATGACTTGAGCATGAGAGAGGCAGGTCAACGTGTGCAGCTCAGGACAAGGATGGAAAGCTGACAAAATCTGAAATTCACATTTGTTTAAAGTATCTCATAAATGTAATGTTCATGTTATGTTTTATAGTGGCTTCCATAAAATGATGTTTTAGAAATGGATACAGGTGAGGTACCTGCTCCATTGTTGCACTTTATGTAAAGTTCTCTAATTCCTCATTGAAGGTCCTTCTATGAAGTATCCTTGCTGACTGTTACATATACAGTAAAGGAAATATTCCGTGTTCTTACAGAGTATAAAGACATGACCTCCCAAGGAATGGGAGGCAGCTACCAGAATGTCCTTGACATGAGGTGTAGAGAGATGTTTAAAAAATGTTTTTGAATTCTACACTGAGCTGTTTCTCAGAAGTGTTATTCAGAACATTTGATATAAACTTTTAATGTGTTATTAATGTCTTGATGGTCATGAATAAGTCCACAATGGATTCTGATGTTAGATCTGACATGGAATACTGAGGACAGCCTCAGCTGGTAGCTGGAAGCATATTCAATGACAGTGTTTTCCAAATGATCACAAGAGATTTCAGTTTTGAGAATTGTGTCTAAACTACAGAACTGGGTGTAGTGTTATAAGAGTGTTATAAAATTGCAAAGTCCAAAGCAGAATATATGTCAGTAATTTTACGGAATTGGTTAAAGATCTTGGCCCAGTTTCTCGAAACCCTCTTAACGCAACATTGTTTGTAAGTTCTACCTCTCCGTAGATATTTTGAAATACTGGACTCCAGTGATTTGATCCAAGCCAGCGGAGGTTGACTCAGAACCATTGAGAACCTGTAGATAACTTTGGGCAAGATTATCATTTTGCTTGTTGCTACTCTTCCCAAAAGTGATGTGGGCAGATTATTCCACCGTTCAAGGTCATCTTCTGTCTTTTTAAGCAGAGGACTGTGATTTAATCGTGTCAGATCTGACAGCCTGGCAGAAATGTTAATACCCAGTATCTAAGGACCCCAGATTGAAGTGGGATAGTTATATTGAACCGGAAGTCACAGGATATTGGAAGAATAATTGACTTGTTCTAATTAACAGAGTAATCTGAGATGGAGGAGAACTTATTTATGAGTCTTATAGTCTCAGAAAGAGAACCCTGTGTATTTTGAAGAAAAAGTAATACATTGTCTGCATAAAGATTAATTTTATGGGTTATATTTGCTGTTTGAATACCTTTGATATTATTACGATATTATATATAGTGATGGAGAAAGTGGACAAACTTGCCTAGTGCCCCTTCTGAGAATGAAGGTTGGGGAGATGTTGGTCAATCGTTTTTACGTAGGCTTTAGGTGAACTGCATAAAATTTTAATCCAGGTTACAAAGTTCTTTCTAAATCCAAATTTTAGTTTGGTTGGCAGTAGAAATTTCCAGTTTACCCTGTCGAATGCCTTTTCTGCATCCAATGAGAAGATTATGGCTTCCGTATTTTGAATGTTGCAGTAGTCTATTATGCTAATTAGTCTCCTCATGTTGTTAGTGGACTGCCTGCCTGTAATGAACCCCGTTTGGTCCGGATGTATTATATAAGGTGTTACTTTTTCAATTCTACTAGCCAGTGCCTTGCTGATGATTTTAAGATCTGCATTTATGAGTGTCACCCCTTCAAACCATCCAGCTTGGTCGATCCAATAAAGATCGTTCTAACCTGCAATTCTGGGTCCGTGTTTCCCTTTGAGGGATCACCTGACAATGAGTGATATTGGTTGATAGCTAGATGGGAGAGCAGGGACTTTGTCAGGTTTGAGGAGCAGGTTAATATCTGCACAATTCCTATTTGGAGGAATGCTGCGAGTTTCTATGAATTTCTATAACCATTGTATGGAATAATGGTGCTAGCAGAGGCCAAATTGTTTTGTAGAATTCTACTGGAAATCCATCTGGACCTGGGGCTTTCCCGTCAGGCATACATTGTAGTGCATCGTGAAGTTCCGCTATTGAGAGAGGTAACGCTAATGCCGTTATTTGTTCATTATTTAATTTCAGTAGGTCGATGTTGTTCAAGAACTCTTCTATTTCAGAATTTATTTGATTAATATTAGGTGAGTATAATTTTTATAGAAGTCCCTAAATATCCCATTTATCTCTCCTGGGCTATGAGTTGCCTTCCCATTGGGGTCTGTAACTGAAGAGATTGCTACTTTTTCCTTATTCTGTTTTAGTTGATGGGTCCAGCCTCAACACATCTGCAAAATGTCGCATACAGTATGTAAGAATGTAATTTCCGCTAAAGGTGGGTCCACCTCCAATTTGCACAAACACCTGAGCAATAAACATTGAGAACCCACCCAGAGACCAAAAGAAGTTCTGAAACATGTATTGCAGAGAACATTCCAGAACCTTGTTCTCTGTCTACCCAAAACCTCTGCTTGTTTTATTTTCAAGAAATTAAAAATAAAGCAGTTCTCTGTAGAGAGGGTTGGTGAAGGAGATATAAAAAACCAAATTGATAATTTTAAGAATTGAATAATTTTAATAAACTGAATGAAATGACTCAAATCACTAAAAAGATTTGGTTTCCACATCACTCCAGAACATGGAGAGGTCTGACGCTGGACTGTAAAGTACCCACAGGGTATTTTACTTCCCTGGTACATTTTCTTATTGACAATATAAACTGCTTGGCCAAAAAAGGTCACACTTTAAATTTTAATCAGCAAATACTTAAAAGTCAATGCCTGGATCATTATTACAGCTCAGAAATATTAAGTAGCAATAAAGTGAAGCTGAGCACCTGAATCTCCTGAATGGCCAAGTTAAGTCATCGATGGATTTTTTTCTAGCATGAAAAAGCCAAGATTTATTAGGCTTCAATTGTGAAAAAAGGTTGAATGAGGAATCATTGTGCAATTTTCTCACTACGGGGTTTTGACCTCTTTCTCTGAAGAAGACTTTATGGAGGGGTTCAACTCACCTGTCATCAATACAAGATCTCGGCAAGAAATATAGATGAAAATAAATGTTAAGATGTTGCATAAGCTCATGGAAACAATGCCATGATGAATGAGCGCCATAATGAAAGCTAATGGCAGTCCAAGGATTTTGCATTGTCCTCACAGTGTATCTCAAAATATTGACGATGTTGCAGGGACTTCTCATTTGGGCGGCATTCACTGTCAATTATTGCTTGGAAAAATGGTTTAAGAGTTGTCAGTTAAGGATTTCATTTTACAGGTGAATTGTAGTATTATGTTGCAGCATAGTGACAAATGCATACAGTATGCTGTTTTGACAACTTAAATACTTTTGAAAGTCAAAGCAAATGAGAAAAACTTAACTATGTGAATTATCATACTTGGACAAAAATGCGGCAAGTAGCTCTAGACAGCGGACTCCCTTACGGTGTGCTGTCTTGGCTGCCCGAAGTGTCCAAGACACCAGCTGCAGCGAGCAGGAGGAAAAAGAGGCGGAAGAGCCGAAGACAGGAAGATGCTCCGGAGGTGTTCTTAGGGGCCGTCTGTCTCCGCTGTCTGCCGTGCTGCGTGCCGGGAGGACTGCCTACCAGTACTTAATCTGGCAGTGTTTGCTTCAGCCGCTTCACAGCAGCTGCCGCTGTGCTGCCAGGATCAGCAGCTTGCCCCTTTCCCGGGACGCGCCTGGCCCTTAATGGGGCCAGCTCCATTTCGGATACTATCCCACGGGTTCCCCAGTTCCTGAACCGGGCAGTGCCTGCTGCCAAGGCATAAGCCCCTGCAGCGCCCCCTGTGGTTCCTGTGCCTCCTGCAGCGGCCCTTGTGGTTCCTGTGCCTCCTGCAGCGCCACTCATGCCTCCTGCTTTGGCTCCGCCCACACCTGAGACCCTGAGGCCAGACGTTTCTTCATCATCCAGAGACCTTACTGGCGGGTAATGGGGGAGCCAACATTGCTGGCCTACCCAGGGGCTGCCCTGCTCCTGGGGCAGCTAAGGAGGGAATTCATGGCAATCACTCCAGCTTCTCCACCCCAGTAGCTGGATAGAGCAGAGGCGACCCTGAGGAAGCTGCTCCAGTGGAGGGAGAGGCCTGCTCCCTCAATAGGAGTAGCTGCGGTGCCTGAGGTCTCCTCTGCACCCCCCGTGGTCCCTGTGCCTCCGCCGGCACCTGATGTGCCTGTTCTGACTGACCTACTTGTCCCGGCGGCTGTAGCACGGTCCAGCGAGGCTCTGGACCCAGCGGCTGCTGCGTTGCCGCTCTCCGAGGCTGCTGATCCGCCCAAGGCCCCTGCTGCTGCGGGTGCTGGCCCGCCTGAGGCCTCTGTTGCTGTGGCTCCTGCTGTGCCCGACGTTTTGGCTCCACCCGTCCTTGCTCTGCCCGTCTCTACTCAGCCCGTCCCTGAGGCACCTGCTCCACCCGAGGTCCCGGCACCGGCTCCACCAGTCCCTGATGCTCCTCCCTAGGCTCCTGTTACTGCACCGGCGCCGCCACCGCCGGCTGTGCCGCCCAAGGCTCCTGCTAAGGCACCCCCTCTGTCTACTGCACCGCCCGAGGCTCCTGCACCGCCCGAGGTCCCGGCTGCGGCTCCGCCCGACTCTCCTCTGTCTCCACCTCCTGCTTCGCCCGCTCTTAATGGGCCGGCTACACCCACAGAGGCTCCAGCTCTAGTCACCCCGGATCCAGATCCAGTCTCTGTTCCCGAGGAGGTCCCAGACTATTTGACCTTCGCTTCTCCTCCGTGATGGAGGGAGAGAAGGACCTCGAATGAGACCCCTTGGGGATCGCCTGCTGCCCCTGCGGCTGCCGCATTTTGCCTGCTGAGGTTCCCTCAGGCCCCCCCATTGGTTCCCTGTCCTTTCCCTTTCTGGACCCTGGTTTCACCTACTCCTCGTCCCTTTGTGCCTTCTGGTCTCTTTGTGCCCCCCGTGTTCATTCCTGGTCCTTTTGTCCCATCATTTTCCCCCTCCTTGGGTTCTGTGTTCCCATTTTTGGCGCCCCTGTGTCTGTCTGCATTCCCTGTGGTTTGTCGTTTCTTGTTTGAGCTGGTGTCTTTCTGCCTGTTTTGTGTGTCGATCTTGTTCCCTGTGTCCGGTTGATGTTCTTGGTTTTGTTTTCCCCAGGTCCTGTCCCGGTCCCGTCTCATTCTTTGCTTCCCTGGGGTGCGCCCAGTGTGCGCGTCTTTGGGGGGGGTTCTGTCATGACCCACTCGTCCGTTCCTCCTGTGTGCCACACTCCCCTTGTTAACCCCGTGTGGATTCCCCATGTTGACCAGCTGTTTTGAATTGTCTTTTTTAGTTCGGTGTATTTAAGTCCACGTCAGAGTTTGTTTCCCCAGGTCTGTCATTGTAGTGTCAACCTGTGTTTGCCTGCCGTGCCGTTTATAAAATTTATAAAATATTTTTATTGATGGTAAAAACAGCAAGACTTAAGTAACTGATAACTGAGCCAGATGAGGGCAATTGCACATGATTATTTGCTTACATGTAGTGAAACATTTTCAATTTGTGTGAAACCTTGTGAGGCTAAACACATTGTTTTGCAAATGGTAATTGTTATCTGTGAGATCTGCCAAAGCAATTGAGGAATAATGTCATTTGAATTACATGCCTCCATACATCTAACCACTTCCCATCTGCTTTTGTATGAGACAAAAGAAATCTAAACACGTCTGTGAACACCGATGGAGGAAGGCAGATTTAGCATATCAGCAATCTGAATGCTTCAGACTGATTTATCCTTCTTTATTCTTGCATTTTGCTCTAAATGAAATTAATGAAAATGTGTTAAATGAAGAGATTTTCTCACATTATTCGTTATTTACTTTCGCTGACAGATATTACTTTAGAAAGGTACAGTATGACTGAAAGTCTTCACATTTAAATTTTCTGTCACTTGTTAGACATTATTCAAAATTGGTTTGCAAATGTATTGCCTCCAACACACCTGCCAACTAGTCTCAGCTTACAGCTGATATTAATGATCCTTCTTTGACTGCCATTTGCTTTCTGTCCTTGTGTCTGTGGAAAAAGACACAAACTTCAGATTGACTACATGACAGTGTTATACATCACAAAGAGGTAATGACTTGATGAATGAACTGTTGTGAATATTGTCTTTTAAATAAATCTGGCATCTAGTGTTTTCTGGGGGGTATTCCATGAAAATAACAAAAGAAAGCCAGACTTTCCCAGAAAAGTCTGACTCAAACTATTGTCATCTCTAAACTTAGCCTCCACTAACGCAGTTCAGTTTTAACTAATCAAGACTCATACAAGACAGACTTGCATAGTCTCATTTAGTGCGCACACCCGAGATATTTAAGAAGCCCAAATGAATGGATGAAGGACAGATCGATCAAATGAGTTGGAAATCGTGTATAATGAGAGCGGTGTTTTTAACTGCTGCAGAACAAATGCTGCTGATGGAGCTGTATGAAAAATACAAAGACGTAATCATTACAAAAGGCAATACTGTGGCCATAAATACAGCCAGGGAGTTGACTTGGCAAAGGATTGCTGACAGACTAAATGCGTAAGTTATCTAAATGTTATTAGTGCTTAGTACTTAAAGGGTTTCATCATCATACAGTGGCATAGTGGTACAGTGGTTTATGCTGTTGCCTCGCACTGCACAAGTTCCTGCTTCGATCACCATAGTCAATGGGAACCTTCTAGGCTGAGGTCACATGTCACTAAACTAAATATAAAAATATCTTCCTGTTCATATTATTTTAACTGATTTGTTTTTTCAATTTCAGTCAATGCATTGCACGTTTGACCTTTGCAATATGGCTATGCTTTTATTTTAATTATTTTGGAAATATTTGGAATGCTGAGACGTGATTTTTGTAGGGTTTATTGTTTTGATTACGTTGCAATGTCAGCTCTGTCCAGACAAACGTCAATGGCAGACCTGGGGAAACAGACTTGAATGCAGACAGAAATATATAAGACTAAATGGCAGGAAACGTAGAACTGCTGGCAAAACGGAAAGATTCCCACGGAACTCCTACATATGTAAATGAGCCAGACTTATCGAAATAATTAAGACTTTCCATAATCCTGCTTTGTTCAATACCCCCTAGTTATTAATAACTGAAACCTTGTCTGTAATGCTTAAATATGCAAATCTTATAAAAATTTTCAAAATAATCAGATGTTTCTTCAATACGGTTTATTTTCTTTCTAGCACAGAATGTATAAAAGATCCATCAATTTCAAAATAACTAAGAAATAATAAAAAAAATATTTTTTAAATACTTTAGACTAAATTTTAATTTTCCGTGAATAAATACAATATTCACATGGACAGCTAACGGAAAGCTCAGTAAATATTTCAGCATACAGTATTTAAATTATTTACTTTTGAATAAATAAATATATAGTTCTAATTTCTTAATTAAAATGTGAGCAAACAACAAACAGCACTATGCAATAAGTGTATTTTAAGAAGAATTAACAACTTTGAGGGATTTTAAATAATTAATACTGAATTTAAATTTACTGTGAATGAATACAATACAATACAGTGATATTTGAGAACCACCGAGTGACATTATTTTTCTTGCCTAGTGACCCAGGAGTGTTTTGCAGCTGACGGTTTGCACAGTCTGGAGAAATAAAGCAGGGGATGGACCAAATTGCCATTAACTAACACAATTAAAGAAGTTATGTATATAATACAATAGTGTTTTATGCAAAGAAACAATGGCAAGGTTATTATGATTATTATAGGAAGGAAATTGACCACAGTCATCACCAGGATGACCAAGACAGTCCAGAAAGCTCTCCTCTTCATATGATTCATTTCATCCCTCTTTCCATCTCCAGGATGTGGCTTCTTCAGGGCTCTGAGTATGGAGATGCTGCAGAAAGAGTTTATAGCGACGCACAAGATAAATACGGTTCCTGAAATGAAAAAAGGCTGAACATAAACTTTGATTACAGTTATCCCAAGTGAAAGAGACCAGATACAAGCCAAACACACTAATCTGTATCTCAGGGATTTGTGTTTCAGGTAGGTGACTGGGTGAACCACAGCCAGGTAGCGCTCCACACAGATACAGGACTGAAACAAGGGCCGGGTGATGAGGATGAATCCAAAGATATAAAAAATAGGGGTAAACAGTGAACTATTTTTCAGAAAAAGAACAAGTATCAAACAGAATTGGAGTGAAGAAACAACAACTTCAGTGGAAGCAAGACCAAGGGAAAAGATATCAGATACCAAAGTTCCCACTTTTCTACACAACAAGAGCCTCACAATAGCAATATTAGACAGAAAACTTGCTACAGCGTCCACCAACAGAATTGCAATAATAATCAACAAAAAAAAACTTGTCTGATAACATGAGAGCGGATCAGCAGGGTCAGTGGTTCCGTTTCCTGAGGACATATTCGCTAAAGTTGTGCACATGGTTTCTCTTTCTTTCTTTGACTGTTTGCTCCCAATCTTGTGTCTGTGGAAAAAGATACAGACTTCAGATTAACTAAATGACCTGGTTATATATCACATAGAGGTAATGACCTGATGAATGAACTGCTGTGAATGTTGCCTTTTAAATAAAACTGGCATTTTAATAGGTTAATAAGCAAGACCTTATCTGTAATGCTTAAATAGTCAAAACATATAAAAATTATCGATTTTAAAAATGAACAATTGCCCAGTACAGCATTTCAATCTGGCACCTATATCAGGAACTCCAAGACACCAGAAGGCACTGGGAATAAGACCAAGACAAATTCACCTGTGACAGGAAACTAAAACTCCCAGTTTATGTAGCTTTAATGGTGCTGTAGCCATTCACCACTGTCATTCATGGGTGAAAATTTCTCACAGTCATGGCTCTGGAAACTACCTCCTGATCCTGGATTATTGTTTAATGAATGTAGCTTCTCTGGGGATTAGGATCATACACCAACTATTACATGTGCATATTATCTGCACCGCGACATAATTCTATACTATTTCATGGCTATTTATGCCTTCATTAACATTTTCAAAAGCAATACAGTGTTCAGCTGAGATACTGAGCTTTGGTATTATGCAATAGTAACTAATCATCTATATTAACTAATATTCAGTGCTGGGAGCAGATCAATATCCAGTAGTTCACAGTGCAGGTACTGTATAATATAACAATAGCAGCACCAGCCCGTGGTTTTCCACACTTCAAGCACTGATTATATTATACTGATAAACCGCTGCAAAACTTTATAGATGCCTGTGCATTATCACTCAGCACCATGTGACATAATGCAGTACAGCTGAGGACAAGGAGGGAATGCAGACAAAATCTGAAATTCATATTTGGTTAAAGTATCTCATAAACATAATTGCTGTTCCTGGACTTTATTTACTTTTGAATAAATAAATATATAAATATCTCCAAATGTCTTAATTAAAAATGTGAGCAAACAAGAAACATCACTAAGCATTAAATTTAATGTAAGAAAAATCAAGAACTTTGAGCGATTTAAAATAATTAATACTGACTTTTTATTTTCCGTAAATAGATACAATATTCACATGCACAGCTAATGGAAAGCTCAGTAAATATTTCAGTATACAGTATTTAATATACAAAATACACTGGGATTTAGCTGCAAACCACTGCTTACCATATAATAATATGGTATGATAATATTGTAAATTGGTGTCTCACATGACCTCCAAGCCGAATAGTTTACTGCGTCGTTTTAAATTTTAGATATTTTCTTGTTTCTAGAGAAGTAACAGCCCTTCTGCTGCAACAAATTTTGCAACCTCATTAAAGCTTTGACCATCAGATGAACAAAAGAAATTTAAGAAAATCATTAATGACAAAGACAGCACTGTTGAAAAAAAAGCGGCTTTAAAAGAACAAGCAAGATAACAAAATAATGAAATAATCACATTGCTACATATGAGCTAATTCATTTTTCAAAAATATTACTAATAAATAGCTTAACATTATTGTATTACATCTTGTAGTCAACATGCTGTACATTATAAGAATCTTACCACTTGTATTTCAAAGTGTATCATTCACCGAATGTAAAGCTGGAACCATAAAACAATTGCGTAATACTTTTGATATGAATGATTTCAAAAGCAAGGTTTCTGTTGCTGTGAGAGAGAATCAGTTTCGTTAGAGCTAGAGAACAGGAAAGGTGATACATTCCTGGGAGGTATTAAGGTGGAGTCTGTATGAAAAGTAATTCATCAAAATATGAAAAATCACCGTCAACCCGTGAATCATTGTGGATCACAATCAATTGTTTGAATTTCACAGAATAAAAGGCTGGATAAGTGATCCTTTTCATGTAGACACCTCCCAGTTTGGGATGAAAATAAAAGGTTCCACCGTGTTTCCTAGTTATGTAAATGTTAAAATAATCAAAATTTTAGTGCAGTCACCATGTCAGTTTAGACTGTGATTCACCTGTCAGGTGGGTTCAGCCAATGAGCTTCCACGTTGCTGTGGAGTTTGAGCATTCAGATGAATGTAATAGAAACTGAAGATATGTCTGTGCCAAACTGCTACACAACAGAGCACTGTGGAACTAACCAAGGGAGAGGAGGAGGAGAGGGCAGAGGCAGAGGAAGAGCAGGAGGAAGAGCTCACCCAAGATGACAAACAGTACTGAAGGAAATTCAGGCTACAGCAGTTAACCATGTCGTCACCCATGACTTGACCATAAGAGAGGCAGGTCAACGTGTGCAGCTCAGGACAAGGATGGAAAGCTGACAAAATCTGAAATTCACATTTGTTCCTCATAAAGTATCTCATAAATGTAATGTTCATGTTATGTTTTATAGTGGCTTCCATAAAATGATGTTTTAGAAATGGATACAGGTGAGGTGCCTGCTCCATTGTTGCACTTTATGTAAAGTTCTCTAATTCCTCACTGAAGGTTCTTCTATGAAGTATCCTTGCTGACTGTTACATATACAGTAAAGGAAATATTCCGTGTTCTTACAGAGTATAAAGACATGACCTCCCAAGGGATGGGAGGCAGCTACACACAGAGAAATGAAGGTACAAGCAGGGTACAATATTAAACCTCCAGGTACAAAACTGTTCCTTTCAGATTATTGTACCTCAGAGGGTACAGGACAGATCCTTTGTGATACCATGGTGTACCTTTAAAGGTACATGACTTGGGAAAGTACATATTTGTACCCATGAACCTCTACCACATGGAAATGAACCCAATTAACCCAATGCACCACCAAAAATGATTGTAAATTGGTAGATTTCCGATGCACAATAATGAGAGAATGGCTAGTGAATTTGACCGCTGCTGACTAAGCTATTTAGACTTTTTAAATCCACCTGGGAAATTATTGGGTCACTGCAGCATAAAACAATAAAGAACGAAAGAAATGTACAAAAAATAAACCAATGACGGAAAAGAATCACTCACACGCGCACACACACACACACACACACACACACACACACACACACACACACACACACACACACGCACACACACACACACACACACACACACACACACACACACACACACACACACACACACACACACAGAGCCATACATAGCATCGTGTAGCTCAGTGGGCTAAGTCTCTTTGCTTGTGTTCGGAAGGTCGCTGCTTCGAGCTCGGCCTCTCCACGTCCGTGGTTCCTTCAGCAAAGCCCTTAACCCCCAGTACATTGTACTTATATGTAAATAAACATCGTATTTGTGTGTGGACCGTTATGAACACTGAAATTAAGACAATGAATGAAGGTACAACAGAATGTGCTCACCTCTCACACAGAGAAAAGCTGTTATACAGGGTTATATTGTTTGTAACATTGTTTGTGACAGCGGAGCTGGGTGAGTCTATTAGAGAGCTAGGGAGCTCTGCATAGGAAGGCAGTGGTGGAACACATTTAAAAGACGAGGGGAAAAACAGCTTTTAACTCCAGCCACCACAGTATCAGTGCACCAAGTGTTTGTGTAGAACTTTTGCCCTTACAAAACCAATTCAGCATATAGGACTAGTTCATGCTGTGTGTATTTACTTGATGATGCCTTGTATGTGCCGTTGAAATATTTATAATAATGTGAATATTTAGAATAACCATGAACATCTTCAACCATCTTCAACCATCTTCAACCTCTTCCACCATCTCATTACTGAACGACTGGAGATTGATAACCCTGACCTCCATCGTGAGCAAATGCTTTGAGAGGCTGGTCAGAGACTTCATCTACTCTGTGCTACCTGACTCACTGAACCCCGTATAATTTGCATACTCCCACAACAGGTCCACTGAGGACGCCATAGCCCTGACAATACACACTGCCCTCTCACATGTGCAGATTACAGCTCAGCATTCAATACCATCGTTCCCTTGAAGCTGGATAGGAAACTGCAGAATTGAGGATTGAGCAGCTCTCTCTATAGCTGGATCCTCAACTTCCTGTCAGACAGGCGCCAGATGGTCAGACTGGGCAGCATCACATCATCCTCTGTCACAATGAACACTGGTGCTCCACAGGGGTGAGTACTGAGCCCTCTCCTGTACTCACTCTACACCTACGACTGCACGGCCACAAGGAGCTCCAACATCATTGTGAAGTTCGCAGATGACACAACAGTGGTGGGACTAATCACCAATGGTAACGAGTCGGCATATAGGGAGGAGGTCAATGCCCTGATACATTGATGCCAGGAGAACCATCTCCCCATCAATGTCGCAATGACCAAAGAGTTGATAGTGGACTTCTGGAGGTGCAGAGGTGCACATACGCCCATCACCATCAACGGCGCTGCTGTGGAGAGAGTGAACAGCTTCCATTTCCTAGATGTACATTTAGCGGATGATCTCACATGGTCAGTTCACATGGCCAAAACAGAGAAGAAGATGCATCAGCGCCTCTTCTTTCTCAGGGGACTGAAGATATTAGGCATGAGTCCCCCCATCCTCAGGACCTTCTACCGCTGTGCCATTGAGAGTTTCCTCACTAGATGCATCATCGCCTGGCACGGCACTAGCACCGCCTACAACCGCAAAGCTCTGCAGAGAGTGGTGCAGTGTTCTGGAAGGATACTTGGAGGTGAGCTTCCCTCCCTCCAGGACATCTACAGGAACTGGTGTCTGAGGAAAGCAGGGAGGCTCATAAAAGACTCCAGTCACCCCAGTCAGAAACTGTTTAAATTACCTCCGTCAGGTAGTAGGTATTGCAGTATCCGGTCCCGAACCAGCAGGCGGAGGGACAGCCTTCTCCATCAGGCCATCAGACTGATGAACACTGACCACTAGTACTTCATAGACACTTCACAGGCACTTTTCGACACTTTATGTTCTCCATACTGCACATAATTGCCCTTTTTGCACAACATTCATCTACGGACATTCCGTACATATATATATATATATATATATATATATATATATATATATATATATATATATATATATATATATATATTTTGCATGTATATTTTATACACCACTACTACTGGTGAAGCTCACACAAGAATTTCACTCACATGTACTGTTCCAGTGTACCAGCAATGTGATGTGACAATAAAAGTGATTGATTGACTGATTGATTGACTTATGCTAGATCTGACATGGAATACTGAGGACAGCCTCAGCTGGTAGCTGGAAGCATATTCAATTACAGTGTTTTCCAAATGATCACAAGAAACTTTAGTTTTGAGAATTGTGTCTAAAGTACAGAACTGGGTGTAGTGTTTTGCAAAAAGAGTGTTATAAAATTTCAAACAAAGTCCAAAGCAGAAATAAAGTATGGATTACTATTATTATTAAATGCTATCACTAAACAGCATGAGAAACACAACTGTGACGACATCCAGCCATAACTGGCACACTTAAGTTCACCAAGCACCTCCCACTAACTGTATGGTTCCACTGACTTCAGATCAGCAACTACATTGACATCGCGCTCTGTCTGATCACAATGACCGCCACTTGATCTGAGTGCCCCCACTGACTTGAAATGTTATTGCATTTCAGCATGATTCACTGAACTAGAAGACCTGCTGAATACAATAATCATTGGGTTCAGTCGTTCACTAGTTCGTTCTGCATCCTTTTTCCATCAAGTCTTTTCGCTCCCCGGGTCATTTTGTTAGGTTGTTCGTTCAGTGGTTCTTTGGTTCACCAGTTCATTTGGTTCACATCGTTCATTGAATCTTCCAGTTCTCTAAGTCTATGGGCCCTACACTGACTATGTAGTTCAATGACATATATTGGCCAGATTAAGTATTGCCACGAGTGAGGACCAGATTGTACAGCAACATCTTGAAAAAGAAAACTATGTGTGACTATTCTGTATATTTATTTGCAGCCTATAGCAATAAATAAAATAAAAAATAGATAAAAAACTGTTGGTGCTATATGTCAATCAGGTTTAAATATATAGCCAGCCATAGCGTGTATATATTTCTGTGCTAATTATAATGGGCTAAATTATAATTATAAGAAGTAACTAAAACTTTTCATTTGGGCAGCATTCACTGTCAGTTATTGTGTTTTACAGGTGAATTGTAGTGGTATGTTGCAGCATATTAACTGTTGTGACAAATGCAAATACTATTCTGACAACTTAAATATTGATTTAGGAAATTTACCAAAGCAAATGAGAAAAACTTAACTATGTGAATCAACATGCTTGGATATTTTGTGAAAATGTGATAGTAAGTATGTTTCTGATCTGCACTATTCTGAATGACAGTCATTGGAAAAATTCCTCGATGTCAATCGCTGATCGTTTTTCTTTAACAAATAGATTTTTTTAATGTTGAAAATTCAAAATAAAATTGATGTTGAGCATTTTCAACCTCTTAATAGCACTGGGCATACAATTGTGTCACTGAGAAACTACATAATCGAATTTCATCAAGATTTGAGCAATTGCAGATGATTTTTTTGCTTATATTTATTGACACATTTGCAATTTGTGTGAAACCTTGTGAGGCTAAACACAATCTTTTGCAAATGTTAATTGTCATTTGAGAGATCTGCCAAAGCAATTGAGGAATAATGTCATTTGAATTCCACATCATCATACATCTAACCATTTCCCACATGTTTCTGCGGGAGAGAGATTTAAATCTAAGCATGTCTGTGAACACCGATGGTGGAAGGCGACATTTTCATATCAGCATTCTGAATACTTCAGACTAATTTGTCATTTGTCATTTTATCTTTGCATTTTGCTCTAAAGAAGATCAATGAAAATGTGTTAAATGAACAGGTTTTCATATCTCTGGTTAGCTAAAGACATTATTCAATATTGGTTTGCAAAGGTATTGCTTCTAACACACCTGCCAAATGGTCTAAGCTTACAGCTGACATTAATGATTAATGACTCATGATTTATAACTGATGACTAGATAGATAGATAGATACAATGATAGATACAAAGATAGACAGAAAAATGAACTTCGTCATCATCAAAACATGGCTTCATCAGGCCTGAGGATAGTATAAACATGATTCATCTTTAATATACAGTACTGTGTATATTGATATTGAAATGCACATGTGAAATATATTTTCCTACTTGCAACCTAAATTATCGGCAGACTATAACATTAACATCACCCCATTTAGTGAGTTGTATTTCTAAGAGATCCATTATTCAAAATTGGTTTGCAAATGTATTGCTTCCAATGCACCTGCCAACCAGTCTCAGCTTACAGCAGACACTAATGATTAATGACTCATGATGTATAACTGAAGACTAGATGGATAGATAGATAGATAGATAGATAGATAGATAGATAGATAGATAGATAGATAGATAGATAGATAGATAGATAGATAGAATATTTATCCTAGATAGTATATACAATTCATCATGCACATGGTAAAAATATTTTCTAAATTCTAAATTCCGCCTAGACTCTGATGTTAACATAATCCCAGTTAGTGTCTTTGTGACAGATACTGAGTCTGGTTTGACCAATTTGTTTTTTTTTATAGCATGTATTATAGTAACATAATTTTATCATGATAATCTTACTTTCCAAGCAAGATGAGGCAGGCAACTGTTGTTTTTCCTGAGGCTTCCAAATCAGATATCAAACATTTTTGTTATTTGAGAACCATTGAGTGACATTGTTTTTCTTGCCTAGTGACTCAGGAGTTTTTGGCAGTTGACGGTTTGCACAGTCTGGAGAAATAAAGCAGGGGATGGACCATATTGCCATGAACTAACAAAGTAATAAAAGTTATGTATACAATACAATAGTGTTTTATGCAAAGAAACAATGGTAATGTTGTTATGATTAACATAGGAAGGTAGTTGACCACAGTCATCACCAAGATGACCAAGACAGTCCAGAAAGCGCTCCTCTTCATATGATTCATTCTGTCCCTCTTTCCATCTCCAGGATGTGGCTTCTTCAGGGCTCTGAGTATGGAGATGCTGCAGAAAGAGTTTGTAACGACGCATGAGATAAATATGATCCCTAAAATTAAAAAATACTGAAAATAAAATAACATTACATTTAATCCAAGCAAAAGTGACCACATACAACCCAGACATACTAATCTGCATCTCAGAGTTTTGTATTTCAGGTAGGTGACTGGGTGAACCACAGCCAGGTAGCGCTCCACACAGATACAGGACTGAAAAATGGGCCGGCCGATGATGATGAATCCATAGATAACAAAAAGGGGGGTAATTACAAGCGAAATATTTGTCAGTAAATAAACAAGGATCAAGCAGAATGTGAGTGAAGAAACAACAACTTCAGTGGAAGCAAGACCAAAGGAAAATATATCAGATGTCAAAGTTCCCACTTTTCCAGACAAGTGCCTCACAATAGCAATATTAGATAGAAAACTTGCTACAGCATCCACCAACAGAACTTTAATAATAATAAAGAAATAAATATTCATATAAGAGCATGTGAATGGATCAGTAGGGTCAGTGGTTCCATTTCCTGAGGACATATTTGTTAAAGTTGTGCACATGGCTTGTCTTTCCTTCTTTGACTGTTTGCTCCCAATTCTTGTGTCTGTGGAAAAAGATACAGACTAAATGTCAAGGTCATTTATCACACATGAGTGAACTGCTGTGAATGTTGTCTTTTAAATAAATCTGGCATATAAGTTTTACTGGTTAATAACCAAGACCTTATCTGTAATGCTTAAATAGTCAAAAAATATCAAAATGATCAATTTAAAAAATAAATAGTTGTTTCTTCAATACAGTTTATTTTTATTTTAGCACAGAATGTATAAAATATACATCAATTTCATAATAACTAATTAACAATTAAACAGTTATTCAGTACAGGATTTCAGTGAGTCTGGCACCTATACCAGGAACTCCAAGACACCAGAAGGAACTGGCAATAAGACCAACACAAATTCACCTGTGACAGGAAAGCAAAACACCCAGTTTATGTAGCTTTAATGGTGCTGTAGCCATTCACCACTGTCATTCATGGGTGAAACTTGTTTGAAAACACTGGTAGCCATCTCTCCCAGTCATAGCTCTGCAAAATACCCCCTTCTCCTGCATTGTTGTTTAATGTATATCTTCTCTAGGGCTTTGGGACACACATCAGCCATTTTGTGTGTATGATTTGCTCACCCCAATGCTATACTATACCCTTTCATGGCTATTTTTGCCTATGTTACCATTTTCAAAAGTAATAGGGTCTTCAGCTGAGGCACTGAGCTTTGATTTAGTGCAGCAGTGACACAGACAGACTGATGAGTGTTTCTTACATGTTAATGCATCATTATTACTGCATTAAAAAAAAGGTGAAAGAAAACACACAGTACTTAGATACTGATCTAATTATTTATATTACATACATACATTTCTTAATTTCTAAAATGCATTTCCTAAAATCTCCTCCTCTTTTCCAAAACACTAAGCACAAACCCCAAAACTCACAAAACTTGTCTCGCAAAATAAAACATGTATATATATTTTCTTTGCTCAAAAGTAAACCCTGCTTTCAGGTCACGCATAAAGCCAGTCGGTACATAAACACTACTGAGCAGTCATTACGCAATATAGCAAAAAAAATTAAAACACTAGCAGTTAAAACTGTTGTTGGCATGTAGAGAAACATTTACTGTAGATCTGGGCTTTTGCATGTTGAGCTGCAAAATTGGAAGTAAAAAGACTATATAGTAAAAAAAAAAACTGTCTACTAAAAATGTTTGTACACAATTACTCTAAACTGATATGTAATATTTGCTCTAGTCAGTACTCCAAAGTTATTGTAAAGGACAAAGTAAAAAATCTAAATGTTCTGCAACTGCCAAGCCAGAGTCAAGGAAGAATATTCATTCTGCCTCATAATCATGTATTATGGCTGGATCAGGACAGAGAACTGTATCTACATCACAGGAAATGCTCTCCCTTGCTGGGTGATTCGGGAAAAATCCTCTGTGTATCCCATTTGTACCATGATCTCGAAATTCAACTTATCTATAGTTCTTGCTGTCGTGACTGAGAGACAGGCGAATGAGCAGGGTGCAGTGAAGCAGAGTTCGGGAACCGTAAATCCAGGGCAAAGGGATTTATTAGTAGGGTACACAGACTTGGGAGGTACACTCTTCAACCAACGTCAATGACAGACTTCGGGAAACAGACTTGAACACTGACTCAAATACACAGGACTACAAGCAGGAAATGCAAAACCACAGGCAAACGGAAGGATTCCACACGAGGTTAACTAGGTAGGCGTGGTTCACATGAGGGCTGAACAATCGGTCGTGACACTTGCACTCTCATTTGGTCCGTGTTTAGAAACATGTGTATACAGTTTTCAGTCATTGTGTTTAAATGATGACCTCTGTGTACTGGCTGTTCGACCTGTATTTTCTATTTTGCATAAAGGTTCTGAATGACAAGGGCAGTACCAGCACATGGTTTTCCACACTTCAAGCACTGATTATATTATACCGATAAAGCACAATGAAACTTTGTAGACACCTGTGCATTATCATTGAGCACCATGTAACATAATGCATTACAGCTCAGGACAAGGATGGAAAGCTGACAGAATCTGAAATTCACATTTTGCTGCAGTATTTCATAAATATCTTTGCTGTTAATGCATTTAAATTATTTATGTTTCCTTACTTTTAAATACTGTAAATTCATATATAGTGCTAATGTCTTAAATAAAAATATACTGTAAGTAGACAACAAAGTATCCGGACCCCCCGCGACCCAGTAGGATAAGCGGTTTGGAAGATGGACGGATGGATGGATGGATAGACAACAAAGTATTGAAGCCCGTTTCTGCCAGCGTGGTAACATTTTTTTAATATAATTTAAGTCGAAATAACGACTTAGTGTCATGCCCGGCTCGTCCGCTCCTCGTGTGTGCCACGCCCCCTGATTACCCACGTGTGTTTCCCGAATTGTACCCAGCTGTTTCCGTTTGCTGTCATTCAGTCTGGTGTATTTAAGTCCTGGTCTCCCCAGTTTGCTTTGTCTGTCATTGATGTTAGTCGGCGTGCCATGTTCCCGAGTCCTCGTCCTCCCAATAAATCCCCGTTTGCCCTAAGTCTGCCTGCCTGCTTGCTTGCCTCTCCGCTCATCACCTTACCCGTGCGCCGCTACCGCCGACGGATATCGTGACAGAATGACAGACCACAAAAAGAAGCGGAGAGGGAGGAAGAGGCTCCCTCAAGAGCCGATCTCTCTCGGCGCCTGCTCGCTCTCCAGGCTTTGGCTTCCGGCGGAGGACGAGAGGGAGGTACCTGCCCTACCTCCAGCCCGGGGGCCGACCACACGCGTCCCCGATCCTGCGTGGAAGTACTGGCTCTCTAGTGAGGACGAGGACGAGGAGCCCTTCCACTACCCGGAGCCAGAAGCCTATCTTCCACCGTCCGTTTTCACGGACATCGCGCCGCCTCCCGCAACCGCCAGGCGCCAGCGAGGGAGACGGAGGAGAACGGCGATCGCCAGTACGGAGGACCTCCCTCCGTCCCTGCCGGCGGACCCCGCTCCCGTGCGGCCGCCGCTGCCGGCGGACCCCGCTCCCGTGCAGCTGCCGCCGCCGCCTGCGCAGCCGCCTTCGCTGCCGCCGCCACCCGCGGTCCTAGCTGACCGATACTTCACCCTCCAGGGGCTTTATTGGAGGGTGATGGGAGAACCGGCCCCACAGGCCCCCCTGGAGGGGGAAAGACTCGCCGCACAGCTGGGGCAGGACTTCGACTCCTTTACTCCAGAATCCCCTTTTTCAGATCTGGAGAAAATGGCTGAGGACCTCCGGAGGCTAATCCAACTCCGGAGAACGCCTGCAGCTCCCGGGCCGGCGCCCCCTCTGCAGCCGCCTGCTGCAGCTCCCGGGCCGGCGCCCCCTCTGCAGCCGCCTGCTGCAGCTCCCGGGCCGGCGCCCCCTCTGCAGCCGCCTGCTGCAGCTCCCGGGCCGGCGCCCCCTCTGCAGCCAGCTCCTGTTCCTGACCGCGCTCCTGTTCCTGCAGAGGCGCCCCCTCTGCAGCCGCCTGCTGCAGCTCCCGGGCAGGCGCCCCCTCTGCAGCCAGCTCCTGTTCCTGACCGCGCTCCTGTTCCTGACCGCGCTCCTGTTCCTGCAGAGGCGCCCCCTCTGCAGCCGCCTGCTGCAGCTCCCGGGCCGGCGCCCCCTCTGCAGCCGCCTGCTGCAGCTCCCGGGCCGGCGCCCCCTCTGCAGCCGCCTGCTGCAGCTCCCGTCAGTGCTCCTGTTCCTGACCGCGCTCCTGTTCCTGCAGAGGCGCCCCCTCTGCAGCCGCCTGCTGCAGCTCCAGTTCCTGACCGCGCTCCAGTTCCTGACCGCGCTCCAGTTCCTGCAGAGGCGCCCCCTCTGCAGCCGCCTGCTGCAGCTCCCGGGCAGGCGCCCCCTCTGCAGCCGCCTGCTGCAGCTCCCGGGCAGGCGCCCCCTCTGCAGCCGCCTGCTGCAGCTCCCGGGCAGGCGCCCCCTCTGCAGCCGCCTGCTGCAGCTCCCGGGCCGGCGCCCCCACTGCAGCCACCTCCTGTTCCTGACCGCGCTCTAGTTCCTGACCGCGCTCCAGTTCCTGCAGAGGCGCCCCCTCTGCAGCCGCCTGCTGCAGCTCCCGGGCAGGCGCCCCCTCTGCAGCCGCCTGCTGCAGCTCCCGGGCAGGCGTCCCCTCTGCAGCCGCCTGCTGCAGCTCCCGGGCCGGCGCCCCCACTGCAGCCACCTCCAGTTCCTGCAGAGGCGCCCCCTCCGCCTGCTGCAGCTCCAGCTCCTGTCCCTTCTCCCCCAGTGACTTTTTCTCCCTCGTCCCGGCGAACTCGACCCCGACCGGGGGTCATCATGTCTGTGTCCCGTAAAGGGAGGGGACACAGACGCAGGGCTGGGGTCCCGCCCGCCCTGCCCCCTGGCTCGCCCTGCCTCGCCTGCGCTGGGGCTCGGTTGGCGCCTGCGGGTCCTGGCCCTCCGGGTCGGCTGTCGCCTGCGGGTCCCTCTCCGATGCCTCGTCGCCCTGCCTCGCTCCCCCCTCCGGTGCCTGGTCGGTCGCTTGGGGGTTCCCCGACGGCGGCTCCTCGGTTGCCTGCGGGGCCCCTACCTCCGGCCCTCCTCCGGACGTCGCCGCCTGCTGCGGCTCCCCCCTCCTCCGGACCTTCGCCCTGGCCCCTTCCAGCTCCCTCGTCCCCTTCCCTGGTGCTCCCTCCTGCTCCCTCCCTGGCCCCTCCGCAGGTCCCTCGCCCTGTCTCCTCGGCCCCTCCGGGGTCCCCTCCGGCTCCGGCCTCCCGGCCGCCTGCGGCCCCTCCGGCTGCCTCCCGTCGCCCGCTGGGGCTCCCTCGGGCTTCCCCTAGTTCCCCCTCCTTGTCTCCCTACGCCCCTGCCTTTGTCCCGCCTGTCTCTGCCCCTCTGTTTTCTGCTCGCCCTTTCGTTCCGCCCGTCTCTGTTCCTTGTGCCCCGGTGTACCCGCCTTGCACTCCTGGCCCCTTTGTTCCGCCCGTTCCTTCTGTGTCTCCCTTCCTGGTTTGCCTGTCTGCCTTCCCGACCCTCTGTCAGGTTTTGTCTTTTGTCTTGTCCCTCGCTCTGTTTTGTGCCTCGGTCCTGTTCCCTGTCCTGCGTTGATTCTGTTCTTGTTTTTCAGGTCCTGTTTTGCCTCGTCCCGTCCGTCGCCCCCTTCCTTGGCGCGCCCGGAGTAGCGCGCCTTTGGGGGGGGGTTCTGTCATGCCCGGCTCGTCCGCTCCTCGTGTGTGCCACGCCCCCTGATTACCCACGTGTGTTTCCCGAATTGTACCCAGCTGTTTCCGTTTGCTGTCATTCAGTCTGGTGTATTTAAGTCCTGGTCTCCCCAGTTTGCTTTGTCTGTCATTGATGTTAGTCGGCGTGCCATGTTCCCGAGTCCTCGTCCTCCCAATAAATCCCCGTTTGCCCTAAGTCTGCCTGCTTGCTTGCCTCTCCGCTCATCACCTTACCCGTGCGCCGCTACCGCCGACGGATATCGTGACACTTAGTTAGCTCAAAATAATGACGTAATATCTCAAAGTATCTCAGAATAACAATTTAGTATCTCAAAATTTCTACTTAATAACCTAAATAACCTAAAGTGTTTATTGTACATACAATCTGAAATTCCATATTTACTCATATTCATTTTCTTCAAATACTTAGTAAATACCGCAGGAAAAATAAGCAGGCTTCACCCAACCACTGGAGAATTGGACAAAGCTTTATTCAGTAATTTATTCGATCAGCCAGTACTCAGCACAATTTACATTTACGGGATTTAGCAGATGTGAGCTTATCCAGAGCTACGTACAACAGTGCATTGTATACCACAACTATTAATCAAACTGTTAAGGTAAGTTAAATCAGTACTCCAAATCAGTGTTTTCCGGGAAAACTGCTTAACGCACGCGCACGTCACTGCGAGTTTCTCATTGTTTTTAAGCCGAAATTTCGAGATATTAAGTCATTATTTTGAGATACTAAGTCATCATTTCGAGATATTAAGTCGAAATTTCAAGATACTAAGTTGTTATTTTGAGATACTAGGTCATTATTTTGAGATCCTAAGTCATTATTTTGAGAACTAAGTTGTTATTTCGAATTAAATTCTAATTTTCTACCACGCTGGCGGAAACAGGCTTTCATAACTAAGAACAAGAAGAGTACTGTAAGAAAAATCAACATGTTTGAGGGATTTTTAATAATTAATATGAAATTAAACATTTCTGTAAAAAACACAATATTCACATGGAAGTCTAAGGGAACTATTTCAGCATACAGTATTTATAGACAACATAAACTGGATTTGAGCTGCAAACCACTGCTTACCATGTGATAATATGTTAACACTGTAAAAAGGTGTCTCACATTCCATCCAAATGGAATACTCGCTTTTTAAATTTTAGATATTTTCTTGTTTCTAAAGAAGTAACACATCTCTGCTGTGACAAATTCTGCGACTTCATTAATACTTTCACCATCAGATGAACTAAGGAAAAACACCAACACTAACAAGTAATGATATAATCACGTTACTAATTACTAATTATGTACTAATTCATTTTTCAAAATATTGCTAATAAAAAAGATTAACATTAATGTTTTACATCCTGTTATCAACATGTTATACATAATAAAAATCTTACCAGTTGTAATTCAAAGTGTATCATTCACCGAATGTAAAGCTGGAAACATAAAATCATTACAAACACATTAGGAATGAATGATTTCAAAAGCAAGGTTCCTGTTGCTAAGAGAGAACATGGATTTTGCTAGAACTAAAGAACAGGAAAGTTGATACATTCCTGGGAGGTATTAAGGTGGAGTCTGTCTGAAAAGTGATTTATCAAAACATGAAAAACACAATGAATTGCTTAAATTTCACAAAAAATAAATTACTGAGTAAGTGACCCTTTTCATGCAGACACCTACCAGTTTGGGATGAAAATAAAGGAAAAGATTCCACAGTGTTTCCTAGTTGTGTAAATGTTAAAATTTTCAAAACTTAAGCGCAGTCACCATATCAGACTGTGATACACCTGTCAGGTGGGTTCAGCCAATGAGCTTCCACGTTGCTGTGGAGCTTGAGCATTCAGAAGAATGTAATAGAGAGGGCAGAGGCAGAGATAGAGCTCCCCCAAAAAGACAACCAGTACTGAAGGACTACAGCAGTTAACCATTAAGCTTCTATGTTTACTACCTTTCCAGCACACTCCCTCTTTGAACTGTTGCCGTCCGGACGACGCTACAGAGCACTGAGCACCAGAACAGCCAGGCACAGGAACAGCTTCTTCCCTCAAGCAATCCGTCTCATGAACACTTCACAATAAACGTGAAACACACAACACTATCATACATTCACTTATCCAGTTATTTATTTAACACACATACTTATTTACACTTCTAATTGCACCTTACGTACATAGCTAATTGTTTACTTTATATTTTGTATATTGTAAAGTTATTGCTATTTTTGCACATTGTATGTCTTATATAACTGCATATTGTTCTTTTTTATTACGTCCTTTTTCGTGTCTGGTCCTGTCACTGTCATTCTATTGCACTGTGGAGCTTATGTCACTACAAAAAATTCCTAGTATGTGGAAACATACATGGCAATAAAGCACATTCTGATTCTGATTCTAAATGAAGACTAGTGACTGTTTCACTAAAGCACTTTATGTATGAATTTACTGTTGTATGGACTGGGTTTTTGATTTGGCATGACATACGTTCACCTCCAAAGATAGAATTTATGTTACATTGTAATAAAGAAATGGTCCATGAACATCCACTAGTAATGAAATAAATCAAAATTAAATGAAGCTTTATTTGCCCTTTTGTACAAGTGCATAGAGATGTGTTCATTTACAAGTATCCCTTATTGCTCTCCTATTAAAGGCAACACATACAGCTCGGGAAAAAATTGAGACCATTATTTAAAAAAAAATAAAAATCACCATTTTTACATCCTCCTTAAGTCCTGGTTCTGCTGGCAGAAGGCGACAGGCTGCTTCCAGGCTCAAAATTTCTAAGACAGCAGTACAAAACAATAAGGTGAAGTAGGAGACACTGGGAACAACCAGAAACCATTATTTAATCATTATTTGAATGAACAACTATGACGAAAATCATTCACGGCAGTTGTAAGATTGATTAAAAGGCTCCAACACGAGCAGTTCAAAGCAAAAACTAGTCCAATTTACACCGACGACAACGACAAATTAGAGTGCGCTAGCATAAAAAAACAGCATGATTCGGCCAGCAAAAACGAAAGCGTCTCCATGAATCCGCTTGTGTCAGAATTAACTAAACAGCACATTAGTATTAATGAAGATATTTCAGCGCTTATTCAAGAATCCATCGGCCCGCTGCAGACCTCTGCGAACGCCCTACGTGAGACAGTGGACAGTTTCCAGACCCACCTGGTTACAGCAGAATCCCGCATTGGCGAGAACTTTTACAGGTTATAAATCTATTAAGAGTCTGTAAATCCAGAATATGGTTCTACTGGACCGCATTGAAGATTTCGAAAACCGATCGCGTCGAGCCAACCTGAGAATTGTGAATATCCTGGACAGTGAAAATAGCCAGGATACTCTTGCTTTCGTATGAGCCTTGCTACGGGAAATGACGGGTACTGAAGTGTTCGATAAACCTCGTGAATGGCCTGAACAAGATTGACCAGAGTTATCTACCAGGGCAATTCAAGGTCTGGTGTTACCAGCACACCCTCTACCAGCGGGTGATGTGGCCTTTAAAGCTGAGTGACATCACAGCTTCGACAGCACTGCAGATGGACGCAAAAGCCAGCAACTTCATCCACAAATGGCTTGGCCTCCCTCACTGCCTTTCTAATGTGGCACTGTTTGGTAGAAACACACTCACACTATCATTAAAATCCATCAGCTTGGCCTATAAACAAGAGAAGGTTAGACTTCTGTTCCAATTGAAAGACTCACCGGATCCGATTGTTCGAAACACCAAAACCCAGATCTGAACAGGACGTTGGTGGGATGCAATGCAAGTGGTGGAACAAGCCATCAGCCGCTTGAAGCACCAAGTTGTGGGGGTGTAGTAACAAGGCAGGATCGGTCTCGGCTGGGGGCAAGTGCCCAGGATTTGGTCGAAGGCCAGTGTGAAGGAATGGAAGGACCTGGTGATTTCCGAGGTGGTAAGGATGGAAGAGGAGTTGTGTAAGATCAAAGCAGTTGGCCAGCACCACCAAGGGAGGTGAACAACCTGAGAGGCAGGGGTAAACAGGACAATTACCTAGACGGAAATGTGGAGGATGCCTCAAGTCTGACTCAGCTTTTTGATCAGGGCAACATATGACACTCTTCCAAGCCCCCAGAATATTAACATCTGGCATGGCACAGAGGAGAACTGCCAGCTCTACTGCTCCCAGAACCCAAGCCTGCAGCACATCCTCTCCGGTTGTAAGGCAGCGTTAACACAGGGCCGGTACAGGTATGCAGAGCTGGCAGCGGCATGCTCACAGGTCAGGTGGAGGACATTCACATTCCCACTGGAGGCTGGTTGCAGAGGCTATGTAGGAGCATCAGTTCAGAGTCTCTTCAAGACCTGGGGCATCAGAGGTACCAGCCTGAAGAGAGCCATTAGAGGTATTGCTGAGAAGGCAGAGCAGGGGAGCTTCTGGCTCTGGCTCCGGCTCCGCAGGAAGGACAAACAATGGGGGAAGCAGGGATCTTAGAGCCAGCTGCAGGGGGCGGTAGGGAGACGTGCCTATCACTGCTCCACCACCCAGAGATATTCTGCGATTAAAGGACTGAAACATCGGTGAAGGGTGGCTCCCGGGTGAAGACCCTGCAGCTGGCAGGAGGGCACTGCCGGAGGTGCGCCAGGCAGAGATGCCAAGAGGGTGCTTTCACCTACCTGTGCTGATTACTGTTATAATTATTTGTTAAATTTATATTGTTATTCTGTTTTGCACTATTACTGCACTTCTTTTTCAGCTCTTTACTGTCTTATCTTTATTCCTCCTGCTGCACTGAGCATGTTTAAGACAAAAGAATTTCCCTCAGGATAAATAAAGTTCTTCTTATCCATCTCATCTCATCTCATCTCATCTCATTTCATCTCATCTTATTGAACTAATAGATCTTCAGTCAAGATTTAAAGACTGTAGCCAATACAGCATCCTGAACATGCGCTGTCAAACCATCCCCAAGTACAGGGGCCCTGTGGCAGAAAGTGTTACTGCCAACTGTTAATTTATTTATATTTAGAATGACCAGGAAACCTGCGTCCTCTTATCTGCGTGGAAGGTGCAGCGTGTAAACTTGAAGTATTTCTGTTAGGTAGGCAGGTGTTGGACCATTACATACCTTATATGTAAGCAGTAGATCTCAGTAGTCAGTCCTGAACAGGAAGCCAGTGCAGGGAACTAAGAGCAGGAGTTATGTTTTCAAACTTACTGCTCCTTGTGACAATTAGAGCTGCTGCATTTTGAAAATGCTGCAAGGAGTCCTTCGTCATCACCACATTCAGTCAACAGTAATCGATGGAAAAACGCCAAGAACCATCCTTTGTGGTGACGAAGACTGCTGGAGCCACCTGCGGGCTGTTGGACGGCTCAATGTGCATCTACACAGCAAATGTGCCAGTGTTAAATTAACACTGCATGGTGTCCATATGGGTCCACACCATTTAGTGTTGCCTTTAACAAGCAAGTGTTGTTTTTACAGTGTTAATATTTATTAACTCTTATAGTGTTCAATTTACAACCTAGAGTGTTAAGACAATGTGTCTCCACCTCTTCCCAGATTCCAAGTCCATATGTGTGGCACACAAGCACAAAATGTGTGGCCCATATCTGCCGCATTTTAATGTGATCTCATTTCAACTCATTTAGACATTCAGCTTCTGTGTTTACTAACCCACCACAATAAGAAAGACTCAGACCATCATAGCACTTTCTCTTTTTATGCAAGTTTCATGTCAAATCTGTTACGTCAAAGACAGTACTGTGTCATGCTATGCAAATATACATCCAGGACCATTGATCTACAGGGGAGTGGGCAGTACCAGCTTATTGCCTACATTATTGATTAATGACTCAGGATGTGTAACTAATGACTAGATAGATAGATAGATAGATAGATAGATAGATAGATAGATAGATAGTATAATCATGATTCATATTTAATATGCAGTACTGAGTATATTGATATTGAAATGTACATGGTAAATATATGGTTTAATTTTTCTACTTCCAACCTAAATTGTGGCCAGACTCTGATGAACAACAGCATTTATTAAACAAAGAAATCTGAATTGGCAGAATGAAGAATTAAAAATGAAAATAAACTATTATTTGAGAAATATTCCTATGAACAACAAACTTTGGAAAACTGAATTTACAATTTTTTCCTTGAGAGTTGAAAGAAGAGAAAATGTGCCAGAAATTTTCTGCTAGTACATTTTCCGTTTCTTGATGGATTTTTTTTACAGTGTAGTTTGACCAATTCTTGTCATTATGTCCTGTACTATAGTCACATTTTAACAGAATAATCTTACTTTCCAAGTAAGATGAGGCAGGCAGCTGCTATTTCTCCCCAAGCTTCCACATTAGATAACAAAAAAAATGTTGTTATTAGAGAACCATTGAGTGACATTATTTTTCTTGGCACTGTTGGGAAGCTGGCGGTTTGCAAAATCTGGAGAAATGTAGCAGGGGATGGACCATATTACCATTAACTAATAAAATGAAAGAAGCTATGTATATAATACAATAGTGTTTTATGCAGAGAAATAATGACAATATTGTTATGATTAGCAAAGGAAGGTAGTTGACCACATTCATCACCAGGATGACCAAGACAGTCCAGAAAGCTCTCCTCTTCATATGATTCATTCTGTCCCTCTTTCCATCTCCAGGATGTGGCTTCTTCAGGGCTCTGAGTATGGAGATGCTGCAGAAAGAGTTTATAGTGACGCACAAGATAAATGTGGTCACTGACATGAAATATGACTGAACATAAACTACAATTACATTTAATCCAAGTGACAGTGACCAGATAAAACCCAAACATGCTAATCTGTATCTCAGGGTTTTGTGTTTCAGGTAGGTGACTGGGTGAACCACAGCCAGGTAGCGCTCCACACAGATACAGGACTGAAACAAGGGCCGGGCGATGAGGATGACTCCATAGATAACAAAAAGGGGGGTAATTACAAGCGGAACATTTTTCAGGAAAAACACAAGAGTCAAGCAGAATGTGAGTGAAGAAACAACAACTTCAGTGGAAGCAAGACCAAAGGAAAAGATATCAGATGTCAAAGTTCCCACTTTTCCACACAACAAGAGCATCACAATAGCAATATTAGATAGAAAACTTGCTACTGCATCCACAAACAGAATTGCAAGGATAATCAAGAAAAAAAATGGTGTGTGAAGACAGTGTGATGGATCAGCAGGGTCAGTGGTTCCGTTTCCTGAGGACATATTTCCTAAAGATGTGCACATGGTTTGTCTTTCCTTCTTTGACTGCTGTTTGCTCCCAATCTTGTGTCTGTGGAAAAAGATACAGACTTCAGATTAACTAAATGACCTGGTTATATATCACATAGAGGTAATGACCTGATGAATGAACTGCTGTGAATGTTGTCTTTTACAGTAAATAAAACTGGCATCTAGCTTTTCCTCTTTAATAAGCAAACCACTGCCTGTAATGCATAAATATGCAAAACTTACCAGAAAAATATATGTTTCTTCAGTACAGTTTACTTTTATTCTAACATAGAATGTATAAATCATCTGTAAATTTCACAATAACCAATTAACAAATAAACAATTGCCAAGTACAGCATTTCAGACTGGAATCTATACCAGGAACTACAAGACAGCAGAAGGAACTCAGAAGAATTACACAAATTCATTTGTCTTTGGACAATGAGAGGAAACCAAAAGACCCACAGCAAAAATTGAAAACACTACCAGTTAAAACTGTTGCTGGCATGCAGTGAAACGTTTACTGTGGATGCGGGCTTTTGCATGTTGAGCTGCAAAACTGCAAACCACGAGAAAATCGTAAAAAAAAAAAAAAAAATGTCTACTAAAAATCTTTCTTTACAATTAAACTAAACCGTTATGTAATGTTAGCAGTAGTCAGTACTCCAACAAAGTTACTGTAAAGAACAAAGTAAAAAGTCCAGATGAGAAGGATATTACAGTAAAATGTTGTGCAACTGCCAAGCCAGAGTCAAGGAAGAATATTTACTCTGCCTCATCCCCATGTCTCAGGGCTGGATCAGGACAGAGAACTTTGTCTACATCACAGGAAATGCTCTCCCTTGCTGAGCGATGTGGGAAGAATCCTCCATGTAACCCATTTGTACCATGACCTTGAAATTCAACTCCCCTACAGTACTTGCACGCTCATCCAACATGTAGTCTATGTCCTAGTCACTCTTTGGCTTCTTCTCATGTTTAGAAACATGTGTGAACAGTCATTGTGTTTAAATGATGACCTCTGTGTGCTGACTGTGCAACTTGTGTTCTTCTGTTCTTCATCAAAGTTCACCATAGTGCAAAAAGTGTTTTGATGAATGAGAATGTGTTTAGAGTTTTGCAAAAAGGGTGACAGATCTGCAAATCGTGTCTGTCTAGCTGAGCACTGTCACTGCCAAACGAGTGACTGATTCAATGGATGAGTTTTGGCAATGAGCAGTTTTGTTCCAAGAATGAGGTTTACTGCTTTACCACTTCAGAAAAATTGTAACTAATATTCAGTGGTGGGAGTGGGTCAGTACTCAGTAGTTCACAGTCCCAGCACCTCTTTGCTTTTCTCTTTAGAGTACTGGCACCTCTCAATATCTGCTGCTATTGAATAACAAGGGAAGTATGGGGACCAGGTACTAAATAACAAGGGCAGAACCCACACGTCTTATTCAGCACTGCAAGCAATGATTATATTATACCAATAAACCGCAGCGAAACTTTATAGATGCCTGTGCATTATCACTCAGCACCATGTGACATAATGCAGTACAACTCAGGACAAGGATGGAAAGCTGACAGAATCTGAAATTCACATTTAACTTAAGTATCCCATAAACATCTTTGCTGTTTGTGCACTTAAATTATTTATGCTTCCTCACTTTTCAATTAACCAATAAATAGCTCTAATGTGTTTAATAAAAATGTAAACAGACAACAAACAGCACTAGGAAGAAGCAGTGTGCTGTAAGAAAAATACACAACTTTGAGGGATTTTCAATAATTAATATCAAATTTTAGTTTTCTGTAAAAATGTGATATTCACATGGACAGATAATAGGAAGCTCAGTAAATATTTCTGTATACAGTATTTATTACCAAATAAATTGGCTTTTACCTGAAAACCACTGCTTACTATATAATAATATGGTATGATTACACTGCAAATTGGTGTCTCACATGCCCTCCAAACGGAATAGTTTACTGCGTCATTTTAAATTTTAGATATTTTCTTGTTTCTAGAGAAGCAACAGCCCTCCTGCTGCGACAGATTTTGCAACCTCATTAAAGCTTTGACCACCATATGAACAAAAGAAATTTAAGAAAATCAGTAATGGCAATGACAGTGTTGAAAAAAAGTGTTTTTCAAAGCACCAACACCAACAAATAATGACATAATGACATGACTAATTACTAATTATCATGTATGTGCTAATTCATTTTTCTAAAATATTACTTAGGATAATTTATGCTTTACATCCTGTTATCAACATGCTGTACATAATAAAAATCTTACCAGTTGTAATTCAAAGTGTATCATTCACCGAATGTAAAGCTGGAAACATAAAATCATTACAAACACATTAGGAATGAATGATTTCAAAAGCAAGGTTCCTGTTGCTGTGAGAGAACATGGATTTTGCTAGAACTAAAGAACAGGAAAGGTGATATATTCCTGGGAGGTATTAAGGTGGAGTCTGTCTGAAAAGTGATTTATCAAAACATGAAAAAAAAATGAATTGTTTGAATTTCACAGAATAAAAGACTGTATAGGAGAGCCTTTTCATGCAGACACCTATGAGTTTGGGATGAAAATAAAAGGTTCCACAGTGATTCCTAGTTGTGCGCATGTTAGAATTTTAAAAACTTAAGTGCAGTCACCATATCAGTTTATACTGTGATACACCTGTCAGGTGCGTTCAGCCAACGAGTTTCCACGTTACTGTGGAGTTTGAACATTCAGATGAATGTAATGGAAACTGAAAACATGTCTTTGCCAAACTGCTACACAACAGAGCACTGTGGAACTAACCAAGGTAGAGGAGGAGGAGAGGGCAGAGGCAGAGGAAGAGCAGGAGGAAGAGCTCACCCGAGACAAACAGTACTGAAGGAATTTCAGGCTACAGCAGTTAACCATGTCGTCACCCATGACTTGACCATGATAGAGGCTGGTCAACACGTGCAGCCGAACCTGTTATGTTTATGTTACAGTATGTATAATACTATATTTCTGAAATGAAGACAGATGACTTTTGCACTTAATGTAGAGTACTGTAACTCCTTATTGTAGGTTCTTCTATGAGTTATGTATTGTATGCTGACTGTTACATTTACAGTAAAGGAAAAAGAGTACAGAAGATCCCTATGGGCTGGGAGGCACTGACACAAAGTACAGAGAGATCTTTAAAAAAGTCACTGAACTCATCTATACTGAGCTGTTCTTCAGAAGTGTATAACATGTGATAACAGTCCATCATGGGACCTGTTTGTATGAAAGATATGGATGCTGAGGGCAGCCTCAACAGTTCACACTTATTGCAGCTGATTACAGTTACAGATATTTTGGGAAGAGCTGACAAGTTGTAGAATGTAAAACAGTAAATTAAAGGCCCAAAACTTACACAAATAAATGGTAAACCAATAAATGCCACTTTTAGAATAACTGTCTCATTAAAAAGCCCAGGTTGGCGATATGAAATGTTGGCACGCGCACGGTCACTTAGCTGGTTTACCTGCAGTTCTCTGCCTTACAAGGTGTCGCCTTTTCCCAGTTTGTCCCAAAACGTTGTGTACATCTTGTTGAAGTTTTTGCCTTTTTTATTGTATAAATCCACGAACCGGGAGTACGTTAAAAAATAAAACTTTTGACACTAGATGGCAGTATTTCAAGACTTTCAACACCCATTGTAATATTAAATTTCGACACACCTGTCCCCAAGATACTGTAAACATATACACCCCCCCCCCCCATTAAGTTATGTTTGGTAAATTGGTAAAAAAAATTACTTCCGTACATTTTGGCCATATTTCTTTGTGCTTTGATAAATGGTTCCTGAACTTTGGCGGTAAAGCACCTTGAGTTAATGACTCACTTACTGCCATGTTTCTAATAGTATCCAAAAAGTCCCCATTGTTCCACAAGGTTTTCGTGCCTCATTTGTTGTCAGTTTAGGGCTCAGTTAACCTATAACCTGTTCATCAGTAGGTCTGGCCCTTACCTTGCTAGCTCATTTGCTCGGGTATCACAGTCACTGTCTTCTTGATTTTTTGGGGGGGTCTTTTCCATTGTTATACAGTATGTAATGCAGGATGAACATTTTTAAATGAACTGTTTCATCAGTATTTCAATCCATCTCCCCACAGCACTATCTAATCCAGGACTGTGGGTGATGGTTTCGAGATGTTTTGCAGAATCACAGGATGTCAAGTCAAGTGAAGTTTTATTGCCACATCAGCAAATACACAGTAAAACCACGATGCAATATTCATGACAGAACAGATATTACAGTGCTAAAGAGAGAACTACTGAATAATTTACTACGGAGAGCGCAGAAGTCGTTAGTCATTCACGAGATATAAAGTATAATATTATTTAAATTTTAAATAAAATTTAAAAACACATTGGTATAGGTAGACATAATATTCTGATGTTCAAGAATATCCGGAAATTCAGCAGCAGAATCGTGTTCACCTGTCAAATTTGACAGACTCACACATTTGCTCTTCCTACATTAACTACATTTTTTAAAGAAACGGTCATTTTCTGTTACATAAAGGGATAAAGACAAATTTCACATGCACCATCAAAATCTGAGTATCACAGGAAAACTGAATGAATGGTTTTTAGTGTTTATCATTTTACGAAAGAGATTAAAACCTAAACATGTCGGTAAATACCAAAAGTGGTACGAACATTTCCAGATTAGCAATTTAAATACTTCAGACTGATTTATTTTTCTTTATTTTGCATTTCGTTCTAAAGAATATCATGAAAATGTGTTAAATGACCAGAGTTTCTCATATCTCTGGGTAGCTTATGTACATTCGCTGACAGATATTACTTTAGAAAGGTATGACAAAGTGATCACATGTAAATTTGCTGTCACATGTAAGACATTATTCAAAATTGGTTTGCAAATGTATTGCTTCCAATACGCCTGCCAACTAGTCTCAGTTTACAGCTGATATTAATGATTAATGACTCAGGATTTAGGCTCCGGACCCCTCGCGACCCAGTAGGATAAGCGGTTTGGAAAATGGATGGATGGATGGATGACTCAGGATTTATGTAAAACTGAAGGTTAGATAGATTGAAATACACATGCAAAATATATTTCATTTTTCTACTTGCAACCTAAAGTATGGCCAGACTCTTATATTAATATCATCCCAATTAGTGAATTGTCTTTGTAACAGATATTGAATCTGCTTTGACCAATTCTTGTCATTATACCCTGTACTATAGTAACATTTTAACAGAATAATCTTACTTTCCAATCAAGATGAGGCAGGCAGCTGCTGATTCTCCCCAGGCTTCCACATTAGGTAACCATTTTTAAATTATTATTATTTGAGAACAATTGAGTGACATTTTTCTTGGCTAGTGACTCAGGAGTGTTTGGCAGCTGCCGGTTTGCAAAATCTGGAGAAATACAGCAGGGGATGGACCAAATTGCCATTAACCAGCACAATTAAAGATGTTATGTATATAATACAATAGTTTTTTATGCAACGAAACAATGACAATGATGTTATTATTAGTACAGGAAGGTAGTTGACCACATTCATCACCAGGATGACCAAGACAGTCCAGAAAGCTCTCCTCTTCATATGATTCATTCTGTCCCTCTTTCCATCTCCAGGATGTGGCTTCTTCAGGGCTCTGAGTATGGAGATGCTACAGAAAGAGTTTATAGCGATGCACGAGAAAAATGTGGCTCCTGAAATTAAAAAAGGCTGAACATTAACTTTGATTACAGTTAACCCAAGTGAAAGTGAGCAGATACAACCCAGACATACTAATCTGTATCTCAGGGATTTGTGTTTCAGGTAGGTGACTGGGTGAACCACAGCCAGGTAGCGCTCCACACCGATACAGGACTGAAACAAGGGCCGGGCGATGAGGATGAATCCAAAGATAACAAAAAGAGGGGTAATTACAAGCGAAATATTTTTCAGTAAATAAACAAGGGTCAAGCAGAATTTGAGTGAAGAAACAACAACTTCAGTGGAAGCAAGGCCAAGGGAAAAGATATCAGATGTCAAATTTCCCACTTTTCCACAGAACAAGAGCATCACAATAGTAATATTAGACAGAAAATTTTCTACAGCGTCCACCAGCAAAACAACATGAATGATCAACAGAAAAAACTTTAGCGATAACATGAGAGTGGATCAGAAGGGTCAGGGATTCTGTTTACTTAGGACAGATTAGAATCATACCCCAGCTATTGCATATGCATGTTATCTGCACTTCAACACAATTCTATGCCCTTTCATGGCTATTGCTGCCTTCTTTAACATTTTCAAAAGCAATAGAGTGTTCAGCTGAGATACTGAGCTTTGGTATTTTGCAGCAGTAGCTAATAATCTATATTAATTTATATTCAGTGCTGGGAGTGGGTCAGTACTCAGTAGTACACAGTGCCAGCACCTCTTTACATTTCTCTTTAAAGTACTGTTAGTTGGTTGCCGGTTTCAGTTAGGGCCTGGCACAATCATGGATACTGGAGGATAGTTGGGGTCTTGGACAGCAGTTTCCATATAGCCTTGAGGGTGTAGTTCCTGTACACGAACCTGAACTGAGACTAGAACTTGAAGGGGGGCAGGTGTCCCAGAGTGTGGGGATCATCCTTGTGAGTGGGTCATTTTGTCATGGACTTGGGTGGTTCTGGCAGACGGATGAGGCATGGTGCAGGCAGAAAGGTGAACGACCCACAGGACACAGAGGTTTATTATTTGAACAGAACACACTAGGAACACCGTGAGGGTATCAAAAGGCAAATAGGAAAAACAAAGATTAACTACAAAAAGTTAAGGGAAACAAGGAGCAGGCAAGTAGCAAACAAAATACAAAAAATTAACTACACAGGGAAACATTTAACATTCTATAAATACCGACTCAGACATTCAGACATTCAGACATTCAGACATCAATGACTCCTGGAGGAACAGGATCAGGAACTTAAATACAAAAGGTTAACAAGGCTAATATGGTACAGGTGAAAACAATTAACCAATCGGGGAGGGTGCAGGACAACGACCAATCAGGGTAGAATACACAAGGGCAGGTACAAAAACAGGCAACAGGTGGAACTAATAATTTACTCAAGGAAGTCAGAAACGAAACAGGAAATCTAAGAACAGAATATAACACTGGGAAATAACACAAGTAAAACACAACCATTGGCACAAAGCAAGAAACCAAAACTAAATGCAAATCAAATGAACTAGAAAACTGATACAAATGAAACACTGGGAATAAAATACAGAAGCAAAGGAGGCGGGATTTGAACACATAAATGAGGCGAGTACGGGTAGCTGCATGCTCAGTTCATTGAGTTATGCAGCCATTCAGGGAACAGACTTGGACAATGGGGGAAGACAGAATAGCCAGCGACACCTGCTGGCCAAACGGTTAGAAGACATGGAAGACTGGGACAAACAGGTGCTGACCCTGACAATTTCTTACTATATCTGTTAATTCTGTAAATCTTAGTGAATTGCTGAAGGACTTGCCAAGGCAACTACTAAGGAAGTACTGAAGGAACAAGTATTGAACACAAGTGGAATACTGATCTCATGTTTTATCATTAATTAGTAATGATGCATCTATATGTGTTCATGATTTGTACTTCAGTACACTGAAAAAATACTTGGGTCGATTTTTTTATAAATATGCACTTAAATTTCCATCAAACTAAAAAGAATAATCTTGAAACAACTTTTATATTAAAATTTACACAACTGAAATTATTCAAGAACTATAGTTTAATAAATTAATTCATATAAATCTTAATGATTTAAAAATGACTGATTTAAAGGTATCTAATCTTTATAAATCTTACAAAATTTAAACATATATCATTAAATACTATACATATGCAATGTGTATTTAATAAATAGTTTTTTTAAAATATTCACATAATTGAAATACTCCTAAATAACGCTTTTACCATATATTTTAACATTTAATTTAATTATATATCTGTCATGCCCGGCTCGTAGGATCCTCATGTGTGCCACGCCCCCTGATTATCCATGTGTGCTTCCCCGATCGTACCCAGCTGTGTCCACTTATTTTCGCCCAGTCCCGTCTATTTCAGTCCATGTCTTACCAGTCATTCAGTTGGGCTGTGATACTCAGATTTTGATGGTGCATGTGGAATTTGTCTTTATCCCTTTATGTAACAGAAAATGACAGTTTCTTTAAAAAATTTACTTAATGTAGGAAGAGCAAACTTCCGTGATTGATGTTTGTCAATGTTCTGTTCTGCATGTAGCCTTAGTCCCCGAATAAACCACGTTTACTCTGACTTACGGCTACCTGCTTCCTCCTTGCCTGCCTGTACGCTCACCCGCTTCACCCAGCGATCGCGAGCTGTGATGTGTAATGTGTTTACTGAAAGAGCTTGATTTTCAGCTTTTGGAATTTTGGGAAAAGTTTGTCTCCATTCATGAGTATCTTCTGAAGTACTTTAAATGTGCATTTGAGCTCTTAGGGATAACTCTAGTTGTGTGCATAGATTATCCTACATAACATAACAAATCCGTAGGTGATGCCTCGCATGTCTCTGAGTACCTTAATTCCCCCAATAACAATCCCAACATGTGCAGGTTGTTCTAAGGCTTCTGCATTTTCATTTTTTACCACATAAATCCTCATGGTTGTTTTAGAAATTTCCAGCTCTGCCTCTTCATGGTTGACATCCTAAAAGCAAAGCTATTTAGGCATTTAAATTTTTACACAAATTTTGTATTGCAAGAAAATCACAAAATGTTGTCATATAAAGATGAGCGCATGTAATTGCTCAAAATACTTCCATGGTACATTTTATTACTGACGATATATACTACCTGGCAAAAAGGTCAGCATTTGAATTTAAATCAGCAAAAATTGAAAGCCCAATGACTGGATCATTATAGGAGCTCAGCAATATTATGTAGCAATAAAGTGAAATCAGCTGAGTATCTGCCTCTATACTGAATGGCCAGGTTATACTGGCAATTGATTTTTTTCTTCCTTAATGGCATGGGAAAATTCCAGAACGAGAACGCCAAGTTTCATCGTGCTCGAATGGTAAAAAAGTGCTTAAGGAGCATGAGGAATAATTTCACACATGATTTGGCCACCAGAGGGTGGCAATGGGTACAACCCAGGATGGGGGGCCAACCCATCACAGGGCACATTCACTCACCATTCACGGGCAATTTTTTGTAATTCCAATTAGCCTCAGCATGTTTTTGGACTGTGGGGGGAAACCAGAGTACCCGGAGGAAACCCCACGATGACATGGGGAGAACATGCAAACTCCACACACATGTGACCCAGGCGGAGACTCGAACTTGGGTCTCAGAGGTGTGAAGCAGCAGTACTAACCACTGCACCACCATGCCGCCCTTTGCAGTGCTACGTTGCAGCATATTAACTGTTGTGACAAATGCATATACTGTTTTGACAACTTAAAGGAAATTTGCCAAAACAAATGAGAAAAACTTAACTGTGTGAATCAACATGCTTGGACATTTTGTCAAAATGTGATAGTACACATGTTTCTGATCTGCACAATTCTGAATGACAGCCATTTGCCACTTCCTCAATGACAATCACAGATCGATTTTCTTTAGCAAATTGATTTTCATTTATGTTAAAAACAACATTTTCAACCTCTTAATAGTACTGGGTATAAATGATGTCACTGAGAAACTACATAATCTAATTACCTAACTAAGCCAAATGATGGCAATTGCACAAGATTATTTGCTTGCATGTACTGAAACATTTGCAACTTGTGTGAAACCTTTTGAGGCTGAACAGATTGTTTTGCAAATGTTAATTGTCATTTGAGGGATCTGCTGAAGTGATTCAGAAATAATTCCATTTGAATTTCATCTCTCCATACATCTAACCACTTCCCATCTGCTTCCGTGTTTAAATCTAAGCATGTCTGTGAACGCTGATAGTGGAAGGCCGATTTACGATATCAGCAATCTGATTTACCATTCTTTATTTTTGCATTTTTCTATATAAGAAATGAATGACAATGTGTTAAATGAACACAGTTAATCACATCATTCGTTAGCTTATTTACATTCGCTGAAAGATATTACTTTAGAAAGGTATGACTGAAAGTTATTACATTTAAATTTGCTGTCACTTGTAAGACATTATTCAAACTTGGATTGCAAATGTATTGCTTCCAACAACCCAAGCCAAGCAGTCTTATAACTGACATTAATCATTAATAACTCATATTTATAACTGAAAGATAGATAGATAGATAGATAGATAGATAGACAGATAGACAGACAGACAGATAGATAGATAGATAGATAGATAGATAGATAGATAATTCATCTTTGATATACAGTACTGTGTATACTGATATTGAAATGCACATGGTAAATATATTTCATTTGTCTACTTGCAACCTAAATTCTACTTAGTAGGCAACTACTATTTTCTCTGAGGCTTCCAAATCAGATAAACAAACATTTTTGTTATTTGCGAACCATTATTTTTCTTGACTGCAGGAGTGTTTAGCAGCTGCCGATTTGCACAGTCTGGAGAAATAAAGCAGGGGATGGACCATATTGCCATGAACTAGCAAAATTAAAGAAGCTATTCTTATAATACAATAGTATTTTATGCAAAGAAACAATGGTAATGGTGTTATGATTAGTATAGGAAGGTAGTTGACCACAGTCATCACCAAGATGACCAAGACAGTCCAGAAAGCTCTCCTCTTCATATGATCCATTTCATCCCTCTTTCCATCTCCAGGATGTGGCTTCTTCAGGGCTCTGAGTATGGAGATGCTACAGAAAGAGTTTATAGCGATGCACGAGAAAAATGTGGCTCCTGAAATTAAAAAAGGCTGAACATTAACTTTGATTACAGTTAACCCAAGTGAAAGTGAGCAGATACAACCCAGACATACTAATCTGTATCTCAGGGATTTGTGTTTCAGGTAGGTGACTGGGTGAACCACAGCCAGGTAGCGCTCCACACAGATACAGGACTGAAACAAGGGCCGGGCGATGAGGATGAATCCAAAGATATAAAGAATGGGATTAATTACAAGCAGAAATTTTGTCAGTAAATAAACAAGGATCAAGCAGAATGTGAGTGAAGAAACAACAACTTCAGTGGAAGCAAGACCAAAGGAAAATATATCCGATGTCAAATTTCCCACTTTTCCACATAACAAGAGCATCACAATAAAAATATTTGACAGAAAACTTGCTACAGCGTCCACCAACATAACTGCAATAACAGTCAACCAAAAAAATGATGTTTGATAACAGTTGCATGGATCAGAAGGGTTAGTGGTTCCGTTTCCTGAGGACATATTTCCTAAAGATGTGCACATGGTTTCTCTTTCCTTCTTTGACTGTTTGCTCCCAATCTTCTGTCTGTGGAAAAAGATACAGACTTCAGATTAACTAAATGACCAGGTTATATATCACATAGAGGTAATGACCTGATGAATGAACTGCTGTGAATGTTGCCTTATAAATAAAACTGGCATTTTAATAGGTTAATAAGCAAGACCTTATCTATAATGCTTAAATAGTCAAAACATATCTAAAAATATCATATTTAAAAATAAACAGTTGTTTCTTCAATGGTTTATTTTTATTCTAGCACAGAATGTGTAAAAGATCTGTAAATTTCACAATAACTAATTAACAAATAAACAATTGCCCAGTAGAGCATTTCAGTTTGGAACTTATACTGGGAACTACTAGACACCAGAAGGCACTGGGAATAACACAAATTCACCTGTGACAGGAAACCAAAACACCAAGTTTGTAGCTTTAATGGTGCTGTAACCATTCACCACTGTCTTTCATGGGTGAAAATTTCTCACAGTCATGGCTCTGCAAACTACCTCCTGATCCTGGATTATTGTTTAAATTAATGAATGTAGCTTCTCTGGGGATTAGGATCATACACCAACTATTACATGTGCATGTTATCTGCACCGCAACATAATTCTATACCCTTTCATGGCTATTTATGCCTTCATTAACATTTTCAAAAGCAATACAGTGTTCAGCTGAGATACTGAGCTTTGGTATTATGCAGCAGTAACTAATCATCTATATTAACTAATATTCAGTGCTGGGAGCAGATCAATATCCAGTAGTTCACAGTGCAGGTACTGTATTGTATAACAATAGCAGCACCAGCCTGTGGTTTTCCACACTTCAAGCACTGATTATATTATACCGATAAACCGCAGCGAAACTTTATAGATGCCTGTGCATTATCACTCAGCACCATGTGACATAATGCAGTACAGCTGAGGACAAGGAGGGAATGCAGACAAAATCTGAAATTCATATTTGGTTAAAGTATCTCATAAACATAATTGCTGTTCCTGGACTTTATGTAGTTTTAATTCACATTTAGTTATGATCTTTGCTGTTTTTGGATTTAATTAATTTACTTTTGAATAAATAAATAAATAACTCTAATGTCCTAATTTAAAATGTGAGCAAACAACAAACAACACTAAGCATTAAGGTTAATGTAAGAAAAATCAACAACTTTGAGCGATTTTAAAAAATGAATACTGACTTTTAATTTTCCGTGAATAAATACAATATTCACATGGACAGCTAATGAAAAGCTCATTAAATATTTCAGTATACAGTATTTAATATACAACATAAACTGGCATTTAGCTGTAAACCACGGCTTAGCAAATAATAATACGGTATGATAACACTGTAAAAAGGTGTCTCACATGCCCTCCAAGCTGAATAGTTTACTGTGTCATTTTAAATTTTAGATATTTTCTTGTTTCCCTTCTGCTGCGAAAATTTTGCAACCTCATTAAAGCTTTGACCATCAGATGAACAAAAGAAATTTAAGAAAATCAGTAATGGCAATGACAGTGTTGGAAAAAGTGCTTTTCAAAGCACCAAAACCAACAAATAATGACATAATCACATGACTAATTATCATATATGTGCTAATTCATTTTTCTAAAATATTAACAATAAAAAGCTAAACAGTAATATTAACATCCTGTTATCAACTTGCGGTATATAATAAATATCTTACCAGTTGTAATTCAAAGTGTATCATTCATCGAATGAAAAGCTGGAAACATAAAATCATTACAAATACATTAGGAATGAATGATTTCAAAAGCAAGGTTCCTCATGCTGTGAGAGAACATGGATTTTGCTAGAACTAAAGAACAGGAAAGGTGATACATTCCTGGGAGGTATTAAGGTGGAGTCTGTATGAAAAGTGATTTATCTAAACTTGAAAAAACAATGAATTGTTTGAATTTCACAGAATAGAAGACTGTATAGGGGAGCCTTTTCATGCAGACACCTACGAGTTTGGGATGAAAATAAAAGGTTCCACAGTGTTTCCTAGTTGTGTGCATGTTAAAGTAATCAAAATTTTAGTGCAGTCACCATATCAGTTTAGATTGTGATACAGCTGTCAGGTGGGTTCAGCCAATGAGCTTCTATGTTGCTGTGGAGTTTGAACATTCAGATGAATGTAATGGAAACTGAAGATATGTCTCTGCCAAACAGCTATACTGCACTGTGGAACTAACCGAGTGAGTTCTGTATGCTGACTGTTACATTTACAGTAAAGGAAAAAGAGTACAGAAGATCCCTATGGGCTGGGAGGCACTGACACAAAGTACAGAGAGATCTTTAAAAAAGTCACTGAACTCATCTATACTGAGCTGTTCTTCAGAAGTGTATAACATGTGATAACAGTCCATCATGGGACCTGTTCGTATGAATGATATGGATGCTGAGGGCAGCCTCAGGAATTCACACTTATTGCAGCTGATTACAGTTACAGATATTTTGGGAAGAGCTGACAAGTTGTAGAATGTAAAATAGCAAATTAAAGGCCCAAAACATAGACAAATAAATGGTAAACCAATAAATGCCACTTTTAGAATAACTGTCTCATTAAAAAGCCCAGGTTGGCGATATGAAATGTTGGCACGCGCACGGTCACTTAGCTGGTTTACCTGCAGTTCTCTGCCTTACAAGGTGTCGCCTTTTCCCAGTTTGTCCCAAAACGTTGTGTACATCTTGTTGAAGTTTTTGCCTTTTTTATTGTATAAATCCACGAACTGGGAGTACGTTAAAAAATAAAACTTTTGACACTAGATGGCAGTATTTCAAGACGTCCAACACCCATTGTAATATTAAATTTCGACACACCTGTCCCCAAGATACTGTAAACATATACACCCCCCCCCCCCCATCAAGTTATGTTTGGTAAATTGGTAAAAAAAATTACTTCCGTACATTTTGGCCATATTTCTTTGTGCTTTGATAAATGGTTCCTGAACTTTGGTGGTAAAGCACCTTGAGTTAATGACTCACTTACTGCCATGTTTCTAATAGTATCCAAAAAGTCCCCTTTGTTCCACAAGGTTTTCGTGCCTCATTTGTTGTCAGTTTAGGGCTCAGTTAACCTATAACCTGTTCATCAGTAGGTCTGGCCCTTACCTTGCTAGCTCATTTGCTCGGGTATCACAGTCACTGTCTTCTTGATTTTTTGGGGGGGTCTTTTCCATTGTTATACAGTATGTAATGCAGGATGAACATTTTTAAATGAACTGTTTCATCAGTATTTCAATCCATCTCCCCACAGCACTATCTAATCCAGGACTGTGGGTGATGGTTTCGAGATGTTTTGCAGAATCACAGGATGTCAAGTCAAGTGAAGTTTTATTGTCACGTCAGCAAATACACAGTAAAACCACGATGCAATATTCATGACAGAACAGACATTACAGTGCTAAAGAGAGAGCTACTGAATAATTTACTACGGAGAGCGTAGAAGTCGTTAGTCCTTCACAAGATATAAAATAATATAATATTGAAATATAATGATAAAATTTAAAAGCACATTCATATACAGTAGGTAGGCATAGTATTCTGATGTTCAAGAATATCTGGAAATTCAGAGGCAGAATCGTGTTCACCTGTCAAATTTGACAGACTCACACATTTGCTCTTCCTACCTTAAGTAAATTTTTTAAAGAAACTGTCATTTTCTGTTACATAAAGGCATAAAGACAAATTCCATATGCAACATCAAAATCTGAGTATCACAGCCCAACTGAATGAATGGTTTTTAGTGTTTATCATTGTACGAAAGAGATAAAAATCTAAACATGTCAGTAAATGCCAAAAGTGGTAGGAAAATTTCCAGATTAGCAATTTAAATACTTCAGACTGATTTCTTTTTCTTTATTTTGCATTTTGTTCTAAAGTGTATGATGAAAATGTGTTAAATGACCAGAGTTTCTCACATCTCTGGGTAGCTTATGTACATTCGCTGACAGATATTACTTTAGAAAGGTATGACAAAGTGATCACATGTAAATTTGCTGTCACATGTAAGACATTATTCAAAATTGGTTTGCAAATGTATTGCTTCCAATACACCTGCCAACCATTCTCAGCTTACAGCTGATATTAATGATTAATGACTCATGATTTAGAAGTGAAGGTTAGATAGATTGAAATACACATGCAAATTATATTTCATTTTTCTACTTGCAACCTAAATTATAGCTAGACTCTTATATTAACATCATCCCAGTTAGTGAACTGCCTTTGTAACAAATATTGAATCTGCTTTGACCAATGCTTGTCATTATACCCTGTACTATAGTAACATTTTAACAGAATAATCTTACTTTCCAATCAAGATGAGGTAAGCAGCTGCTGATTCTCCCCAGGCTGCCACATTAGGTAACCATTTTTTAATTATTATTATTTGAGTGACATTATTTTTCTTGCCTAGTGACTCAAGAGTGTTTGGCAGCTGCCGGTTTGCAAAATCTGGAGAAATATAGCAGGGGATGGACCATATTACCATTAACTAACAAAATGAAACAAGCTATACTTATAATACAATAGTGTTTTATGCAAGGAAACCATGACAATGATGTTATTATTAGTATAGGAAGATAGTTGACGACAGTCATCACCAGGATGACCAAGACAGTCCAGAAAGCTCTCCTCTTCATATGATTCATTCTTTCCCTCTTTCCATCCCCAGGATGTGGCTTCTTCAGGGCTCTGAGTATGGAGATGCTGCAGAAAGAGTTTATAGCGACGCACGAGATAAATGTGGTCACTGACATGAAATATGACTGAACATAAAGTAAGATTACATTGAATATGAGTGAAAGTGACCAGATACAACCCAGACATACTAATCTGCATCTCAGAGTTTTGTATTTCAGGTAGGTGACTGGGTGAACCACAGCCAGGTAGCGCTCCACACAGATACAGGACTGAAACAAGGGCCGGGCGATGACGATGAATTCAAAGACAGCAAAAAGAGCGGTAAATACAAGCGAAATTTTTTTCAGGAAAAACACAAGGATCAAGCAGAATGTGAGTGAAGAAAGAATAACTTCAGTGGAAGCAAGACCAAAGGAAAAGATATCAGATGTCAAAGTTCCCACTTTTCCAGACAAGTGCCTCACAATAGCAATATTAGACAGAAAACTTGCTACAGCGTCCACCATCACAACTACAATAACAGTCAAACAAAAAAAAGATGTTTGATAACAGTTGCATGGATCAAAAGGGTTAGTGGTTCCGTTTCCTGAGGACATATTTGCTAAAGATGTGCACATGGTTTGTCTTTCCTTCTTTGACTGTTTGCTCCAAACCTTGTGTCTGTGGAAAAAGATACAGACTTCAGATTAACTAAATGACCTGGTTATATATCACATAGAGGTAATGACCTGATGAATGAACTGCTGTGAATGTTGCCTTTTAAATAAAACTGGAATTTTAATAGGTTAATAAGCAAGACCTTATCTGTAATGCTTAAATAGTCAAAACATATCAAAATTATCGATTTTAAGAATAAATAGTTGTTTCTTCAATGATTTATTTTTATTCTAGCACAGAATGTATAAAAGATCTGTAAATTTCACAATAACTAATTAACAAATAAACAATTGCCCAGTAGAGCATTTCAGTTTGGAACTTATACTGGGAACTACTAGACACCAGAAGGCACTGGGAATAACACAAATTCACCTGTGACAGGAAACCAAAACACCAAGTTTATGTAGCTTTAATGGTGCTGTAACCATTCACCACCCATCGTCTTTCATGGGTGAAAATTTCTCACAGTCATGGCTCTGCAAAGTACCTCCTGATCCTGGATTATTGTTTAATGAATGTAGCTTCTCTGGGGATTAGGATCGTACACCAGCTATTGCATGTGCATGTTATCTACACTTCAACACAATTCTATACCCTTTCATGGCTATTTATGCCTTCATTAACATTTTCAAAAGCAATACAGTGTTCAGCTGAGATACTGAGCTTTGGTATTATGCAACAGTAACTAATCATCTATATTAACTAATATTCAGTGCTGGGAGCAGATCAATATCCAGTAGTTCACAGTGCAGGTACTGTATTGTATAACAATAGCAGCACCAGCCCGTGGTTTTCCACACTTCAAGCACTGATTATATTATACCGATAAACCGCTGCAAAACTTTATAGATGCCTGTGCATTATCACTCAGCACCATGTGACATAATGCATTACAGCTCAGGACAAGGATGGAAAGAATCTGACAGAATCTGAAACTAAAGTATCCCATAAACATCTTTGCTGTTTGTGCACTTAAATTATTTATGCTTCCTCACTTTTCAATTAATAAATAAATAGCTCTAATGTTTTTAATAAAAATGTAAACAGAGAACAAACAGCACTAGGAAGAAGCAGTGTGTTGTAAGAAAAATACACAACTTTGAGGGATTTTCAGTAATTAATATAAAATTTTAGTTTTCTGTAAAAATGTGATATTCACATGGACAGATAATGGAAAGCTCTGTAAATATTTCAGTTTACAGTATTTATTAGCAAATAAATTGGCCTTTTCCTGCAAACCACTGCTTACCATACAGTGTATAATAATATGGTATAATAATACCACTGCTTACCATATAATAATAAGGTATGATAACACTGTAAATTGGTGTCTCACATGCCCTCCAAGCTGAATATTTTACTGCGTTAATAAAAATTTTTGGTATTTTCTTATTTCTGTTGAAGTAACAGCCCTTCTGCTGCGACAGATATTGCAACCTCATGAAAGCTTTGACCATCAGATGAACAAAATAAATTTAAGAAAATCAGTAATGGCAATGACAGTGTTGGAAAAAAGTGCTTTTCAAAGCACCAACACCAACAAATAATGACATAATCACATGAGTAATTATCATATATGTGCTAATTCATTTTTCTAAAATATTCACAATAAAAAGCTAAACAGTAATATTAACATCCTGTTATCAACTTGCGGTACATAATAAATATCTTACCAGTTGAAATTGAAAGTGTATCATTCACCGAATGAAAAGCTGGAAACATAAAATCATGGCAAAACACATTAGGAATGAATGATTTCAAAAGCAAGGTTCCTGTTGCTGTGACCGAACATGGATTTTGCTAGAACTAAAGAACAGGAAAGCTGATACATTCCTGGGAGGTATTAAGGTGGAGTCTGTATGAAAAGTGATTTATCAAAACATGAAAAACACAATGAATTGCTTCACAATGAATTTCACAGAATAAAAGACTGGATAAGTGAGCCTTTTCATGCAGACACCTAGCAGTATGGAAATGAAAAAAAATTATAATTATAATGAATAACTAGGGGGCGGCATGGTGGTGCAGTGGTTAGCACTGTCGCCTCACACCTCTGGGACCCAGGTTCGAGTCTCTGCCTGGGTCACATGTGTGTGGAGTTTGCATGTTCTCCCCATGTCGTCGTGGGGTTTCCTCCGGGTACTCCGGTTTCCCCCCACAGTCCAAAAACATGCTGAGGCTAATTGGAGTTGCTAAATTGCCCGTAGGTGTGCATGTGTGAGTGAATGGTGCGTGAGTGTGCCCTGCGATGGGCTGGCCCCCCATCCTGGGTTGTTCCCTGCCTCGTGCCCATTGCTTCTGGGATAGGCTCCGGACCCCCCGCGGCCCCGTAGGATAAGCGGTTTGGAAAATGGATAGATGGATGAATAACTAAAACATTTGAATAAATTACCAAACTCGTGTTCCTTTGTAGACGTTCTCAAAGGATGATATATATATAAACTTTGAAAATTAAAAATGAAGCAGTTCTCCGTAAAGAGGATTGGTGGGGAAAGTAAATAAAATAACAAATCAATAAGTCAAAGAATTGAATCATTTCAATGAACTGAATGAAATGACCATGGAGATGCTGGACTGTAAAATACCCACAGCATTTTCAACCCCTTAATAGTACTGGGCATAAAATTATGTCACTGAGAAACTACATAATCTAATTTGATTAAGACTTAAGTAACTGATGACTAAGCCAAATGAGGGCAATTGCACACGATTATTTGCTTACATGTACTGAAAGATGTGCAATTTGTCTGAAACCTTCTGAGGCCAAACACAATATTTTGTAAATGTTAATTGTCATTTGAGAGATCTGCCAAAGCAATTGAGGAATAATGTCATTTGAATTCCATATCTTCAAACATCTAACCATTTAAATCTAAGCATGTCTGTGACCACCGATGGTGAAAGGCGACATTTTCATATAGGCATTCTGAATACTTCAGACCGATTTGTCATTCTTTACTTTTGCATTTTGCTCTAAAGAAGATCAATGAACATGTGTTAAATGAACAGGTTTTCATATCTCTGGTTATCTAATTTACATTCGCTGAAAGATATGACAAAGTTATTACAATGAAATGTGCTGTCACTTGTAAGACATTATTCAAAATTTGTTTGCAAATGAATTGTATCCAACGCACCTGCAAACCTTACAGCTGATATTAACGATAATGACTCATGATTTATAACTGATGACTAGATAGATAGATAGATAGATAGATAGATAGATAGATAGATAGATAGATAGAAAAATGAACTTCGTCATCATCAAAACATGTTTTCATCATGCCTGAGGATAGTATGAACATGATTCATCTTTGATATACAGTACTGTGTATATTGATATTGAAATGCACATGTGAAATATATTTTTCTACTTGCAACCTAAATTACCGCCAGACTCTAATATTAACATAATCCCAGTTAGTGAATTATGTTTGTAACAGATACATTATTCAAAATTGGTTTGCAAATGTATTGCTTCCAACGCACTTGCCAACTAGTCTCAGTTTACAGCTGACATTATTAATCTCATGATTTATAATTCTCGACTAAATAGATAGATAGATAGATAGATAGATAGATAGATAGTATATACATGATTCATCTTTGATATACAGTACTGTGTATATTGATATTGAAATGCACATGGTAAATATATTTCATTTTTCTACTTGCAACCTAAATTCTGCCCAGACTCTGATGTTAACATAATCCCAGTTAGTGTCTTTGTTACAGATACTGAGTCTGGTTTGACCAATTTGTTTTTTTTTATAGCATGTATTATGCTAACAGAATTTTAACAGGATAATCTTACTTTCCAAGCAAGATGAGGCAGGCAACTGCTGTTTTTCCTGAGGCTTCCAAATCAGGTTTCAAACATTTTTGTTATTAGAGAACCATTGAGTGACATTATTTTTCTTGTCTAGTCACCCAGGAGTGTTTGGTAGCTCATGGTTTGCACAGTCTGGAGAAATAAAGTAGGGGATGGACCAAATTGTCATGAACTAACATAATTAAATAAGTTATGTAAATAATATGCAAAGTAACAATGGCAAAAAGAATAAGGCTCCATAGCACTTCGTGCTTTTATTTTATTGTGCTTCGTGATTGTATTTTATGCAAAGAATCAATGGCATGGTTGTTGCGATTATTATAGGAAGGTAGTTGACCACAGTCATCACCAGGATGACCAAGACAGTCCAGAAAGCTCTCCTCTTCATATGATTCATTTCATCCCTCTTTTCATCTCCAGGATGTGGCTTCTTCAGGGCTCTGAGTATGGAGATGCTACAGAAAGAGTTTATAGCGACGCAAGAGAAAAATGTGGTTTTTACAATTAAAGACTAAAAATAAGATAACATTATACTTAATCTAAGCATAAGTGACCAGATAAAACCCAAACACGCTAATCTGTATCTCAGGGTTTTGTGTTTCAGGTAGGTGACTGGGTGAACCACAGCCAGGTAGCGCTCCACACAGATACAGGACTGAAACAAGGGCCTGGCGATGAGGATGAATCCAACAATAACAAAAACAGGCGTAATTACAAGCAAAATATTTTTCAGGAAATTAAGAAGGATCAAGCAGAATGTGAGTGAAGAAACAACAACTTCAGTGGAAGCAAGGAAGATATCAGAAGTCAAAGTTCCCACTTTTCCGCACAACAAGAGCATCACAATAGCAATATTAGACAGAAAACTTATTACAGCATCCACCATCGCAAGTACAACAGTAATCAAGAAAAAAATCTCGTATGAGAACATGTGAATGGATCATTTGGCTCAGTGGTGCCATATCCTGAGGACATACAGTGGTACCTTGCCTCATGAACTTAATTCGTTCGAGGAAAGTTCACAGCAAGAATCAATTTTCCCATTTAAATGAATGTAAATACAAATAATTTGTTTAAACCTCAGAAACACTGATTTTTTCCCATTGTTTTATATTTTCTGTGACCAAGACTATAGACTTAAAATGACGTTAATTATACACAAATAATGCTAAATTAAATAAAACAGTACAACTGATCATACACTTGTTGACTGGCTGGAAAGATGCCAAAACACGAAAAAGAACCACAAAATATCCACCCTCAAAAGAACTAAACAATTAGCATTAAAAGACTGAGTAATAGTCAAAACAATGCAGAAATTTCGATTTTATTATACTGTATATTATTTTCATATGCATAAAATTTTTATGTACATTTTGTGATGTGACGTATTGTATGGCAATGAACTTCTTTATTTCTACTGTAAACGAACAGTATGCATGTCTCAACGCATCGAGCACAGAGTGGGGAAACACGAGCTGGAATTCAGGTAGTCAAGGAACACAGGGTTTATTCAGGATCGTACTCAGGGAAACACGCAAGAACGTTGAATGACATTACAATGACTGGACTGGGGAAACAAAGTGAAACGCAGACTTAAATACACAGGACTAATGACAGCAACTCGAAAGAGCTGATCACACGGGGATTCCACACGAGGTAGCGAGGGGGGTGGCACACGGAAGGATAGGAGGAGCAGGTCATGACAACGCAGTTGCCACTATGTTTAAATGGAGAATATAACACTTAAATAGCAGTTACTTAATAATTTATGTTATTAATGAAGTATTTTAATTTTATGTATAGATATCTCACTCTTAAAAACCATCACAAACGTGTTTATCAATTACTGAAAGGTACCACTATAGTAGAACATTCCCCGATATCAGACATACTGTATTTTGAAATGGGGGGTGGCATGGTGATGCAGTGGTTAGCACTGTTACCTCACACCTCTGGGACCCGGGTTCAAGTCGGGGTCACATGTGTGTGGAGTTTGCATGTTCTCCCTGTCGCGATCGCCGTTACGTTGCGGGTGATTGAGCGTGCAGGAAGCGGGCAGGAAACAGGCAAGGGTCCGTAATCGGGGAAAACGGGGTTTAATTGGAAGCTGGGAACCAGGATACATCTAAAGGCAATGAACATCAATGACGGACAAGGGAAAGCGGGGAGACCAGGACTTAAATACACAGGACTAATCAAAGCAACTAGACACAGCTGGGTACAATTGGGAAAGAACACGTGGGTAAGCAGGGGGGCGTGGCACACACGAGGAGCGGACGGGCCAGGCATCACAGAACCCCACCCCAAAGGCGCGCTTCACCGGGCGCGCCCGGGAGGAGGCGACGGACGGGACGAGACAGGGGAACCAGGACCTGAAAAACAAAACCCAAAACCATCAAGGAGGGACCGGGAACAAGACGAACAGACAGAACAGGCACAAAGACAGGTAATGGCAGAGGACCTGACACAGGACGGGGAACACGGACAGACAGACCAGGAAAGGGGACACAGAGGGAACAAACGGGCCAGGAGTGAAAGTAGGGAATACAGGACGACGAGGAGCAGAGACAGGTGGGACAAAGGCAGGGGCAGAGGGAGACAAGGAGGGGGAATCAAGGGGAGTCCGAGGGAGACCCAGCGGGCGATGGGAGGCGGCTGGGAGGCCAGAGCCGGAGGGGACCGTGAAGGGTCCGAGGAGACAGGGTGAGGGACCCGCGGAGGGGCCAGGGAGGGAGCAGGAGGGAGCACCAGGGAAGGGGATGAGGGAGCTGGAGGGGTCCCTGGTGAGGGCAAGGCGAGGGGGGGAGCCGCCGCAGGTGGCGACGTCGTCCGCCGCGCCCAAACAGGCGGACCCCCAGGCGCTGGAGGAACCGCCGTCGGGGAGCCCGTAGGAGGCCGACCAGGCACTGGAGGGAGGAGCGAGGCGGGGCGACGAGGCACCGGAGGGAGACCCGCAGGCGACAGCCGACCCGGAGGGCCAGGACCCCCGGGCGCCAACCGAGCCCCAGCGCAGGCGAGGCAGGGCGAGCCAGGGGGCAGGGCGGGCGGGACCCCAGCCCTGCGTCTGTGCCCCCTCCCCTTGCGGGACACAGACATGCCGACCCCTGGTCAGGGTCGACGTCGCCGGGGTGAGGACATAGGAGTAACAAGTAATGTCCCCGAGGGGTCCCATTGAAGCTCCTCCACCTCCGGAGAGGGAGGAGCCAAGATGGAGTCTTCTGGGACCACCTTGGGGACTAGGGCAGAAGGGACTGGAGTTGCAGGTGGAGGGGGCGCCTCGGGAGCAGCTGGCAGAGGGAGCTGCGCAGGCGTGGTTGCCTGCCTGGGAGCTGCAGGCTGCTGCAATGGGGGCGCCAGCCCGGGAGCTGCAGCAGGAAGAGGGAGCTGCGCAGGCGTGGGAGCCGCAGGCAGTGGCGGCTGCACCTGCGCTGGGTCCGCGGGCGGCGGCTGCATGGGAGCGGGGTCCGCGGGCGGCGGCGGCTCGGACAGCGTAGCTGGGTCTGGTGCTCTCCGGAGCTTGATCAGCCTCTGGAGGTCCACAGCCATTCTCTCCAGGACTGAGTACGGGGATTTTGGAGAGAAGGAGGCAAAACCTTGCGGCGAGCCTTTCCCCCTCCGGGGGGCCTGGTGGGGCCGGTTCCCCCATCACCCTCCAGTATAGTCCCTGGAGGGTGAAGAACTGGTTGGCCAGTACCGCGGGCGAAACAGGCGTGGCACCTTTAACAGAGCGGGGGACGCGCGGGATGGCGTCTCGCCCCTTCCGGATCCCTCCCCCATTGTCCAGTCTTTCGGGCCGGTAATTATACCGCTCGAGTGGCGGTAGGAGAACGGGGTGTCTTGGCTCTGTCTCGGCTGGAAGGAGGACTGCCTCTTCCTCGTCCTCGGACGGGAGCCACAGCCGGGATAGCGCACAGGCTCCCAGACAGATCTCTGTCTCCTCCGAGATCCGTTTTGCCCTCTTGCTCCTCTTTCTGTCACGATCGCCGTTACGTGCGGGCGATCGAGCGTGCAGGAAGTGGGCAGGAAACAGGCAAGGGTCCGTAATCGGGGAAAACGGGGTTTAATTGGAAGCTGGGGACCAGGATACATCTAACGGCAACGAACATCAATGACGGACAAGGGAAACCGGGGAGACCAGGACTAATCAAAGCAACTAGACACAGCTGGGTACAATCGGGAAAGAACACGTGGGTAAGCAGGGGGGCGTGGCACACAGGAGGAGCGGACGGGCCGGGCATCACAATCCCCATGTCGTTGTGGGGTTTCCTCCGGGTACTCCGGTTTCCCCCCACAGTCCAAAAACATGCTGAGGCTAATTGGAGTTGCTAAATTGCCCATAGTTGTGCATGTGTGAGTGAATGGTGTGTGTGTGTGCCCAGCAATGGGCTGGCCCCCCATCCTGGGTTGTTCCCTACCTCGTGCCAATTGCTTCCGGGATAGGCTCCGGATCCCCCGCAACCCAATAGGATAAGCGGTTTGGAAAATGGATGGATGGATGGATGAATTTTGAAATGATATTTATTCCATATCAGACAAAGGTTGAAACAACATTGATCTTCAATGTTGATTTAGCATTGATCTTGCTCGTCGAAAAGGCCATCTATCCAAAGTTGAGAAATCAACCATTTGTGATAAGGATTCCATGTTGTTTCAATACTTGTTTGGCAACTTTTCTATCCATTGATATAGTGTTGACTTAGTGCACTGTATGGGTTATAATTGTGTCACAATTTGCATTCGCTTTTGCATGGTAATTTGATGAACAACGTAACAGTGAAATGCGATCCAGATATATCCCCATCAGCACCCTAAAAAGGGGGTTCTGCATACACATGAAAGCTACATTTTCAATGAATCCTCGTGACAATTAGAGCTGCTGCAATTTGAAAATGCTGCAAGGAGTCCTTCGTCATCACCACATTCAGTCATCAGTAATCGATGGGAAAATGCCCAGAACCTTAGGACTGCTGAACTGATGAGGACTGCGGCCCATGGGCTGTTTGATGGCTCAATGTGCATCTAAGTTGCATTTAAAGGCAGTTTTAGTACTTGGTGAAATGGGTGTTAATGGATACAAAAACATTTTTACTATTTCTGAGTGGCAACCGCCCATTCCTACATGTACATCACACATGGTGCTTGGGGCTTGCGATCATGTCAGGATTGGGTAGGTGGGCGAGAGAGAGGGAGAGAGAGAGAGAGAGAGAGAGAGAGAGAGAGAGAGAGAGAGAGAGAGAGAGAGAAAGAGAGAGAGAGAGAGATGGCTTCAAGTAAACACCATTCAACCAGTCAGGAACACATAAAAGAAAAAAAATGAAAGCAGTAATGCAATGTTGTGGCAGAACCGTCGGGGGATATTGATGTGGTACATGAACCTCAAAATGAAATGAAATCAAAAGCTGACCTAGACCATTGAGCCATAGACCATATTTGTTAATGTCATGTAAGCATCACAGATGACTTGGGCATTCATCGAATGAAATGTCTTTCAGTTTACAGTAAAAAAAAGTTAATGTAGCTTAATTAGCACACATTTCACAAATTTGTATCTATTGCTGTATGCTGTACTGTTGCGCATTTGTTAAATAAACTTTGATATGATTTGAGGTGCCCTTTTTGCAATGTCAGCATAGTGCATTGCCCTGATTGCATTAGGAGAACTGGACAGTGCTGCAAACGTAGTGTAAGAGTAATTTGGTGTTGAGGGGGAAGAGGGTCTGCTTTGTTGGGGCTCGCGGATGGAGCGCGGGGGTGAGATGAGGTGACGGAGGAAATAAAAGGAGAGAGTTGGCGCGGGAGAGGGGAGAAGAAAAGCAGCGGGAAATGCGTAGCGCTGAGCAGAGCTATATATGTTCTTGTTATTTTAGATCAGGGGAGTAAATATATATATATATACATCCATATACAGTCTCCGGCCTCATTCCTAAATAAACCTCGAAGCCTAACGAACCCCAGTCAAGAAAAGAGCGTCACACTGGTGGCAGCGGCGGTCGGTTTCGTGGTTGTATTTTATTTTCGCCGTTTTGTGGATCCGCTCGAGTCTCGCCTATATTTCTTGCATACCCATCGATTCCCACGAGTTCGACAAGGAAAACTAAACGCTGCTCAGTTGCGTGTTTTCGCCCCGGTTGCCTTAACGAGATGCAACAGGACATACCGGATAACGAGGCGGCAGTGCCCGCAGCGCCGCAACAGCCCCAGCCGCTGCAGCAACAAGCCGGCGCAGACTACCGCTCGCAGGTACCGTTTCGAATCGACCTTCCTTCTCCTTTCACGGGAGACGGGACGGAGCCCTTCAGTGCCTGGATTCGGCGATTCGAGGTAGCGCTTGATGTTTTTCAAATCCATTCCGATAGGGCTAAGCTGCTCGGTGCTAAGCTCACCGGCTCTGCCTTTTCATACTGGCATAGCTTGCCACCTGATGTTAAGGACAATTATGAGCTAGCGAAAACTAGTTTAGCTGCTGTTTTTGGACGGCTGCCTTTCCTGACTACGTTTCAGGCGCATCTTAATGCAAGGCCCCGTAAACTGCAGGAACCTTTGGAGGTCTACGCTGCCGATTTAACTAACTTGGTAGCGGAGGCTTTTCCTCAATATGGCCGCGAGGCCCAGAGCTGTGAAGTTTTCCGCCGTTTTGTCTCGGGGTTACAGCCGGCGCTGCAGTTAAAAATTCACGAGCATGGTGCTTTAACGTTGGAGGCTGCGCTTAAAGTGGCTACGCAATGCGAACGCGCGCGTATGGCTCTTAATATGACCTCCCCGGCCCCGGTACTGCCGGCTGACTTACAGTTACACGTTGGTTCTGTTACTGTCCCGGCTTTGGACGTGCCTAGCGCTCTCACTGACCTCAGAACGGAACTTCGTGATCTTAGGCAATTTTGCATGAACCAGAGGGATAGCGCGGTGGACAGGCTCTCACAGCAGGTTGCTGACCTCCAGCAAGGCATTGCCAGCCTTTCATGTGTTTCTAACCACTCTTGTGCTGTGTTTGAGCATGCCTCCCCTAGCAGGCACCAGCCGTCATGGAAGAACCATCAGCGTGACTTTGACGGTGCCAGCCTACCACATCACTCCTCCGTTCGGGGACGACTCCCGTCCAGGGAGACCTGCTGTCAGCTGTGCGGTGGCCCATCTCCTGCATCGCCCACCTACCGTCGGATTGAGCCAGGTCACGCACCTCCTCTCAGTCACGCCTCTTCGCCGCGTAGACGGCATGACTCTGGCCCCCGTGAGGACGAACACCGGCGCAGTTTTGAGCAGGTTTCCTGCCTTCCTGACCGACGCCGTCCAGTTCGCACCTCACCTCATTCATCCCCCTGGGGCCATCGCCCCTTAACTGCACGGTATACTGGTGGCAGAGTTGAGGGCCGGCAGTCAGCTTCACATTCCCCTGACACATGGTACAAACGACACAGGTCCCATTCGTCTCCCTCTCCCCCTCCACGGCACCATTCTGCCCAAGCCAACCACTGCTACCCAACACGTCGGGTACATTTCTCTCCGTCACGCCACCTTGATAACTCCACACACACACACACACACACACACACTCAGGGAAACTCATAGAGGCTAGCATTGTGGACCGAATGCTAGCATCTGATGTTGACCAGGTCCATGCAGATTTTCCAACTGTCGCCGAGAGCGAACTGCCGACACCATTCATTTCAGTCACAATCGCAGGCATAGCATTCCATGCTCTGTTGGACACCGGCTCAGGCTTATCTCTTATTACACATGACTGCTTGAAGACCATACCTTCCTTAGCCTCACAGCCCATAGCCAAGCCATGTCTCATTGCTTCTTCCGTTACCGGTCATTTCCTGGATATGGTGGGTACGGTCACTGCCCCGTTACGGCTGGGTGGTCTGACCCTTACCCATGTATTTCATGTTGTGCGTGCCTCATGCCACCCTGTAATTATAGGTTGGGACTTTTTCAGTCAGCATGAAGCAACCGTCTCGGTGCCTGACGCACACCTCAAGTTATATGATACAGTTGTGTCCTTTGTGTCGCCCCAACAGCTCATTCCAATTCAATGCTCGGCTGTCATCGCCCATGGTATCACGGTGCCCCCTTTGTCGGAAATGGTAGTTTCAGTGTCAGTGATTAGTGACAGCCTGGCGACCCCTCAGTATGATTCTTATGTGGGGATCCTCGAACCTCAGCTTGCACCGACCACGACACTTGTGGTCGCTCGAACGTTAACATCCGTCACCCAAGGCCAGGGTATGGTCAGGGTAGTAAACCCCTCCCCGGCACCAGTTTCCTTGGCTCAAAACTGCCCTCTGGGGCTAGTATTCTCCATCACTGGCCGCCCACAGGATGAGTACACGCTGGTTTCAGCAGTTGATACTCAGGAGGCTCCTCATAACCCCCCACCACGGGTGGATCTGAATAAGACATGCCTTGAGGTTGAGGAAAGATCTCAACTGGAGGCTTTACTGGCCAAATATGCTGATATTTTTAGTGCCCATCCTTACGATTATGGTCGTACAGACTTGGTCCACCACAAAATTGATACTGGTACTGCTTCACCTATTAAGCTACGGCCGTATCGTACATCCCCAGGCACCCAGACTTTCCTTCAACAGGAGACACAGAAGCTCTTGGAGCAAGGTGTTATTGAAGAGTCTAATAGCCCGTGGTCCGCCCCAGTCGTACTAGTGCGGAAGAAAGATGGCACATACCGTTTCTGTGTGGACTATCGTCGCCTGAACGCGGTCACTATTAAAGACTCGCATCCTCTTCCACGTGTTGATGACACGCTGGATCGTGTAGCTGGTGCACGAATTTTTAGCACCATTGATCTGACAGCTGGCTATTGGCAAATACCTCTTGACCCCAAGGATAAGGAAAAAACGGCTTTTTCGACGGGCACTGGTTTATTCCAGTTTCGAGTTATGCCTATGGGGATTTCTAATGCTCCTCCGAGCTTTCAGAGGCTTATGGAGTTGGTGCTGCGTGGTTTGCACTGGAGCATTTGTCTGATTTATTTGGACGATATAATCGTCTACAGTGTCAGCTTTGATGAACACCTCAAGCACCTCCAGGAAGTCTTTGAACGATTTCGCACTGCGGGTCTGAAGCTTAAGCCATCTAAGTGTTGTTTGGCGCGCTCCTCCGTCACATTTTTGGGACATCGCGTGTCCAGTGCCGGAGTGGAGCCTGACCCCTCTAACACACACAAAGTGTCCACATGGCCAGTTCCTCACTCTGCCACCCACGTACGGGCGTTTCTGGGTCTCTGCTCTTACTACAGACGGTTCATCAAAGATTACGCTCATATTGCAGAACCCTTACATCACTTGACCCGTAAAGGGGTACCATTTGTATGGTGTGACAGGGCTGAGGAGGCTTTCCGGTCCCTGAAAGGGGCCCTGACGTCCCCACCTGTCATGGCTTTCCCGGATCTCTCAATACCATTCATTCTACATACGGATGCTTCCCATCATGCAATAGGCTCGGTCTTATGTCAGGTCATTGGCAGCACAGAACATGTCATCTCTTACGCCAGCCATGTACTCTCGGCCTCGGAGCGTAAATGGTCCACGTTCGACAGGGAGCTCTATGCAGTCCTGTGGTCTGTGCGGCACTTCCGTCACTATTTGGCTTATCATCCTTTTACAATTGTGACGGATCATAAGCCACTAGTTGGGCTAAAAAAAATTCCCCTAGATCACGACCCCACGGGCAGGCGAGCACGCTGGGCTGTGGAACTTGACCTCTATGATTGGGCAATTGTCCATCGTGCTGGTTCGAAACACCTTAACGCCGATGCTATGTCCCGCCGCCCTGCAGAGGTCCCCTTTGACATACCTTGTTCCCCGGATGCTTCCCACCCGACTTCCATTACAGTCGCCACTCAGACTTCTGCAGATTTTTCTACACTACAGCCGGGGGCTACACTGGTCGAGCCCATTGTCACCACGACCACACCTACTTCTCTGGGTTGTACATTGCCGTACGCCACTGCAAGCTTGGTGCAGATACACAGTGATCTGGAGTTGGGCAAACACCAACGAGATGATCCAGACCTGGCGGTTGTGGTTGCCTGGTTGGAAAATGGCACGAGACCCCCCCTGTGGCGTCTGCGAGCTGCTTCCCCGACATTGCGGAAACTGTGGTCGCAGTTTCCTCGTCTTTCTCTGTGTGATGGAATTTTATGCAGGCATCTCTATCGTCCATCTGGGCGTGCCGTCTGCCACCAGGGGGTTATACCGCGAGCCCTTGTTCCCAAGGTCCTATACCTGGTGCACGGTCATCCAGCGTCCGGTCATTTTAGTTATGCGAAATCGATTGACAAGGCAACGCGTTCCTTCTATTGGCCCTACATGTCATCTGACGTGGCTCGTCACTGCCAGTGCTGCGCAGCTTGTCAGTCCCGGCGTTCCCCAGTCCCTCGCTTGCAAGCCCCCCTTGTCTCCATTTCTCCAACCCACCCATTTCAGATTGTCGCCGCTGACCTAACAGAGCTACCGGTGTCCTCAAAAGGGTACCACTACGTGTTAGTCATGCTTGATCTCTACACGAAGTTTGTCAACCTGTATGCCCTGAAAGATCAAACGGTGATCACCGTGGCTCGTTGCATATTTGACCACTACCTTCCCCAACATGGGGTCCCAGAAGCTTTACATTCAGACCAGGGTCGTCAGTTCGAATCAGACCTCATAAAGCACCTCTGTAGCTTAATGTCCATCACAAAACTTCGGACATCTCCTTATCACGCGCAGTGTGATGGGGCGGTGGAGCGGCAGAACCGTGTGCTGAAGGATGAGCTATCGAAGTACCTTTTTGACTCCGGTAGGGATTGGGATGAACATTTACCCCAGGTAGCGCTGGCCTACAACACCACAACTCATTCATCCACAGGCTTTACTCCATTCTATCTGGCTCATGGCCGAGAGGCAAGGGTCCCTATTGATGCTTTTCAGACACACAGTCCCTTGACCGCTGCCACACCTGGCACCCTTGCAGCATACGTGTCCTCTCTTCGTCGCCGTTTAAGCCAGGCTTATCGTGCAGCTTCAGCATTTAGGGATAAGGCTCAGGCCTCTCAACAGCAGCACTATGACCGACACATGAGGTACGCCCCATACAAGGCAGGGGATCTAGTGTTGGTTGATGATCCGGCGCATCGTCGCAACAAGCTTGCACCCCGCTGGGTTGGACCCTATGTAGTGTTACGCGCCATATCAGTCAGGGATGGACTACCCCCTGTTAATTTCCAAATTCGGAATCCCTCTCAGCCAAACAGCAAACCAAAGATTTTACATTACAACCGTCTTAAACCTTATCACACTGGCCCCAACTCTGTTCCTTCTGCTGACCCCCTCCCTACATTCACGTTAACCAGTCAGCCTGTTAAGTCAGGGCTTCATTGCCCTTTGTGGCCTGTGCCCTACCCCCGGTCACCACAATTGCCTACATCCCATCTATCGTCAGAGGGTACAACGATCCAAAACTCTTCCCCCATTGCTACACCAGACGCACATGGCCCTGGCCTGTCATCTGTTGCGCCACCTCCCTGCCTGATGCCGCCAGTACACCCCACGGGACCACACGAGGCCCCTGGATTGGACCCTGTACCTGACATATTTGCACCACCCCCGCATGCAACAGAAGTGTTGTCGGAGGGCGGGAACCTGATGTCTGCATCGCAGTCCTCGTTGACTCTTCCTCGCCGGAAGACCCGCCTGCCGGGCCACCTTCGTGATTTCCACCTTTATTGATGGACCTCAATACTCCGGACTGTGTTCTATCTGACTGTTTTGGAATTATATTTGGGGATTTCGCTTTGTCCATACTTTACCCCAGGGGAACGACACCACAGCCCTGGTTTTGGCTGATTCCTGTCAGGCTGTTCCTAGGAGTGCCAATACGGAAGTTCCTTGTACTGTCGCTACTTTATCCCTCTTGTCCTCCTTGGGTGAATGCATCTGTTGCAATGTTAGTTCTCTCCCTTGATTGTAATTTTTTTTTGTTTGTTTTTTTTTTTTTTTTTTTTTTTTTGAAATGAGGACATTTCTTTTTTGGGAAGGAGAGTATATGTAAGAGTAATTTGGTGTTGAGGGGGAAGAGGGTCTGCTTTGTTGGGGCTCGCGGATGGAGCGCGGGGGTGAGATGAGGTGACGGAGGAAATAAAAGGAGAGAGTTGGCGCGGGAGAGGGGAGAAGAAAAGCAGCGGGAAATGCGTAGCGCTGAGCAGAGCTATATATGTTCTTGTTATTTTAGATCAGGGGAGTAAATATATATATATATACATCCATATACAGTCTCCGGCCTCATTCCTAAATAAACCTCGAAGCCTAACGAACCCCAGTCAAGAAAAGAGCGTCACAGTAGTTTTTGTGTTTCCCAATACATCCATAGTGCAGGGAAACATTGTAATAACTGGCAGACCGAGGCATCATAGCGGCAAATGACAAGGAGGCTTTTTTCCAAGGACGGAGGGTAGGGAAACATACTTTTAATACAAAACAAAGCTACAACGACATTTCACATAGTGCAAACAGTAAACAAATCATTATAAATTATCTTGGTGGTCCGTGAAAAAACATTTTATTCTAATCTCTCAGAATCACTAGCAAGAATGCTACGCTATTTTTATATCTGAATTCCTGTATGTGAATAAATGACACCCAATTCACACTTAGTGCAACTGGTTAGGGTTACAGATATTTTGGGAAGAACTGACAATTTGTAGAATGTAAAATAGTCAATTAAATTCTCCAAGGCCCAAAACTTACACTAACACAAATGAATGGTAAACCAATAAAATGTCACTTTTAGATTTACTCAGCCAACATCTCTCTGTGACACTGTTCATTCCAGGGCTGTGGGTTGTCTTGCCTTGTGGCTCAGGAGTGTTTGGCAGCTGGCGGTTTGCACAGTCTGGAGAAATAAAGCAGGGGATGGACCAAATTGCCATGAACTAGCAAAATTAAAGAGGCTATGTATATAAAACAATAGTGTTTTATGCAAAAAGACAATGGCAAGGTTATTATGATTATTATAGGAAGGTAGTTGACCACAGTCATCATCAGGATGACCAAGACAGTCCAGAAAGCTCTCCTCTTCATATGATTCATTTCATCCCTCTTTCCATCTCCAGGATGTGGCTTCTTCAGGGCTCTGAGTATGGAGATGCTACAGAAAGAGTTTATAGCAACGCATGAGAAAAATATTGCCCCTGAAATTAAAAAAGGCTGAATATATAATCTCATTGCATTTATCCCGAGTGACAGTGACCAGATACAACCCAGACATACTAATCTGTATCTCAGGGTTTTGTGTTTCAGGTAGGTGACTGGGTGAACCACAGCCAGGTAGCGCTCCACACAGATACAGGACTGAAACAAGGGCCTGGTGATGAGGATGAATCCAAAGATATAAAAAATAGGAGTAAACAATGAAATATTTTTCAGAAAAACAACAAGTATCAAGCAGAATGTGAGTGAAGAAACAACAACTTCAGTGGAAGCAAGACCAAAGGAAAAGATATCAGATGTCAAAGTTCCAATTTTTCCAGACAAGTGCCTCACAATAGCAATATTAGATAGAAAACTTGCTACAGCGTCCACAAACAGAACTGCAACAATAATGAAAAAATATAATCTTGTGTGATAACATGAGAGAGGATCAGAAGGGTCAGTGGTTCCGTTTCCTGAGGACATATTTGTTAAAGATGTGCACATGGTTTGTCTTTCCTTCTTTGACTGTTTGCTCCCAATCTTGTGTCTGTGGAAAAAGATACAGACTTCAGATTAACTAAATGACCTGGTTATATACCACATAGAGGTAATGACCTGATGAATGAACTGCTGTGAATGTTGCCTTTTAAATAAAACTGGCATTTTAATAGGTTAATAAGCAAGACCTTATCTGTAATGCTTAAATAGTCAAAAAATATCAAAATGGTCGATTTTAAAAATAAATACTTGTTCTTCAATGATTTATTTTTATTCTAGCACAGAATGTGTAAAAGATCTATAAATTTCACAATAACTAATTAACAAATAAACAATTGCCCAGTACAGCATTTCAGTTTGGAACTTATACTGGGAACTACTAGACACCAGAAGGCACTGGGAATAACACAAATTCACCTGTGACAGGAAACCAAAACACCCAGTTTATGTAGCTTTAATGGTGCTGTAGCCATTCACCACTGTCTTTCATGGGTGAAAATTTCTCGCAGTCATGGCTCTGCAAAGTACCTCCTGATCCTGGATTATTATTTAATGAATGTAGCTTCTCTGGGGATTAGAATCGTACACCAACTATTACATGTGTATGTTATCTGCACCTCAACACAATTCTATACCCTTTCATGGCTATTTATGCCTTCATAAACATTTTCAAAAGTAATACAGTGTTCAGCTGAGATACTGAGCTTTGGTATTATGCAACAGTAACTAATCATCTATATTAACTAATATTCAGTGCTGAGAGCAGATCAATATCCAGTAGTTCACAGTGCAGGTACTGTATTGTATAACAATAGCAGCACCAGCCCGTGGTTTTCCACACTTCAAGCACTGATTATATTATACTGATTAACCGCTGCAAAACTCTATAGATGCCTGTGCATTATCACTCAGCACCATGTCACATAATGCAGTACAGCTGAGGACAAGGAGGGAATGCAGACAAAATCTGAAATTCATATTTGGTTAAAGTATCTCATAAACATAATTGCTGTTCCTGGACTTTACTTTTGAATATAAAAATAAGCTCTGATGTCTTAATTTTGATATTTCAGTATACAGTATTTATTAAGAAGTAAATTGGCCTTTACCTGCAAACCACTGCTTAACATACAGTGTATAATAATATGGTATAATAATACCACTGCTTACCATGTAATGATAAATTATGATAACACTGTAAATTGGTGTCTCACATGCCCTCCAAGCTGAATATTTTACTGCGTTGAATAAAATTTTTGATATTTTCTTATTTCTGTTGAAGCAACAGCCCTTCTGCTGCGACAAATTTTGCAACCTCATTAAAGCTTTGACCATCAGATGAACAAAAGAAATTTAAGAAAATCAGTAATGGCAATGACAGTGTTGGAAAAAAGTGCTTTTCAAAGCACCAACACCAACAAATAATGACATAATCACATGAGTAATTATCATATATGTGCTAATTCATTTTTCTAAAATATTCACAATAAAAAGCTAAACAGTAATATTAACATCCTGTTATCAACTTGCTGTACATAATAAATATCTTACCAGTTGAAATTCAAAGTGTATCATTCACCGAATGAAAAGCTGGAAACATAAAATCATGGCAAAACACATTAGGAATGAATGATTTCAAAAGCAAGGTTCCTGTTGCTGTGAGAGAACATGGATTTTGCTAGAACTAAAGAACAGGAAAGGTGATACATTCCTGGGAGGTATTAAGGTGGAGTCTGTATGAAAAGTGATTTATCAAAACATGAAAAACACAATGAATTGCTTCACAATGAATTTCACAGAATAAAAGACTGGATAAGTGAGCCTTTTCATGCAGACACCTACCAGTTTGGAAATGAAAATAAAAGGTTCCACAGTGTTTCCTAGTTGTGTGCATGTTAAAGTTATCAAAATTTTAAGTGCAGTCACTATATCAGTTTAGACTGTGATACAGCTATCAGGTGGGTCAACCATGTCGTCACACATGACTTGAGCATGAGAGAGGCAGGTCAACGCGTGTAGCTCGGGACAAGGATGGAAAGCTGACAAAATCTGAAATTCACATTTCTTTAAAGTATCTCATAAATGTAGTGTTCATGTCAAAGTTCCCACTTTTCCGCACAACAAGAGCATCACAATAGCAATATTAGACAGAAAACTTGTTACAGCATCCACCATCGCAACTACAACAGTAATCAAGAAAAAATTCTCGCATGAGAACATGTGAATGGATCATTTGGCTCAGTGGTGCCATATCCTGAGGACATACAGTGGTATCTTGCCTCATGAACTTAATTCGTTCGAGGAAAGTTCACAGCAAGAATCAATTTTCCCATTTAAATGAATGTAAATACAAATAATTTGTTTAAACCTCAGAAACACTGATTTTTCCCCATTGTTTTATATTCTCTGTGACCAAGACTATAGACTTAAAATGACGTTAATTATACACAAATAATGCTAAATTAAATAAAACAGTACAACTGATCATACACTTGTTGACTGGCTGGAAAGATGCCAAAACACGAAAAAGAACCACAAAATATCCACCCTCAAAAGAACTAAACAATTAACATTAAAAGACTGAGTAATAGTCAAAAACAATGCAGAAATTTCGATTTTATTATACTGTATATTATTTTCATATGCATAAAATTTTTATGTACATTTCATGATGTGACGTATTGTATGGCAATGAACTTTATTTGTACTTTATACAAACAGTACGCATGTCTTGACGCACGGAGTACAGAGTGGGGAAACACAAGCTGGAATTCAGGTAGTCAAGGAACACAGGGTTTATTCAGGATCGTACGCAGGGAAACACGCAAGAACGTTGAATGACATTACAATGACTGGACTGGGGAAACAAAGTGAAACGCAGACTTAAATACACAGGACTAATGACAGCAACTCGAAAGAGCTGATCACACGGGGATTCCACACGAGGTAGCGAGGGGGGTGGCACACGGAAGGATAGGAGGAGCAGGTCATGACAACGCAGTTGCCACTATGTTTAAATGGAGAATATAACACTTAAATAGCAGTTACTTAATAATTTATGTTATTAATGAAGTATTGTAATTTTATGTATAGATATCTCACATTTAAAAACCATCACAAACGTGTTTATCAATTACTGAAAGGTGCCGCTATAGTAGAACGTTCCCTGATATCAGACATACTGTATTTTGAAATGATATTTATTAAATATCAGACAAAGGTTGAAACAACATTGATCTTCAATGTTTATTTAGCATTGATCTTGCTCGTTGAAAAGGCCATCTATCCAAAGTTGAAAAATCAACCATTTGTGATAAGGATTCAATGTTGTTTCAACACTTGTCTGGCAACTTTTATATCCATTGATATAGTGTTGACTTAGTGTACTGTATGTTGAATCAATATTGGGTTATAATTGTTTCACAAGTGAATTAATGTTGAAATTATGTTATGTCCAGCAGGGCTTAATAAAAAATAACATGTAAAATATTTAAATACCCCCTGCACTGGGGGCGTGCAGCGTGACCCTCACCTCAAGATCGCTGTCCACATTCTACATAGCCGCATTTCCGCATATTCAATTTGCATTCGCTTTTCCATGGTAATTTGATGAACAACGTAACAGTGAAATGCGATCCAGATATTTCCCCATCAGCACCCTAAAAGGGGGGTTCTGCATACACATGAAAGCTACATTTTCAATGAATCCTTGTGACAATTAGAGCTGCTGCAATTTGAAAATCCTGCAAGGAGTCCTTCGTCATCACCACATTCAGTCATCAGTAATCGATGGGAAAATGCCCAGAACCTTAGGGCTGCTGAACTGATGAGGACTGCCGCCCAAGGGCTGTTTGATGGCTCAATGTGCATCTAAGTTGCATTTACAGGCAGTTTTAGTACTTGGTGAAATGGGTGTTAATGGATACAAAAACATTTTTACTATTTCTGAGTGGCAACCGCCCATTCCTACATGTACATCACACATGGTGCTTGGGGCTTGCGATCATGTCAGGATTGGGTAGGTGGGCGAGAGAGAGGGAGAGAGAGAGAGAGAGAGAGAGAGAGAGAGAGAGAGAGAGAGAGAGAGAGATGGCTTCAAGTAAACACCATTCAACCAGTCAGGAACACATAAAAGAAAAAAAATGAAAGCAGTAATGCAATGTTGTGGCAGAACCGTCGGGGGATATTGATGTGGTACATGAACCTCAAAATGAAATGAAATCAAAAGCTGACCTAGACCATTCAGCCATAGACCATATTTGTTAATGTCATGTAAGCATCACAGATGACTTGGGCATTCATCGAATGAAATGTCTTTCAGTTTACAGTAAAAAAAAGTTGTTGTAGCTTAATTAGTACACATTTCACAAATTTGTATCTATTGCTGTATGCTGTACTGTTGTGCATTTGTTAAATAAACTTTGATATGATTTGAGGTGCCCTTTTTGCAATGTCAGCATAGTACATTGCCCTGATTGCATTAGGAGAACTGGACAGTGCTGCAAACGTAGTTTTTGTGTTTCCCAATACATCCATAGTGCAAGGAAACATTGTAATAACTGGCAGACCGAGGCATCATAGCGGCAAATGACAAGGAGGCTTTTTTCCAAGGACGGAGGGTAGGGAAACATACTTTTAATACAAAACAGAGCTACAACGACATTTCACATAGTGCAAACAGTAAACAAATCATTATAAATTATCTTGGTGGTCCGTGAAAAAACATTCTATTCTAATCTCTCAGAATCACTAGCAAGAATGCTATGCTATTTTTATATGTGAATTTCTGTATGTGAATAAATGACACCCAATTCACACTTAGTGCAACTGGTTAGGGTTACATATATTTTGGGAAGAACTGACAATTTGCAGAATGTAAAATAGCCAATTAAATTCTCCAAGGCCCAAAACCTACACTAACACAAATGAATGGTAAACCAATAAAATGTCACTTTTAGATTTACTCAGCCAACATCTCTCTGTGACACTGTTCATTCCAGGGCTGTGGGTTATCTTGCCTTGTGGCTCAGGAGTGTTTGGCAGCTGGCGGTTTGCACAGTCTGGAGAAATAAAGCAGGGGATGGACCAAATTGCCATGAACTAGCAAAATTAAAGAGGCTATGTATATAAAACAATAGTGTTTTATGCAAAAAGACAATGGCAAGGTTATTATGATTATTATAGGAAGGTAGTTGACCACAGTCATCATCAGGATGACCAAGACAGTCCAGAAAGCTCTCCTCTTCATATGATTCATTTCATCCCTCTTTCCATCCCCAGGATGTGGCTTCTTCAGGGCTCTGAGTATGGAGATGCTACAGAAAGAGTTTATAGCAACGCATGAGAAAAATATTGCCCCTGAAATTAAAAAAGGCTGAATATATAATCTCATTGCATTTATCCCGAGTGACAGTGACCAGATACAACCCAGACATACTAATCTGTATCTCAGGGTTTTGTGTTTCAGGTAGGTGACTGGGTGAACCACAGCCAGGTAGCGCTCCACACAGATACAGGACTGAAACAAGGGCCTGGTGATGAGGATGACTCCAAAGATAAAAAGAATGAGATTAATTACAAGCAGAAAATTTGTCAGTAAATAAACAAGGGTCAAGCAGAATGTGAGTGAAGAAACAACAACTTCAGTGGAAGCAAGACCAAAGGAAAAGATATCAGATGTCAAAGTTCCCACTTTTCCACACAACAAGAGCCTCACAATAGCAATATTACATATAAAACTTGCTACAGCGTCCACCAACAGAACTGCAATAAAAATAAGAAAATATAATCTTGTATGATAACATGAAAGCGGATCAGCAGGGTCAGTGGTTCCGTTTCCTGCGGACATATTTGCTAAAGATGTGCACATGGTTTGTCTTTCCTTCTTTGACTGTTTGCTCCCAATCTTGTGTCTGTGGAAACAGATACAGACTTCAGATTGTCTAAATGACCTGGTTATATATCACACAGAGGTAATGACCTGATGAATGAACTGCTGTGAATGTTGCCTTTTAAATAAAACTGGCATTTTAATAGGTTAATAAGCAAGACCTTATCTGTAATGCTTAAATAGTCAAAAAATATCAAAATGGTCGATTTTAAAAATAAATAGTTGTTTCTTCAATAGTTTATTTTTATTCTAGCACAGAATGTATAAAAGATCTATAAATTTCACAATAACTAATTAAGAAATAAACAATTTCAATTTCCAGCATTTCAGTGTGGAACCTATACTGGGAATTACTAGACACCTGAAGGCCCTGGGAATAGCACAGGAGACCAAAACACCCAGTTTATGTAGCTTTAATGGTGCTGTAGCTATTCACCACTGTCTTTCATGGGTGAAACTTGCTTGAAAACACTGGTAGGCATTTCTCGCAGTCATGGCTCTGCAAACTACCCTCTTCTCCTTCATTGTTGCTACTACTACACAGTCCCAGCACCTCTTTGCTTTTCTCTTTAGAGTACTGGCACCTCTCAATATCTGTTGGTATTGAATAACAAGGGATGTACCAGCACCAGGTACTGAATAACAATAGCAATACCGGCACGTGGTTTTCCACACCTCAAGCAATGATTATGTTATACCATTAAACCACAACGAAACTTTATAGATGCCTGTGCATAATCACTCAGCACCATGTGACATAATGCAGTACAGCTCAGGACAAGGATGGAAAGCTGACAGAATCTGAAATTCACATTTAAATAAAGTATCTCATAAACATTTTTGCTATTTGTGCATTTCATTTATTTATGCTTCCTTACTTTTAAATAAATTAATATGTAGTGTTAACATCTTAAAAGTGTAAGAAAACAACAAAGAGCATGAAGAACAGGGAGTAATAAAAATCCACAACTTTGAGGGATTTTTGAAAATATTTCAATTTAATTTAATGTTACTAAATACATATAATAAATAGTCTTACGGTATGTGTCATTTTAAATTTTAGATGCTTTCTTATTTGTAGAGAATCAACAGCCCCTCTGCTGTGGCAGATTTTGCAGCCTCATTAATGATGTGACCATCAGATGAACAAAAGAAATTTAAGAAAATCAGTAACTATACAGACAGCATTTTCAAACAAGTGGTTTCCAACGCAGAAAAACAGATAATAAAATAATGACATAACCGCATTACTAATTATTATGTATATGTTAATTCATTTTTCAAAAATATTACTAATAAAAAAACTTTACATAATTGTATTACATCCTGAAAACAACATGCAGTACATAATAAAAATCTTACCAGTGGTGATTCAAAGTGTATAATTCACGTAATACTTTTGAAATGAATAATTTCAAAAGCGAGGTTTCTGTTGCTGTGAGAGAGAATCAGTTTCGCTAGAGCTAGAGAACAGGAAAGGTGATACATTCCTGGGAGGTATTAAGGTGGAGTCTGTATGAAAAGTAGTTTACAAAACCCAGCAGAACACAATGAAGTGTTTGAGTTTCACAGAATAAATGACTGGATACGTGAGCCTTTTCATGTTTATGTAGACCCCCAAACAGTTTGGGATGAAAATAAAATGTGCTATAGTTTTCCTCGATTGTTTAACTGGTAAAATTTTAAAAACTTTAAATACAGTCACCATATCAATTTATACTGTGATACACCTGTCAGGTAGATTAAGTCAATGAGCTTCCACATTGCTCTTTATCTTCAGCAGTCAGCTGAATGTAATGGAAACTGAAGATATGTCTCATTGCTACACAACGGAGCACTGTGGAACTAACAGAGGGAGAGGAGGAGAGGGCAGAGGAAGAGCAGGAGGAAGAGCTCACCCTAAAGAGACAAGCAGTGTCAAATGAAATTTGTATTACAGTAGATAGCCATATCATCAACCAAGACTTGAGCATGAAAGATGCAGGTCAACAAGTGCAGCCTAACCAGTTATGTTTTATGGCGGCTTCCACGTTATTATCTTTCTGAAATGAAAATAGGTAGGGTGACTGTTCAATTGCTGCACTTAATGTAGAGTACTGTACTGTAAGTACTCATTGTAGGTGCTTCTATGAAGCATGTATGCTGACTTTTACAATAAAGGAAATATGTTATGTTCATGCAGAGAAGACCCTGAGGTGATGGAAGGCACTGACAAGGAATAAAGAGAGATTTTTAAAAACACTAGGGCTGTCGAAATTAACGCGTTAATTGCGATAATTAAATTTTGGAATTAATTACGTTAGAATATTGAACTATAAGCGCAGATGAGTCGCTCCCATAATTCCAATTGTTTTGTTTACCGCGCCACTGAAAATGGAGAAGCAGGAACAGGATGGCCTTCTGGATGGGGAATTTAAATACAAGAAGAACACAGACGGGACAATAAACAAACACGTTGTAATTTGCACTCACTGCAGTAAAGAGTTTCAATTTCACCGTTCATATTCGAGCTTAAAATACGCGCATTTAACGCGCATTTAATCACTGAAGCCTGGGGTCTGACATCCTTTGCGCTGACTATAATGAAAACGGAAGAGCGTCACTTTGCGGAGGCTTGTGCAGAGCAGTTCCAGACTGTTGCTCGCAATTGGAGCATTGAGGAGAAGGTGACAACAGTAGGCACGGACAGTGCACGCTATATGATCACCGCGGCTCGCATCATGCCATTCAATCACATGCCGTGTACCGCGCACATTCTACAGAGATGCATCACAGTGAGCCTCACAGACAGTGGCTTTGTCAGTGCACTGGCCAAATGCCGCAAAATTGTTACCTATTTCAAGCACAGTCCAGCAAACACAGCAGAGCTGAACGCAGAGCAGGTGTCACTGGGGCGCAAGCAGGAGCCGCTGGCCCAGGACGTGCCTACGCGCTGGAACTCCACGCTGGAGATGGTGAAGCGCTTGATCCGCAACCAAACTGCAGTAACCGCGACTCTGGATAAACAGAAGCATAAACTTGTCCTCCTGACGCCTCCAGAGTGGGACAAACTCCAGAGACTGGAGACACTTCTAGAGCCCTGCAGGTGAGCCTGTCATTGTGACCATTATTGTAGGCTTAGATTAAATGTATCAAACATGCATCTTAAATCAGTTAGGTTATTATGAAAACGTCTTATTTAAAAAATAAATGAAATCAAATATTTTATTAATATTACCTAGTATTAAAATAAGCTTTTTAAATTTGCTGTCTTATCTGTGTGTGTGTGTGTGTGTGTGTGTGTGTGTGTGTGTGTGTGTATTCCACTGCAGATATGTGACTGAACTGCTGGGAGGAGAGGCCTACGTCTCCTGCTCTGTAGTTCTACCTGCCTTCTGCCACCTGCGGCGTGTCATGGAAGTAACTGATGAGGACCCTGCATATGTGGTGAGGTTTAAAGAGAAGTTTAAGGAAGACCTCGCTTCCCGCCAGGCACATACCAACTATGCATGGCTCCAGATTGCAACTGCACTGGACCCACGTTTTAAAGACCTGTGCCGTGTGCCCAAGACTGACAGAGAAGCAGTGTGGACCACACTGGCAGGCATGCTACATGAAGACTCTCCTAGAGGATCACACACTGCAGAAGAAGGTCCAGCCAAGAAGAGGCTGAGCCTGCTGCAGATGGACTCTGACTCTGAGTCAGAGGAGGAGGTACAGCAGGACAGAGCCATACAGCGCTACAGAGCAGAGCCCTGCACTGCCTTAGAGGACTGTCCCTTACAGTGGTGGGCAGCTCATGCAGGAGCCCACAGCCAGCTGGCCCGCCTTGCTCGCAGATACCTGGCCACTCCTGCCTCCACAGTGCCCTGTGAGAGGCTGTTCTCTGTAGCAGGGCACATTGTGAACAAGAAGAGGTCTGCTCTGCACTCAGAGAACGTGGACAAGTTGGTTTGTCTCAGCAACTGACTGAAGGATGAGTAGACCAGAGGACCGTGTGTTTAGAGCTTGTTCTATGGTTGAATGTGATTTAAACAATAAAACACCGTTGTTCATATTTTTTTGCACTAATCTACCTTACCCAAAAGGATGATTGGAGTTTTTTTCTGTTTGCCTGTTGAAGTAGGCCTATGTTCTGTGAACTTGAAAATGTATATGGATAAAACAATGTGCCTAGTGTAGGCTAGATTCAAACATTCAGTAACAATCCCTCACAATTATTTGAAGCCCTGTTCTGCTTGTACTGCTTGTACTCACAATTAATAATAAATAAAACAAACAAGTGTGTTAAAAACCACTATCTGTCCCGATTTTTACACACATGATATATTTAGAGTTGCGATTAATCACAATTAATTAATTTTTAGGCTTTGATTAATTTGATTAAAAATTTTAACTCATCTATACTGAGCTGTTCTCCAGAAGTGTACAATGTTTGATAGAAGACTCTAAATGTGTTATTAATTTCTGCTTAAAGACCTGCTTCATAAATGCTGTGTTAAATTGATTTTGTCTCAAGTTCCACTTTTGTATGTAAAAAAAAACTGTAACTGTCAGCATGTTAAGAATGACTTGCAACTTACAGAGAAACCAAATTACAAGGAAACAGCTATATAGGGAGCCATTTGAATGAAACACCAAAAGACTAGCTGCACTATAAATGCATGTAAGTAAGCTATATTACTGATTGCATCCTATCAACAATGCATAGACTCATTATGTTACATTGCTGTAATCCAGAGTACTGTGCTCTTCATTGATGGAGTTGATTAAAGCCAGACCAAAACAGGAGACAAGGTATCTCAGAGGAAAAAATTTCGGCCACCGGCCATGTCCCTAGAAAGTGTAACTACTGTAAATTCTGATATTGTGCCTTTTTACTGTAGAGAGTGATGGAGCTGGAGGCAAATGAATGCCCTCACACTCTTCTGATTCAATCTGTGCAAGTGAAAGAGGCATTGCCAAAATATAAGTCAGAGAGCTAGAGGGTAAGGTTAGATTGTTCTAATTGATTTAACAAGAAATTGGAGAAATCTTTCTACAGACTGCTGAAAACTACAGAAAGTAGAAGCAAAGAGATCGCTGCAGTCGTGGGTGGGGCTCTCTACCGGGGGCTGGTGAACCCCCGGCCGCCTCGGGTCCTAGGGGCCCTGGCCTTGGGGGGCTCAGCTACCTGTTACCTCTGGTTCTCTGGGGCTCATGCCCTTTTGGCTGCGGGGGCTGGGTCTGGGATCTCCCTCCTCCGCCGCCTGGGGCGGAGACGCGGCCATCATTGGGACGTGGGGCCCCGGCTCTTCCGTGCTCTTTGGGGGTTGCGGACGTCCTGGTCCTCCCTGGCCTGTCTCCGCCAACCTCTGGCTCTTGTGTGGTGTGGTTGCAGCCTCCCACCCTTGCTGTTTAGTATATTCCATGTTGAAAACACACACACATAACACACGCACAAAACACACGCACACAGCACACGCACACACACACACAACACACGCACACAGCACACTAGCCTGCATATACTTGCATGCACCTATCCAAGCACACACTAAGATTTTATATGCTTGTATAGCTGTGTTACTTTCTTCACTCTTTAATTTTGTTTGTTCCTGAATTGATCCACTCTTGACATGTTTCTCATTTTTTTCTTTTATTTTTTTTTCTTTTTCCTTCTTCCCCCCCCCCTCCTAATCTGTCCCTCCTCTTCGGCCAGCTCACCCACTGCAATATTTTACATGTGTGAAAAATGAAATAAACAAATAAAATAAAAAGAAAAAGAAATCGATCAACATGAGGCACCTATACAGAGTCTATAGAGCCCCTCATGGTAAAGCAAACATGTTTGGCACAGCAGGGCATTCAGACCATGATTCTGCTAAAGCTGCCAGACAGGACAAAGGGATAAAAAAAGCTGCAGGCCTGTACTGTCTTTCTGTTGTTCATATGTCCCCCTGTGTTTGGGTGTTAAGCTGCTTTTCACCGGCATTCTGATAGCAAACTGGTCACGTAAGTCAATAGGTGTAAACTGCACATCTTGTGTCATGAACAGGACTGATGTCCATTTGTGTGCCCAGTATCCCACGCATCCCGGCATTTGTGCTAAATAGCGCTGAGCCACAGAAGATTAGTTGAACATTGAGACCACAGCAAAATTTTCATTATCACTCATTTCTCAGTTAATGGGTATACAGCTGTGTAAAATACACATTTTTTGCAAACTCCAGCCTGACTTTTCTCTGCTTCTTTTGGATGAAGGGCTTCTTCTTGTTTCAGTCCTGTTTTTGTGAGTCTCTTACAAACTGACCTACAGTAGCACTCCACTCAACGTTTAATGTTATGATTTGGTACACGGCAACTTCCACGCTCTGGAGAGGTAAAAAAGGGGTTGGACAAAGTTGCCAAAAACTGTAAAATTGTAAGCAAGCTGCACCATCTTGCACATTTGGTATTCTGCAGGGGAAATTCCTGAGAGGACTGATGCAACAAGCATGGGAAAGTAGTGGTACAGCATCATCACCTGGATAATTAAGACTGTCCTGAAAGCTCTCCTCTTCATAACACCCATCTCTTCCCTCTCTCCATCGCCAGGCTGAGGTTGCTTCAGTGCTCTGAGTATGGAGATGCTGCAGAATGAGTTTACAGCAAACACTGATAGATAGATGCCAATCACAGATTGATAGAGCCACGTCAAAGAGATGACAAAGCAAAAGCCAATTGTAAGCAACCAGAGTGAAGCTAAGCAGATCAGTCTGTATCTCAACGGTTTATATTTCATGTAGACAATGGGGTGAACCACAGCCAGGTAGCGCTCCACACAGATGCAGGACTGGAACATGGGCCGACCTACTACAGTGATTCCCGTGAAAAAATATATCACAATTATTGCATTTGGAAAAGTTGGTACAAATTCCTGAATGAGTCCAAAGGGTGCGATGACACCGATGGCCACCTCTGAGGCAGCTAAGTTGAAAACAAAGATGTCAGAGGTCACAGGCCTTCTTTTTCTCATTAACAATAGCCACACCACTGCAGCATTGGAGGGGAGACTCAACAAAATATCAAATGCCAATAAAATTGTATATGTGATGGATATATTCGTTGTGGCTTCACATGAACTGTTGGTGCTGTCATCCCAAATCTGAAGGGAATTCGTAGGAATTCCAGCTGAGTAATTCATCTCAAAAAGCCAACAGGACTTGTGTTGTGTTTAGGAGCCTCTATGAAGACAAAAATAAAAATAAATCATCTCAACATGTCTTTGTATTTTCATGAACTCATCTATTCATTTACTCATTTACGCATCTATTCATCTATGCATTTACATTTACGACTGCATATTCACTGAAACGATCTTTTATAAAGACATTACTGATCTCTAATGAAGACATGACTACATCAACAGAAAATGGAGGCTCCTTGTGGAGCAAATTTCACATTTAACATTAGGGTTAAACGCCTGAAAATCCAGATGTTAAAGCCAATTCACAAGTGAAGTTTAAGATTAATTTTAATAACTAGGATTTAGCATTTAATATTTCTTCCATATCTTTTTGAAAAATATTTATTTAATGTATTTTTTTTATCTAATAAACATGTAAACCTGAGTATGCATAACATATATATTATTTGATTTTAGTAAATAAAGCGACAGCTTAAATAATTAAACAAACCTTGAAGGGAAAATACCTTGCTCTCCTGGGAGGTCTTGGCATGATATCTGAGAAAACATAAACTGTACGCCAATAAATAATGATAAGCCACACCCAAAAAATGCTTACTCACTGAAAGGCTCCTGCTTACTACTTTAAACCAGGCTATTCACTCAAAGCATCAAAACTATCCATCCATTTTCCAAACCACTTATCGTACTGGGTTGCGGGGGGTCTGGACCCTATCCCGGAAGCAATGGGCATGAGGCAGGGAACAACCCAGGATGGGGGGCCAGCCCATCGCAGGGCGCACTCACACACCATTCACTCACACATGCACTACTAAGAGCAATTTAGCAACTCCAATTAGCCCCAGCATGTTTTTGGACTGTGGGGGGAAACCGGAGTACCTGGAGGAAACCCCACGATGACATGGGGAGAACATGCAAACTCCACACACACATGACCCAGGCAGAGACTCGAACCCGGGTCCCAGAAGCGTGAGGCAACAGTGCTAACCACTGCACCACCATGCCGTCCCGCATCAAAACTAAAGTATCATAATAAACAAACAATTATTAAAGTTCTTGGTTTTAGGCACTGTCAACCCTGGGCACTCAGCTTGTTTCTGTTGGATTTAATTAGATTGTAGAGCACATGTGGATAGATCTTTCACCTTGCATTTCACTTCAAGTAACCTTTCAAGACTTTTAAGTATCACCAAGGTACTGATGATTCTCAGGTAAAATTAACTCCATTACTTCCACAACTCAGAGTATAAAGAATAACGTGAACCAGACCATCTCTAGGACTATTTATTCTGGACACAAACACGTGCCTTAGTCAATGCATTGTACTTGAGTTTGCGTAAATGCGCCAAACCATTTCAATGCATTGCAGTTCGGCCTCACAGAACTGGCACAGAATCGGCCAAATCAACAAAAGACAAGTTTCGCCATAAAGACAAAGGTCAACCCTCTAACCAACAAAGCAATGAATTGTGAGAAAGTGTCATCTGAGAACACTGGTTCAAAGGGGAGACAACAGACAGATTTTAATACCAACTGCTGACACAGTCACCAATGCTTTAATTCAGATAACAGGTTATAGTGAAAACAATTATGAAAAAAGGGAATAATGTCCTCATTCCCATAGTTTCTGAGAGAAGTATTTTTTGTTGTGCAAGATATCTACTTGGTAGCATTTACCAAGGCTACAACTGCTCCTCATCCTCCACCCCCATTAAATGTGGCGTTCCCCAAGACTCAGTCTTAGGGCCTCTTTTATTCTCTCTATTTATGCTTCCTCTTGGCTCTGTCTTCTCTATCTTTGAAAATTACTTTTTTCTGTATCATGGTATGTGTCTTCCATACACCACCTCCGATTCAAAAGAACAACTGAAATGGCCCCGGCATACCAACGCCATAATGGACTAACACAGCAATAGCACCATTTTTTAGACACGCTTTCAACTCTCTATAACTTATACTGTAGTACTACTTTATTATTGCTAACCAGCTTTACATGCAAACAGAATTACAGAAACTTTATACATATCTTTAGGGGGAAATTAAGTAGTAAAGACAATATTTCTTTTCTTTCATACAGGACAAGGCCGCTACGACCCACAGTCCTGGGATGTTTCCACTGTCTCTCACTCAGCGTGAATGAGTTTCGTGACCGAAAGGTAAAAGTATTACTACTATATTGTTAAATTTTATTTTTCATCTATCCATTTTCTCCCTTTCCCCAATTCTTATCATGTTATCGACGTGGCCTCTCTATCGCTGCAAAGAAAACTCCCTCTCTCATAGAAGTTTTTGTTTTTAATTAATTAATTGAATCACCTCTGATTGGCCCTGCATGTCATTGCATTTTATTGCGGAACTTTATATCATCTGGCTATTCTTAAAGTGACATCTCACTTGGTATAGTCTGACAAACTATTGGGATCAATAGATTTTTTCCCTACCCTGTTTTTCTTTCATAGCCCATTTGGGCTACACCGTGTTCCCAGATTTCCTGACTGCCGCTCCTCTGTCTCCACTCCACATCCCGCAAATTGCACGACACCTATAATGTTCCCAAAAAATGTTCTACTAGATTGTCTTTTTTGTTCTGAGCTCATACACTGATGAGACAAAACATTATGTCCAACATGAATGCCATCGACTTGTAAAAAACAGCACATGTCAAGGTCTGGGGTTTCGTATATGGTGAGCCAACATTTGGTATTCGTATTCAGTTTGTGGAATGCAGAAGAAATGGGTACGACTGAAGACCTGAATAACTTTGATAAGGCGAGATTGTTACAGCAGATGACTGTGCATCTCCGAAAGGGCATTATATTTCCATTCAGCATTTCATTTCCATTCAGCATTTCATTGGCATTCAACATGCCATCTCCAAGTACTGAATGTTTGGCTACCATCTAATACATTCCACACATTGACACACACTGCTTTTACGTGACGGTCAACATTTGCTTCATGTGGGTGTGGTCACAATTTTTTGCCCTATGGGTGTATACCACTATGATAAATATCATTACACATTTCCTTTGACTGCATAAGATTTTTGGACGGCATTGTAGATTTTCGCAATGGCGAGATAGCTCTGCATAGCAGAGCTGAGTAACTGTGCCGGGCAAGCTGTGAATATTGTAAATAGCCCCTGTGCGTTAATTGTAAATACATATATTGCATTTCCTTCTATTGCAGTTTTCCTTGCCTGTGTCATATGTGAACCCTCTCTAGTCCTCGTGTTACAAATTACCCACCGTGTGTGTGCCTCATCGTCAGAGCTCCCCATTCTGTGCTGTTGGTGGTTGTTTAGTACATGTGTTAGTTTTTAAGACCTTTTTCTCTTAAGAACAAAACACACCAGACATATATCACCTAGGACAACAACCTGGGAGCGACGTATGAATTGATTTCAGTCCAACAGTCAAAGTAGCTCCCACCTGAAAAGAGCTTTTGCCTTCTTAGGATTTGGGTCCTTCAGTGATGGTGAACCTGTGGAAATAACAGGAAAAGAAATTGTGGTCATCTCTCTTCCACAGTGAAAGTCGGTGATGTTACTGTAAATGCACTTATGTAAGCGGTGTACGTTCCTTTTGCACAGTGCTTTGGTAAACTTCGGTTGTTTTTAAATGTGCTTCAGAAATAAAATATGTGCTTATTCAGTTACTAAAATAGTTGCCTTGATATAAAACCACTTTTGCACAGAAACAGATATCACATTTTCCAATAAATAAATGTAACATTCTTTCAAAGGTAACTGCACTATGATTTATATATACATTAATATATATATAATTTATATATATTTATACACACACACATACACACACACACACACACACACACATATATATATATATATATATATATACACACGTACATAAAACTTTTACCTGTATTGTAACTTTGAAAAATCTGATATTACATGTTATTCTCAGAAACCGTCAAATGAATTCAGATCATGACTGTTTTTCCTACCCCTGGAGTGTTGAAGTTGGGCCTTTGTAATGAAAATAGCAATCTTCCAAAATATAAAAAGCAGAATACAGTTTATAGAAGCCTTATCAATATCACCTGACCTGCTAGGATTATTAGCTAAGGTTATTAGTTTATCTAATCTCATAATAAATTGTCAAAATCTGCCTCATAATGACAGGGTTTCAGATCCTAGAAGGGAATTTATCTTGTTCTACAGAATGCAAGAGTTATTTTTATATAGCAGTTGAATAAAAAGAGATTTTATGGCATTTATTGTAAGACTATAGATTTATTACTAAAGGCATCTGGGTTCTTTAGACAATATAGAGTGTAACTATTAAGAACCTTTTTGATAATATGCAAATAATTGTATTATCATATTCAATATGCTTTACTGAATAGACATTGTAAATGAACCAGTGAATAACAAAAGCATTCAAACCTTGACTGATGAGCTCTTCTGGGAGGTGGTGAGGTTGTGGCTGTCTATTTGCCTGGACACCAGATGATTGATTGTAGACGAGAAACCACAACTGATTTATAGAGCATTATCATATGTAACTTATGAAAATGTATGACTCAATTACATGTGAAGATCTCAGAAAAACAAATCATCAGGCAAATGCCAACAGTGGTTAAACCAGATACACAGTATGATGTATTTAGATATATTTAATGCATTTTGAACTGGATGTCATGGGACGGAATAGACACGTACTGTAGGCACATTTTGTTGAAAGAAATTTAGAAGAAAACTGTGCTAAACATGGTATGAGGGTCTGAAATGAGACTGGGAACTGGAAAGGAAACAACAGTTTCACCTTCTTACAGATTCCTTAAAGTAAACAGGCAGGCCTTTCTTTGTTTTTACAGAATCTGAATCGGACCCATTAAAGTAGAGCAGTTACAACGGCACATAGGACATAAGCTGAAACAATGTATGTCACTTTACTTACTGTATTGAGTACTTACTGTGAGCAAATGGACCAAACGGTATAATTTATTCTCTATTATGTTTTATCCCAAGCACAGGACATGAGGGGACACCTGGACAGCAGGCCTGTCCATTGCTGGGCAAACATTCACACAGACAGCTACAGACTACACTGGTGTAGCCAAACCCCATTTGTTGAGTGAAGGAAGGTAGCCAGCACAAGCACAGAACAATCAAAACCACACTGACAAAATCAGCAAGTAGCCCCAATAAAGTTTAAAAATTACAATGCCATTCATACAGTACATGGTTTCTCTGAAACATACTGTAGTGATGGAGGTACCAGTTGGGCAGTGTGGTAAGTTGCACTGGTGGCAGGTTGCACTGGTGCCAAACCTGTAATTAGTTCACTGCAGTTGTCATGTATTGTGATATCATTATGCTGTAAGTAATGTCATGTGTAGTGTTAAATATTAATCACTGTAAATAGCGTGTCTGCGTGTGTGTGCTGACTTGGTGTGTTAGAAGAAAGCATGGGTGACGAGTCCAGTGGATAGTGTGTATGCATTATAAGTGCAAATTGTACATGCACAATAAAACCAGCTTGTGGTTGAACCCAGAACTGTTCTCAGTCTGTGAATTATTTACAGTGGCATCAGAAGTGGGATGTGAGAGGCACGACAACCACTTCCGACCACCTCCACCTGAGCCCAGATCAACATGGGGTCCAGCATTACCCTGATTTTCCGGGTATGCTACCAGGCACTGGCAGGACCATGCCAGCTGGCAGGGAAAGAACGGACCTGCAGCTAATATCATTGGCTGGCTTATGCACGGCTATGAGGGGCTAGGGGTTGCTGATAATCCAGCTGGTCGGACACACGGTGATGCACGAGGTCTGGCTCACTGGCACCTCTGTGAATAGTGTATGTCTACCCACCCTGTGGGTCAGGAGTAAGTGGGTCGATGAGCACGGTGGGCCGTGTGTCTGTGTAATAATGGTAGGGGTGTAATAACACGGTGGGCCTTGTGTCTGTGTAATAATGGTAGGGGTGTAATAACACGGTGGGCCGAGTGTCTGTGTAATAATGGTAGGGGTGTAATAACACGGTGGGCCGTGTGTCTGTGTAATAATGGTACGGGTGTAATAACACGGTGGGCTGTGTGTCTGTGTAATAATGGTAGGGGTGTAATAACACGGTGGGCCGTGTGTCTGTGTAATAATGGTAGGGGTGTAATAACACGGTGGGCCGTGTGTCTGTGTAATAATGGTAGGGGTGTAATAACACGGTGGGCCGTGTGTCTGTGTAATAATGGTAGGGGTGTAATAACACGGTGGGCCGTGTGTCTGTGTAATAATGGTAGGGGTGCAATAACACCGTCGGCCGTCTGTCTGTGTAATAATGGTAGGGGTGTAATAACACGTTGGGCCGTGTGTCTGTGTAATAATGGTAGGGGTTTCCATGTTTTTTGAATATAACTATAGCACTAAAGTTAATGCAAAATTTTTTGCCTATAGTTATTTCTAAAACCTTAAGCCAAACCACTATGCAGTGCCAGTAGTGAACATAGAATTGGGACAATGATTATTTGCATCCGATATTCGACTGATGTAAGAGTAAAGAGGCATGGAATTATGGAAAGATTTACATTGCAAGGCAACCTGCAGGGTTGAAAGACAACAGAGAATGAGATAGAATTACAGATGATCCATTTGCATTGAATCACATGTTGTACATAGTATGAGACTGAATCATGTTGCAGTCAAATGAAGCATGAAAGCTCCAGGTTTATGTATTATTAAAGCCTTGAATGGGCACCAGGTCCATCTGCAGGAAGGTATTCGACACCCCCGACTGGCTGAGCTCAAGGGACTGCACAGAATGTCATATATCTATGCAGCTCCAATATTCTACACATAGTACATTATAGTTATTTTAATGTGGAAAATACTGTAGTTTCCCTGATGGCCTTGTAGTTTGTGAGCCATGACACTCATAGTCCTCAATAGGGGGCCACACCTTTCGGTGGGTTGGAAGTGGGATTTCTATAAATCTTAGGTTTTTTGCCCTCCTTATATGAGTCCCACACACAGGATTGTATCATGTGAGTATCGAGCAAAGTGGGCGGATGCCGGGTGACAGATGGACATGCTGATGCAAAGATAGACCAATAGACCAATAGTATGGCTTGCTGGTGTTTTGTGACCAATCAGGACTTGGGTGTTACAGTATATTAACCTGCTGCTTATTGTGTGCAGTGTCCTTGCACCAGAGTGTGGCAGGAGTACTGTGCTGGATTGCTTAATAAAGGAGAAAACTTTCCTCACCATCTGCAAGGGCTGGAGTTTAATCCAAGTAATTGAAACTGGGAAGTCATAAAATCATTTCTTCCACACTCAATAGCTGCTGTGTGTAAATAGCTGCTGTGTGTATTTCCTGTTTTAAATACTTGTGCTGTGAGCCCCGATCTATGCCAGTTACTTGCATGTTTCCCTGTCCTCTGTAAATAGTTACCATGCGTGTGCCTTACAGTCCAGCTTCAGACCTCATTGTGTTTCCATGTATGTCGGACTCTGGTCGTTATTTCTGTGTGGTCTTTTTAAGGGTTAAAATACAGGAGTACATTTTCATTTCTGCTATCGCAATGCCTGGGTCTGCTGTGCAGTGCAGGATATACAAAATATATTACCATTAGCCAGGGTTCAAGTGACATCTGCTTTATCAAAATGCATAGTAAGCCAATCAATCAGTCAAAACATCTGATCGATTGAAAAATAATGATTTAAATTAAATTGAGTAAAAAATGCGTTCAAAGGAAGTAGTGTGGCCTTGTAGTCCTAAGCTATAATGCATGTACCTTCACTCCTGCGAGGGTGGCACAGACAGAGACCCTTGTCTTTATGTACCTGAACTGACTGACACTGAATGCATGTGTCCAGCTGGATTGTGTAACGCCTGGTGTTGAATTCTGATTATTCCCATATTTTCTTACACATACGTCTTAATACTCTGCATACACTACGGAACTACACAACAGATGTGCCAGTGTTAAATTAATACTGTATGGTGTTTATATGGGTCTACACCATTCAGTGTTACCTTTAACACTTTACAGTGTGCAGTGAGTGTTGTTGTGTGCTAATATTTATTAACTCTGATAGTGTTCAATTTACAACCTAGAGTGTTAAGACAATGTGTCTCCACCTCTTCCCAAACCCCAAGCCCATATAGGTGGCACACAAGTACAAAATGGGTGGCCAATATCAGCCCCATTTTAATATAATCTCATTTCAACTCATTTAGACATTCAGCTGCTGTATTTTACTAACCCACCATAATATGAAAGACTCAGACCAACTTAGCCTTCTCTCTTTTTATGCAAGTTTTATTTCAGCTCAGCTACTGATAATCAAAGAACTGTGCTTATGTAAGTTGGAGAATGTTGAAAAGCTCTCATTATAAATGTATTTATTTAAGCGTGAATAAGATCAGAGTAAGTAAGAACCTGTTAAGCTCATCTGCGAACTGTCTGTAGTACAAAAGTGAAACGTACGGCACCAGTCACCACGAAGTTAGACTGTGTTAGACTGCATAAGATAATTTAGCAAGGCTGAGAAAAGGTGAGAGCTGTCTTAATGGTTGAAGGAGTGCATTTCTGCTAAATGGTGGCTTTAATGCTTTTAGACCACAACTTGGGATAGAAGAACAAATCAAATCCATCCATTTTCCAAACCGCTTATCCTACTGGGTCGTGGGGGGTCCGGAGCCTATCCCGGAAGCAATGGGCACGAGGCAGGGAACAACCCAGGATGGGGGGCCAGCCCATCGCAGGGCACACTCACACACCAGTCATTCACACATGCACACCTATGGGCAATTTAGCAAGTCCAATTAGCTTCAGTATGGTTTCGGACTGTGGGGGGAAACCGGAGTACCCGGAGGAAACCCCACGATGACATGGGGAGAACATGCAAACTCCACACATATGTGACCCAGGTGGAGACTCGAACCTGGGTCCCAGAGGCGTGAGGCGACAGGGCTAACCACTGCACCACCATGCCACCCCACAAATCAAATCACTTTGCTATATTCAGATATATTCAGATTTTCATAAATTTTCATAAATTTTCATTAAAAAGCTTAATTTTTAGAAACCCACCACAATCGAAGATGGTATGGCACTGATATTAGTCTTTACCACATTTTTTGAAAAGCTTTTTGGGCTGGTGTTCTGAGTAGTATAGTTGTGCATCTAAACTGTAGTGATGTCCATGGTCTGGATGCTTTTCTTGGAAAACATAGGCTGAGAAGAGAAAAAAAATAGTTGCTTTTACATTGCATTTTTTTTCCAGCCAATGGTTTTTGCAGTTAAGCCATAGAGGGTAAACGTTCTTGCGCGGATCATTGGCTAGCACAGAAAAGCCATTTCTGTGGTTTTTGTTTTCTTACTGTATTCATCACAATCGCAGAGAATTAAAAAAAAATCTGTTAAGTCAAGTCAAGCCCCATCACTCTCAGGCCAGTCGTCTCGGGCCCGCTGTTGTCAGGTCCCATCGTTATCAGGCCCCATCACTCTCAGGCCAGTCATCTCGGGCCCGCTGTTGTCAGGTCCCATCGTTATCAGGCCCCATCACTCTCAGGCCAGTCTTCTCGGGCCCGCTGTTGTCAGGTCCCATCGTTATCAGGCCCCATCACTCTCAGGCCAGTCATCTCGGGCCCGCTGTTGTCAGGTCCCATCGTTATCAGGCCCCATCACTCTCAGGCCAGTCGTCTCGGGCCCGCTGTTGTCAGGTCCCATCGTTATCAGGCCCCATCACTCTCAGGCCAGTCGTCTCGGGCCCGCTGTTGTCAGGTCCCATCGTTATCAGGCCCCATCACTCTCAGGCCAGTCGTCTCGGGCCCGCTGTTGTCAGGTCCCATCGTTATCAGGCCCCATCACTCTCAGGCCAGTCGTCTCGGGCCCGCTGTTGTCAGGTCCCATCGTTATCAGGCCCCATCACTCTCAGGCCAGTCGTCTCGGGCCCGCTGTTGTCAGGTCCCATCGTTATCAGGCCCCATCACTCTCAGGCCAGTCGTCTCGGGCCCGCTGTTGTCAGGTCCCATCGTTATCAGGCCCCATCACTCTCAGGCCAGTCGTCTCGGGCCCGCTGTTGTCAGGTCCCATCGTTATCAGGCCCCATCACTCTCAGGCCAGTCGTCTCGGGCCCGCTGTTGTCAGGTCCCATCGTTATCAGGCCCCATCACTCTCAGGCCAGTCGTCTCGGGCCCGCTGTTGTCAGGTCCCATCGTTATCAGGCCCCATCACTCTCAGGCCAGTCGTCTCGGGCCCGCTGTTGTCAGGTCCCATCGTTATCAGGCCCCATCACTCTCAGGCCAGTCGTCTCGGGCCCGCTGTTGTCAGGTCCCATCGTTATCAGGCCCCATCACTCTCAGGCCAGTCGTCTCGGGCCCGCTGTTGTCAGGTCCCATCGTTATCAGGCCCCATCACTCTCAGGCCAGTCGTCTCGGGCCCGCTGTTGTCAGGTCCCATCGTTATCAGGCCCCATCACTCTCAGGCCAGTCGTCTCGGGCCCGCTGTTGTCAGGTCCCATCGTTATCAGGCCCCATCACTCTCAGGCCAGTCGTCTCGGGCCCGCTGTTGTCAGGTCCCATCGTTATCAGGCCCCATCACTCTCAGGCCAGTCGTCTCGGGCCCGCTGTTGTCAGGTCCCATCGTTATCAGGCCCTGTCACTCTCAGGCCAGACGCTCAGGCCAGTTGTTGTCAGGCCTCATCGTTATCAGGCCCCGCCACTCTCCCGACGTCTGGATCGCCGCTGCGTGCCTGACAAGACCTGCAGCTTGCCCCTTCATGGGGAAGCGCCTGGCTCTTAAAGGGGCCAAGTAGGTTAGAGATGCCATCCCGCGGGTCCCCATGAAAGTTTAAAGTGCAATCCCCTGCAGCACCTCCCATGGTTTCTGTGCCTCTTGCAGCGCCCCCCGTGGTTGCTGTACCTCCTGCAGCGCCCCTCGTGGTTCCTGTGCCTCCTGCTTCGGCTCCGCCCAGACCCGAGACCCTGGCCAGTTTGTTTTTTACCCTCCAGGGTCTATCGAACGATGAGGGAGACAGCAGTGCGAGACTCCCCAGAGGCAGCTTTGCTCTTGGAACAGCTGTTACCCCACTCCAGCAGCTGATCAGAGCGGAGGAGACCCTGAGGAAGCTGCTCCAGTGGGGGAAGAGGCACGCTCCCTTAATAGAAGTAGGTGCACCCGAGGCTCCTGCTCCGTCTGTCCTTGCTCTGCCCGTCCCTGAGGCGTCTGCTCCGCCCGTTCCTGAGGTCCCGGTGCCGCCTGCTGCTCCGCCCAAGGTCCCAGCGCCTGCTCCGCCCGTCCCGACTCCGCCGATTCCTCAGGCGCCTGCTCTGGCACCGCCTCCTGATCCGCTGGAGGCTCCTGCTGCACCTGTCCCTGATGCTCCGCCCAAGGCGCCTGCCCTGCCCTTCCCGACTCCGCCCATCCAGGATCCGCCCAAGGCTCCTGCTCTGCCTGTTCCACCCATCCCGGCTCCATCCTGGCTTCTATTTCAACTAGGTGCCAGCCTATCATTGCACCCTGTATTGTATAGCAAACCCTGAAGTTGCCAAAGTACATGAATATGAGGTTCTGGATACAGAATGATGGGTGGAAAAATTCAAGAGCAAAGGTGATTAGCTGGTGGGAAACTGAGCCATAAGCATTTTCCAGATCCAGCCAGACTATAGGGAGGTCTAATTTTTCACACTTAACTGTCTGGATCTGCTCCCAGATCATGATTGAGTATTCCACACAGCCAGGGAACCCTGGAATGCCTGCCTTCTGGCAACTGATATCAATATAGTTGTTGTTCAGGAGATAGTTAGTCAGTTGCTTTGCCACCACAGAAAAGAAAATTTTCCCTTCAACGTTCAGATGGGCAGTGCCTCTGAACTGGTTGATGTTGCAGCAATGCTGTTCTTTTGGGATGAAGGTTGTCACTGCTTGACTCTATTCTGCTGGGATGTCTTGAGTCTTGTAGGCTACTCCCATCGGCTTCCAGAGTAGCTTTAGCGCCATGGGGCAGTTCTTATATACCTTGTACAGCACGCCATTATGTCCAGGTACCGAAGCAGATCTTGCTTCCCCTGCAGGCGGCTTTGTCGATGGACTTTGGCTCTTCTGGTTGGTCTCTCTTCCAAACTTACTTGTGTTGTGGGTTCACTGTTGGGTGACTCCACGTGGCACTTGTTTTCTGGGTTGTGCATGTGTTGTCTATGGACCCGCTGTTGGCAAGGCTGCTCCACCACCCTCTGCCATCCACAAAATTGTCAGTAGCACTATGGTGCTCAAGGTTCCGATTCCTTTGTCTGACCTGCTACTGCAGTACAAGCCTGCCATCAGTTCTTCCCTCTGCACTTAGCCTTCCCTTGGTGTATTCGGAGGCCCCTATGAGTCGTCATTTTGGACCCCCCGCAACTGACATATACAGTTCAGTACAGTACTCTGTAGTGAAAGGGATTCTGACGTTTTAGCCTAATGTTCAAGAGATGGTACAGCAAAGAAAAATATCATGTATGAAGAAATAACTGAACAATGAAAACCATGCATTTTACATTCCACAAAGGATGAAGAAACAATGAAAAAACATAAAGAAATGAAATAAAGAAATCTGAAAACAAGATCATTGTGATGTTGTAGAAGTTGAAAGGTTTATTTCTTGTATATACATTATTCTTATTGAGTAATATTCAGATTCACATATCTGTACCTGTGCAAAGCTCACTATGAAATATGTGTAATTCAGCTTAGCAAAGCATAGGAATTCTAAGCCATTTTTCATTCTAGAGTGAAAAATAACAAAAAAAATATGACATTAAACTCTTTTTAAATTTCAGTCTCCCACACAGCACTTTTCCCAATTGCCATCTGTGGTGTAGCACCATAAGTAGCCTTTACCATACTTTCCACAGGGGTGATCAGGCTTACAGGTTTTCCCATTTACAGCTGAAAAGCGATCATTATGAGTGCAGCAGTACTCCCAGTGATCATTATAATCAGTGTAGCACCAGTAGTAACTTTTACCATAATTGCTGCATGCATGATTAATACGACATTTTTTGCCAGTTGTTGTTATACTGTCAGGCAGAGGCGGACTGCAGTAATCCGTGGACCCCGAAGCTTTCTCACACCAGTAGTGGTCACGCCCATATGTGGCACAGGGGTGATCATCTTTGCATTTCTCTCCTTTAGCAGTGATGAGTGAATACTGGGGTGAGCACTGTATGTAGGTGTCTCCTGAGTAACACTGGTAGCCCTTTTGAACACCCAGGTACAGGCAGGGGGAGGTACAATAGGGAATTAATCCACTTTCTGTGTCACAGCAACGCAGGCCACTCCAATAATTTGCTGTGGTCATCTCCTCAGCAATCAATATCTCTGGGACGACCAGACATTTACCATGTTTGGACCCCGATTCACACACACAGTACACAGGAGACACTGGGTTCTTACAGTGAGTCCCATCAGCTGCAGTCTTTGATCCAATCTCTGAATTCTCCAGGACCTGCTGACATTCAACATCCGAGCTTGTAACCTTAGTCAACAGACAAGTTGACTCAGTCACATACTTCAGGTTTTCCAACTCTTTGAAAAAAGAGGATGCATTATCAAAGGATCTCATTATGATCATGTTTTTACCCTTTGTTCTCTTTGTTGGATGGTGATGTGGCTGAAGGTCTGTGCTACTGGGCTGTTTTTGGAAACTGTCCAATACATCAGGAGGTATCTGGAGCCTTCGGCTCACAGAAAGTTGAATTTGTTTGTATAGCTTATTTGCAGCCTTCTGTGATCTCTGATTGTCAGGGAAACAATCATCATCAAATATCTGAACTGCCTGAGGAAACTGGTCTCCGAGTATAGAATTCACTTCCCGAACAGACATTACTCTTATGTTACTCTCTGGCTGGTTCTCTCCTACGTAGGCAAGTGAAAATGACTTTTGATCCTCATTCAGGTGTTTGTAACAGAGAGCCATCCAGACATGAGTGGGGACTGTCACTCTGTCAAGGTCACGTACTTCATCTTCATCGAATTCCCCTTTTTTCGGTATTCTGTAACTTGGAGTGGGAACAGTACCTGTGACAAGGTAGGCTGTTGCTTTGTTTCTATCAGCACGGAGGTTTTGTTGTATAATATCCCGCAATTCTGACTCCCACTCTTTCCATTGTACACGGTTAAAACAGGCATCCATGGGGGCAGCGTTAGTCAGTGTGAACGTTGCCACACGACCATCACCCACCTGGAAACTGTAGGGGTTTAGGTGCCCACGGTCATATCCTGTGTCCTTGTAGTCGTCATTAATGGATTGGTTTACTTTCATGACACTAATATTGAATTCTGATTCTGAGCTCATCATTTCATAGTTATTGAATCCAGATATCTATAAAGGAAACAAGAAAGCAGTTATTCCAATTTATCCGTCTATTAGCTTACACAGTTGGAAGGTACCAATAGTTAATAGTGACCACACTTCTGACACAGTTCTGATTATTTTATTGTTTATTGTTTATTTATTTTTTGCTGTTTTGCAATAACTTCTTAGCAAGGTGGCTTTGACTCAGCATTGAAATATGGAAAAATGTTAATTATTGTCACATTTTCTGATTGATTATTTAAATAATCAATTTAATAACAATTTATATCCATTAACCTTATCTGTGACTCACCTATTAAACTCTGTAAATAAAACCTAACATCAAATTGGTTACATTGCAAACTGAGTCACAACTGATCAACTTTGTCTAGTTGACTGAATTGGCATTTATATTTGTTTTTTGTCTGTTCAGTCCTGGGGCTGTATTACAGAAACTATCATAACGGATTGTTAACAGAGGCAACTAGGGCTGGGACAGATGAACAGCTTCTAACTCAGCAACCAGCGGACAGCCAGAGGACTCCCAGAAGCCCATGTCATGTCCCCTTTTAAGGGCTGTCATTAGTACGTTCATAGGACAACCATCCATCCATCCATTTTCCAAACCACTTATCCTACTGGGTCGCAGGGGGTCCGGAGCCTATCCTGGAAGCAATGGGCACGAGGCAGGGAACAACCCAGGATGGGGGGGCCAGCCCATCGCAGGGCACACTCACACACCGTTCACTCACACATGCACACCTATGTGCAATTTAGTAACTAGTACAACCATGTTACTTAAAAAAACAATAAAGAAATCTTTCAAAAACAATTTATTTTGAGACCATGCAGGAATAGGAATTATGAATATATCATTTTTATCTGAAGTATTTCTTTAGTTATTAATGTTCCATTCGGATGTCCAGAAGACAGCTATAGGATGACCCTGTTACTACGACAAATAAAGAAATCCTTTAAAAACAATTTACTATGAAAGTTTGCAAATATCCCATTTAAATATATAACAATAACTGCCCAGATGGAGAGACTTACTTATAGGAATTTTGCTTATAGTCATAATTCAAACTTATGACTCCCAGCACTTTCAAGTTGGGCCCGGAACACGCACGAGGCTAAAGTTGGCTCAAATTCACAGCTCCTTATTCGGATTTTTTGGTCCACCGTAAATGCTGCGCAGCCGGATGCAATGACGCAATTGCGCCGGTAGGGGGACTCATTTACCGAGGCTTACCTTCAGAACTTCATTTGGCTTTCGATTCGTATGATCGTAATATGATAATTTCCAGATAGGAGCCGAAGCAATTAAAGGGTGTGGGCCACTGAAATTCACTTCAGTATGATGTCAGAAAGTAATTTCCCTTGTAAACAGATTGGTTGTTTTCACCTTTACATAGAACATTACTGATATACATATTCGGTGCCATTATTTATTTTTATTTATTTATTTATTTATTTATTTATTTATTTATTTATCTATCCAAATTTCAGGCAGGAGCTAAAGGGATTTTCACCGTCAAATGCAGCTGGCAACATAGCTCACATACACATGGGTCGTCATCACGTGATGATTTCCAGGCAGGAGTTCAGGGAGTTTTGATTAAGTGAAAACTCACTTCAAAATAGCAGTTTACGATGTCTACAAGTCATCTTTTTTATTTGCCTGGCTCAATGTATTCCGTGGGGACGTGAAAGTGAAGGCTATATGTGTACGATACCAGAGGATACAGAAGTCATATTTACGGGTGTGCGTCTGTGAATAATATATACATATTATATTCCTTGTTTTATACTTCAACCCTGCTTCTAGGAGCCTGATACGAACTGCCCTAGCAGTGCACTTCACACCTGCACTTAATGTTCCCCATCCCTTTTGAAGGTCACTTGATGTAATCCTACACTGTAAAAAAAGAATCCGTCAAAAAACGGAAAATATTGTAAATTCAGTTTTCCACAGTTTGTTGTTCGAAGGAATATTTCTTTAATAATAGTCTATTTTAATTTTTTTGCCAATGCAGATTTGTTTGTTTAATAAATGGTGTTGTTCACAAAACTACAAAAATTAATCTGAGAATATAGTGAATCACTACATTCATTATTTTTCATGGCTCAAGGGCCGTTTGTTAGACTGCACAACATAATTTAGCAGGACTGAAAGAAGGTGAGAGCTCCCCTAGTGGCTATGGGAGGGCATTTCCATAGAGCAGATATTGTGTGTGGCAGCCTCATTGCTTTTAGATCACAAGTCGGGATAGAAGAACAAATCAAATCAATTTAATCAATTTTGCTCATTTACTATTTACATTTTTTTATTAGGCTTGATTTTTGGAAGCTAATATTAATATAAAAAACCCACCGCAACTGAAAACTGGAAAAATTTCTGCCAGTACATTTTCCGTTTTTTGACGGATTCTTTCTTTACAGTGCAGGACCACGATTAAACCAGGATTTTAAAACGTAGATTTGTTTAAAAATTTAGAGTTATCTCTTAATTTTTTTCCAGAGCTGTGTAGTCAGAGCAGAAATGCAGTGTAGGCTGTAATTATATTGTCGAAAAGTTAACAGAACATTAGGTGAAACCGATTAGATCTCGCTTTGAAGGAGAATAAACAGAAATCACGAAAAGTATACAGGGATTGCTCAATATTATTATTGTTATTATTATGTGTGTGTGTGTGTGTGTGTGTGTGTGTGAGAGAGAGAGAGAGAGAGAGAGAGAGAGAGAGAGAGAGAAAGAGAGAGAGTCTACATACGTAACATTTAAAATTTAAATAAGGTATTTCTTTAATGAATATTGTCACAATGTCACCAAAAACCTTCTATGGAAAACTAGATTTGATAATATTAATTACTGACAAATTTTACTGTACAGTGTTACAGGGACATGGGTGACTGCATGACAATAATTGTTCTAATCAATATTCCAAAATGACACCTTTTGAAAAAGTTATAAATCTTACCTGTGGTTCAATGAACCATTGAGCTTTTCTTGCTCTTGCACTGACAGTTCCACCGTTAAATGTATATGCGCTGTACAAGGGGATTCTGTGGTATTCTGAGTAAAGTGTAGCAAAGAAGGGTTTATGGTGATGTCTGTATTTTTGACAAATTTTCTGGGTGTTCTGATCCATCCCTGTTGGCTCTTTACCGTTGTAGAAAAACTCACTACAGTTCTGAAAGCTTTGCACCACTTCTGCCTGAGCACTGAGTGCTCCCAGCAGAACACCGGTGAGCAGAGAGAGAAGCATCATGATTTTGAATTGAACTATCAGGAACATACTCGCTTTAAATACACAGTTCCTCAGTGATAATGATTGTGGGAGTGTCTGATATTAAGCACTGAGTGTCACGTGAGCAGGGGCTGAGTAAAGGTGTGACTAGGGCCAACATATTGTCTACCACAACATTATTATTATTATTATTATTATTATTATTATTATAGTTATTTTTGTTGCTGTGGTCAGTACAATTACCACTGACATACAATGCCAAATTAAATGACCTGGCACTCTGGCAGTGATGTAAGCCTACTTGTTGTTTATGAATACGCAAGATCAGAAGGAGGGGGCGGCATGGTGGTGCAGTGGTTAGCACTGTTGCCTCACACCTCTGGGACCCTGGTTCGAGTCTCCGCCTGGGTCACATGTGTGTGTGGAGTCATCGTGTCATCGTGGGGTTTCCTCCGGGTACTCTGGTTTCCCCCCACAGTCCAAAGACATGCTGAGCCTAATTGGAGTTGCAAAATTGCCCGTAGGTGTGCCTGTGTGAGTGAATGGTGTGTGAGTGTGCCCTGTGCTGGGCTGGCCCCCCATCCTGGGTTGTTCCCTGCCTCGTGCCCATTGCTTCTGGGATAGGCTCCAGACCCCCCACAACCCAGTAGGATAAGCAATTTGGAAAATGGATGGAGGGATGGAAGATCAGAAGGGTGGCGATGTGGTAAATATCTTTCTAGAAGATACGAAGTGCAATAGTGTTGACCTGGGCACCGTCACCTCTTCTGAATACTTGTGCAATACAGTAGAAGTCAGATCTGTTCTCTGCATGAATTTATTTCAGTGAAAAAGAAGCTGCAGGAAAGCTGAGCTTTTGTGGAGGAAAACAGGTCTACATGCATGAGATATATAAAGAAAGTATTTTTATGTATCAAACAACTACCTGCAAGGCACACCACTTTTCCATAACAATTACAGAGAAGAGTGGTAACTCTAAAATTCTGTTTTCAACCATTCACAGTCTAGTTAACCCTACAATAGAGATGTTTAATGTTGTTTCTGCTGCTAAAGAAGAATTTTTAAGAACTAAAATTACTGGTTGTGGCCCGTAAAAATGAATTTGAAACTATAGATGTAGATTGTTTAAATAATGAGTTATCACAGACAGTTTAAACAAACACTGTCAGGGTCAGTGCCCGTCTGGTCCTGTCCTGTGTGCCTTTTCCCCGTTTACTGTTAGCCACCCCATTCAGTGTTACCCTTGTGTGTTTTTCAGTTCCCCTGGGCCGCTGTGTGACTGTATGGGCTGCGTATGAGGCTTGCAGGCTGCTATCTTTTGTCGTGAGTTTGAGTCCAGCCTCATCTTCTGTTTGATTTCATTTATTAATTTAATTTTTTTAATGTTTGGTATTGTTCATTTATGTCTTTGCTTTTATCTGCCCAGCCCATGCCCTGTTTAATCATTTTCAGTTGTCTTTGTCTGTCCTAGTGTAGTTAGTCCTCAGTGTTTGTTAATATTTCCTTAGGCTCCAGTGCTCGTTCACCGTTACACTCAGGTCAAACATGGGTACAAGCCAGTTCTACAGCCCATTTTCGGGAAAAGTGACCACAACACCATATTCCTGGAATACAAACAAAGGCTCTTTCAGGAAACGGTAAAGCAGTGGACCGACTAATCAGAAGCTGAGCTGGAGGACGCGCTGGTTGACGTGGACGTGTTCTGGGTCAGTTCAGCGGACATCAGCAAATTTACGGAATAACCAGATAATTCCCTCAGCCACCATTCAGACCTTTTCCGATCATACTGCTGCCTACAATGACGGACTGAGTGTTACAACCCCAGGTCTAGGCCTGAGGCAAACTGCTTAATGGGTTTACCTGCCTTGATGTTACAAGGGTGAACAAACATGCCCAAACGATGCCGCTTTCGCATTTTATTAGTAACGGGACAGTGCAAACACAGCTGCATGCAAGAGCTGATTAAAGCGACTCAATGCGAGAGCCAAGTACGATTCCTGCTACTCCATAGCGAAGGGGGAGAAGCGGGCGACGCTAAAGACAAGAAACACCGTCTTAATCGCTTGCTATTTAACTAAGTATCAATGACTGGGCTAGCTAAGCTACCTTAACCCTGGCAAAAGTACAGAGGGTGGCGTCCGCCCCTAAACTGATGTTTTTAAACAGGGAACCAACCTACATGAGGATATGTAGATATGCGCACAGTCTAAACTAATTCCACTCCCCACAAGCATACGAAGCGGAAAAAAAAGGATTAATCTCAACACTGGTCTTTCCTGGAAGAGTACTATACAACCAGGGAGTAGCCCAACCAACCAACCAACCAACAGGGAGGGAGGACGCCAGGCAGGAGAATGCCGATGCCATCGATCTTCTCGGCGGCTCCCTTATAAAAGGGAAAACCCCACCCACACATGATGTCATTGGGGTGGACAGGAATCAGGACCAATACTGTAGAAACACGGGAGAAGAATAAAGAAGACACACCCCCACACAGACCCTGGGCACATAACACTCGGCACCGGTGATATGGGACGGCACGTAGAGGCGAAACGCAGGTACTGAGAGCAAGTAGAGTCCCACTTCCAGCTCAACGACTCCCGCAGCTTGAGGCACGGTCTGCGCAGCATTACGGGCTTTAAAGGTAAAAGTTCCACTGCTCTGAGGATGTCTCTACATCTGCTGATGAACTTCACTTGTTCTATGTGTGGTTCGATACAAGCAGCAAGCCGTCCACCGACAGCCTGTCAGCGCAGTGCGGGGACATCAGTGGGGAACTCCCAGTGTCCCCGAAGGCGCGCAACATGCGCGTTGCCCTGTGGCGAGTAAACACCAGGAAAGCTGTGGGACCGGATGCCATCTCCGGATGTGTACTGTGCCAGCTTGCCGATGTGTTCACCCACATTTTCAACGGGTCTCTGGCTCAGTCTGTCGTACTGTACCTGCCTGTTTTAAAAAATCCACAATCGTCTCGGTTCCAAAGAGTAACATGCCCACATGCCCTTCGGCCTTAATGACTTTCACCTTGTGGCATTAACATCTCCTGTCATGAAGGTGTTCGAGAGACTTGTTAAGAACTTCATCTGCTCATCCATCCCCAACTCCATGGATCTACTGCAGATTGCCTTCAGATCCACTGAGGACGCCATGTCTCTTGTCCTACATACTACCCTCACTCGTGTAGATGGAAAGAGAGGAAATTATGTGAGAATGCTGTTTATAGACTACAGCTCAGCATTCAACACCATAGTCCCTCTCAGAATGTTCAGCAAGCTGAGGAATCTGGGACTGAGTGACCAGTTGAGCAGATAGATTCGGGATTTCCTTACGGGAAGACCTCAGGTAATGAGAGTAGGCAACTGTGTATCCAGCGCAATCACCCTCCACACGGGAGCCCCGCAAGGCTGTGTTTTGAGCCCACTGCTGTACACCCTCCACACCTATGACTGTGTAGCCACACTCAGCTCAAGTTCCTTCATAAAATTTACTGATGACACAGTAGTGCTCAGCCTCATCTCCAACAATGATGAGTTGGCCTACTTGAAGGAAGTGGAGAACCTAGAAAAGTGGTACCAGGATAATGGTACAGCACAGGCAAAACCGGAGGTTAGAAATCCGGGAGTAATTCTTAACCGTCATCTGAAGTTTTAAAAGCCACATTCAGTATATTACAAAGACAGCATTTTATTTTCTGAGGAACATGTCAAAGATCAAAACTTTTTTTATCACATAATAATGCTGAAAAATTGATACATGCTTTTATCACCAGTCGCCTTGACTATTGTAAGTCACTTTTTATGGCTTTGCCAAAAATGGCTATTTATGAGTTATTAATTCAGAATTATGCTGCCAGAATATTAAAATGAATCTATTAGACAATAGATCATATATCCCACCAATGCTGTACAGTCACACCTCGGACATTCGCGAGGTTACGTTCCAGAACCTCCTCACGAATGAGGAGGATTCGTGGATGTTTGGTAGAGTCACTAAAAATGGTAATATGTGTTTATTTCTAAAGTTGAAATATTACCCCAGTCATGCTCCCAAAACATTTTAATTTCATGCAAAAGTTAGTGTAATACATCCATCCATTGTCCAAACCACTCATCCTACTGGGTCGCGGGGGGTCCAGAGCCTATCCCGGAAGCAATGGGCACGAGGCAGGGAACAACCCTGGATGAGGGGCCAGCCCATCGCAGGGCACACTCACACACCATTCACTCACACATGCACACCTACGGGCAATTTAGAAACTCCAATTAGCCTCAGCATGTTTTTGGACTGTGGGGGGAAACCAGAGTACCTGGAGGAAACCCCACGACGACATGGGGAGAACATGCAAACTCCACACACATGTGACCCAGGCGGAGACTCGAACCCGGGTCCCAGAGGTGTGAGGCACCACTGCACCACCATGCCGCAACACAACAAACGAACTTAAACCAACCAACAAAAATAAAATCAACTTAAGTTAATTAATCAAACACAAAAAAAAAAAAAAAAAACACACTCCAGTATCTGATGTTAGAGGCAGAAGAAAATAAATCAAAATGAAATAAACACTAATACTGTTGAGAGAAATGAACTGAATTTAAATTCAAATATGAAAACCAAAATAATTTTAAACAACCAATGCCAGCAAAACAAAACAATTAGTAACAGACAATATGCAATGAAAGAACGGAAAGGAAAAAAAGCACAACAACATAAAACGAAACAAAATAATAAAGAAAGCAAACCAGGAACAACCAACAACTCAACCGAATGCAACAAATAGAATATATACATATAACAAAGAAATATGAGCGGGTCCAACAGAGCAACAGCGGTCCTACAGCGTCACCACAGCGATCTTGCAGCCATTATATTCCAGACGCCATCGATCAGGCAACACCTACAATCACATGTGAAAGAGGAAAGAAAACACCATACCGGTGTCACACTGGGAGGGAAAGCGTCCTACTATAAAGCTGTGCACGCTCCGCCTAAGACAAGATTTACTGCGTTACATGGGCAAAAGGCAACGAGTCAGATGAAGGGTGACAACCGGGAAGTGGGAGGTATCGAAGCCGGTAAGCCAAGGAATATCCTGACTGGCGCCTAAGCCTTATATAGGGTGCCCTCGTGTGGATGATTGGTTAACATGCTAAACACTTCACCTGCTACATTCTCTTTGTCAGAAGTTATACTGGCACATTATCAAGCTTACATTAGAGTATTTTCTGTTAATTGAGCATTTTCTAATATAACTGCCTGTCAGTACATGTAAACTGCCAATGTGTATGAAATGTCGTTCTGATGATCAACAAACAAATTCACCAAAATAAGGAAGTAACTTTGGAATACTCACCATTACAAAACACATCCTCACATGATTTGATTTCATTTGTCTTTTAGGGAAGTTTTATTTTTGACACTGGGTGGTGGGTTTGACCTTACGAAAATTTGCAAAGGGTTATAAGTTCGTAACCCTCAAAATTAAATGACTATCAAAAAATAATCTGTGATGTGTGGCATGTAGGTAATACAGCGGTATATCTAAGGTTATTGAAGGTTACACTTTTTCAGATTTCAAATTTGCCTGAATTGCTACCTTATCATACCATTTGTTTACGGATTAGCATGCAGGCGGATTTTTGCTTGCATCTATTTCTTTAAAACCAGATAAATTCTTTTTAACCTTCCGAAAAACATAGCTATTATTACTGCTAGATATGTTTAATACTTCTTCAGAACCAGTCTTGCAGTGTGTGATGCCTGACCCGTCCTCTCCTCATGTGTGCCACGCCCCCTGATTACCCACGTGTGCTTCCCCGATTGTTTCCAGCCCTGTCTGATTATGTTGCCCAGCTTTAATATATTTAAGTCCTGGTCTCCCCTGTTTCCGTGTCTGTCATTGATGTTACCTGACATTACCTGCTGTCTGTGATGTTTCCTAGTTCCCGTTCGCACAATAAATCCCCGTTTGCCCTGTTATTGCCTGATCGCCTGCCTCTCTGCCCGTCGCCCTGTCCGTGCGCCTCACCCGCTATCGCCAGCCATGGCAGACCAGGACAAAGCAGCTTCCGTAACTGTGGAGGATTACCGCAGTTACGTCGATCAGCTGCTATTCTGGAAAGCCCAGCCCGGCATTCGGGCCCAAGAGGGAGGATTCCCCGGCATGGAGACGGGTGAGCCGGAATTGGGATATTCTGCACCAGCTGTCTCTCGAGGAGGGCGCGCACCTCGCGAAAGCGGTGCGCGAAAATTTCCGGCAGCTGGCCGAGCTCCGGGAGGAGCGCTACGTCGCGCCTAGAGAGCCGGGGACGATCCTTTCGCCGTCCGTCTTTCCGGACGTCGCGCCGCCTCCTGCCCTGTTTTTGCCTGATCGTCTGCCTCTCTGCCCGTCACCCTGTCCGTGCGCCTCATCCGCAATCCACGAGCGTGACACAGTGATATTGGATCACCTTTTTTGTAGAATTTTATTTGGTAGCAGCCATTGTTTAACACTGCTTAATATGTTATAATTGCATTTATTAATGCATTTAGAAGCAGCACTTTGTTTTCTTAAGTTGTACAAGCTGCATTCAATGCAAAAATCCTTCCATCCCAGAGCATTTATGGGACGCAGTCTAAACACTCATCATTCATGATGCAAAACGCAAAGAATATGAAATAAATTTTCTCCAAAATCACTGTAAGAGATTTTATCCTACCTCACTGCTTTTATTAATGAAGGACTCTTCCATTATAGATGTGTTATATTCACAATTTTCAAATGCTGGATGCTTTGTTATGAAGCTACTACTAATAAATTGTTTCATAAATCGGAACTTCATTTCTCTTCCCAGTTTATGAATTGCAGAGGCATGCAGCACACAGTGAAATCAGTCAAAAATGAGCATTTCCTAGGAAGCAATATGAAGACTATTAAAGTAGCATGGATATGAATACTGGGACCTGTCCATAGTGGATGGGTCAGCCCACTCCGAAAACTGTTAATTGTGTAGATTTTCATAACCCTATTCTGATACCATGTATCTATTTCTGAGCATTATAAACACAGTATGTTTCTGTTTTACTCCAGTTGAAAATGGAGAGGATCACTCTGAGAATGTGGGGGGGTGATTTGGGTCTTCAAGATCCCCAACTGCCAGCAGACGTCACGGAACACCTGCGCCTCATAGATACCACAAAACTTTGCTGAAAGAGTAATAATATCTTACTGTTCATGTAAAACAATAAAGGAAAAACATGTAATAGAATTAGAGCAAAAGAGAGGTCACGTGACGCTCGTCGCTAATGGCTGCCTAACTCTGCTCGTCCGCGCGTCCCATCCACCTATTTGCCCTTTAGTCAGTCCCCTTGTCACTTACCCGTTCGCAATTCTATACGAATTCGGCGCTCATTCTTTTATTTTTCCTGATGGCTGCTAATCAGCGCAGACCTCGCCCAGTTCTTTCCAGTCCGGAGAAGAAAGTGCCCCGCTCTGATGGCGGCGCTTCTGAAGAGGCCCTTTCCCCTCTCCTGGCACCTTTTCTTGAGGAAATGAAGAACTTCGTTTCCGAACAGGTGAACTCCTTAAATGGCACGCTCCAGCAACACCATTCGGAGCTCCGCGCTGACCTGAACTCGCTGAGGGCGGACTTTAAATCTATTCAAAAAGAAGTCGCCTCTGTGAAGTCTGTGACTGATCGACACTCCAGGGAGCTGGCTGATTTTAATAAGGGCCTACTTTCCCTGGATGTTAAAATCACTGAGATTGAGGACCGCAGCCGTCGCCTTAATCTTAAAGTAGTTGGGATTAAACTAGGGCGCGAAGGGGGCGATATGCGGTCTTTTCTTAACAGCCTCTGGCCAGCTATTTTCCCCCATCTCCCTAATTTCCAGCCAGCCATTGACCATGCCCACAGGCTGCATGGCCGGTCCGATACCTCTTCTCGTCCGCCTCCCATCCTCATGCACTTCATGGACTTCCGTGACCGGCAGGCTGTGGTACGTGAAGCCCGCAAAGTCCAGGACCTCAGTTTTGAAGGTGGGAGAATTTTCTTCTTTCAAGACTTTAGCGCCAAGACGGCTGCAGCCAGGAAGGCGATGAACGCGCCGATCCGGAGAGCGAAGGAGTTGGGTCTTTCTCCTTTCCTGATTTTCCCTGCACGCCTGAAGCTGTCTTTTGGAAGCCAGCAGGTCATGTCCGCTACTCCGGAGGACGCGAATACCGCCATGGATCATTTTCAGTCTCTTGGGACTCTTCCCGTATAATTATTTCGCTCCCCTTTGGGTTTGCCGTTTTCTTTTTTATATATTATTATTCATTTATTTTTACATTTATTATAATTTTTCTGCGATCGCTGTGGGTCCTGTATATTGTTTTGTTATGGGATGTTTTTGTTTTTGTTTTACTCTGCACTTTTCGCCTGCTTCTATTAGTTTATTAATTGGATGTCTGCTTTAGTGCTATTGCCTGACTACTCCCATTTGCCGTTTTTCCTGTTCGGTACACGGGGCAGCAGCAGTGGCACGGGGTCTGTTTTATCTGTGTCTCTGTTACTCAGAATGGGCTGGGGGACGTGTGCGCGGAGTTAGTCTGTTTTGCGGCTTAGCTTCGGGCGCCACGTGCGCGCAGTTTCTGACTTCGGTCGGAGGGGGCGGGAGGGGGTTGTTCTGGACCTGGCCGCAGTCCCGATTTAGTTTTTTAATGTCTTCTATGTTACTGCTGCGTTGCCTGTCCGGAGCATGGGTCTGGGGGATTTTTGTGTCTGTTTGGGGGGGTGGGAAGGGGTTTTTCCCTGAGACTTAGTTCTTGAAGTCACGGTTCATCGACCGGCACATTCAGCTTCTGGTTCATGTCTGGCATATTGAGATTTTGTTAACTTGTTTTTTTTTCCTTGTTTACACCTTACTGTCTGTTTTGTTTTGATCATGGCCAATATAAATATAGCTTCCTGGAATGTTAGGGCTCTGAATACCCCCAACAAACGGTCCAGTGTGACTGATTTTTTGAAGAGGCAGCACGTCGACCTTGCCTTTTTAATTGAGACCCACCTTCTCCAGCGAGATGCACTGCGGGCGGCCTCCAGGTTCTACAGGGTTATCTCCACTTCATCAGCTTCCTCACGTAGATGTGGAGTGGCCATATTGGTCAAGCGGTCCCTTCAGATTCATATTCTTAACTCGGGGGGATGCTGATGGCAGGTACTGTTTACGCCCTCTCTGACCTGGGGGGTAGGAAGGTCTGCTTTGTTGCCGCATACGCTCCCACTCCCCCACGCGCCTCATTCTTTCGGGATCTTTCTGACCACCTTCTTAAATTTCAGGAATTTGACCTTGTTATTGGAACTGATGCTAACGCTGTCCACAACCCTGTCCTTGATAAATCTCCCTCTCTCGTGGGTAGCCGGGTGCCTCCCTCCACACGTTCCCTGTGTAAATTCGTGGAGGACTTGAATTTGGTCTACTCATTCCGCCTAATTAACCCCTCCGCCAGAGAATTTTCCTTCTTCTCACCTCGCTTCAAATCCCAGTCTCGCATAGACTATATCTTTGTTTCTCGCTCTCTTGCCTCTGCTGTTTCTAATGCTTCTCTGATTTCTTCCTCTTTGTCTGACCACAAGTGTGCTCTCCTCCACTTAGCTGTACCTACTCTTTCTCCTCGGGCCCCAAGATGGAGGCTCAACACTTCTTTGCTTCAAAACTCTAAATATATAGCCTATCTGACTCCTAGACTTGAAGAATTTATTTCAATTAATACAGGCTCAACTGATGACCCAGTCTACTGCTGGATGGCAATAAAGGGCTTTCTCCGCGATGCCACGGTTGCTTTTGCCAGTGGCCTGGCTCGCGAACGTCACCGGAAGATCTGTGATCTCGAAAGGCGGCTAGCTCACTTAGAGAGTGCTCGTCCTGTAGTGGTTGATCCGGATCATGAGACCCTCATTTTAAACACCAGGGCGGAGCTAAATGTCCTTCTGTCACACCGCGCTGAGTTTATGGTTCATCGCACTAGGTCACGATATTATGTCTCAGGTGCTAGGCCCAGTAAGTTGTTGGCTCTCAGGCTCCGGCAATGTGACTCTTTCTCCTCAATTTCTTCTGTTAGAACCAAGGACGGAGCTCTCACCACTGACCCACAGGAAATTAACAGTAGCTTTTTTCAATTTTACTCAGATCTATTCTCCCCTCCCACTGTCTTTCCACCCTCTGACCCTGATTCGTTTCTTGACTCTGTACCACTTCCTTGTCTCTCAGGCCCAGAAGCCTCTATGCTCGAGGCTCCCCTTTCAATGCCAGAACTTAAAGAGGCTCTGGACTCCATGAGCCCTGGGAAGTCTCCAGGGCCCGATGGCCTCCCTCCGGAACTCCTTTCTGCCTTCTGGAAGCAGCTCTCTATTCCGCTCTTCCACATGCTGAATTCTGCCATTTCTGCCTCCCATCTCCATCCTTCTCTTAATCAGTCCTTGATGACTTTGTTGCTCAAACAAGGTAAGGACCCTACAGATTGCTCCAGCTATCGCCCGTTGTCCCTTATGAATTCAGACATCAAACTGCTTGCCAAGGTGCTTGCCCGTCGACTGCAGGCGGTGATTTCCAAATTGATTCACCCAGACCAAACTGGTTTTATTAAATCCCGTCACGCGGCCGACAACATCCGTCGCCTCCTCCATGTACTTCACACTGCTCCTTCCTTTCCCTTCCCTGCTGCCCTTCTCTCTTTAGACGCAGAGAAGGCTTTCGATAGGATGAATTGGTCTTTTTTGTGGAGGGTCCTGCATAGAATGGGTTTTGGCTCTTATTTTACCAACCTAGTCCAGACCCTTTACTCCTCCCCCTCTTCTGTCCTTTTGACTAATGCCAACATTTCTCCTCCTTTTCGGCTTCTTCAGGGGGCCAGGCAGGGCTGTCCCCTCTCCCCCCTACTCTTTAATCTGTCGTTGGAGCCTCTGGCTGCCGCTCTCCGTCACTCAGATGTTATTTCCCCTATCCTAGTGAAAGGTGTCCCTCAGACAGTTTCTTTATATGCTGATGATCTGCTTCTTTACCTCGGCAATGCTCCTGTGGATCTCCCTCATGTCCTTAGCCTGTTTCAGTCATACGAATCCCTGTCTGGCTATAGGATTAACTGGGCAAAATCCTCTCTCCTTCCGTTGAATCCTGCCTGCCGCTCCTCTTCACTTCCTCCTTCTATTCCTCAGGCAGGGTCTTTCAGATACCTGGGGTTGGACATTTACCCATCAGTTGCAGAGCTCACAGCTGCTGGCTTCCGCCGCACTCTCGAGGGCATTAAAGCCTCGATCTCCTCGTGGTCTTCTCTTCCCCTCTCATTTCGGGCTAGGCTGGCTGTTATTAAGATGAACGTGCTCCCTAGAATTAATTTTATGAGTTCCATGCTTCCCCTCTCCCCTCCACCTGGGTACTGGGCTTCGGTTAAGTCTACTATTTCTACTTTTCTTTGGGATGGCAAGAGACCCTCCGTCAGACACTCTACCCTAATCCGTGACCGGTTGGATGGAGGCGTCTCTCTACCGGACTTCGAAATTTACCACCTTGCTTTTACTCTAAGGCCAGTTTGGAGCTGGATCAGTCCTCCCCAGCATCCCCCTGCCTGGCTTCCTATCGAAGCAGAATATGTTCTCCCCCATCGTCTAGCCTCGCTCCCTTTCCTCCCTGTTAAATTCAAATCCATCTCTGCCTCAGTCGGTCCGATTATCTGTCAGGCCCTTCGCACATGGAGAAGGGTTGAGAAATTGTTGGGCCCCTTCCCAAAATGGCACCCCAGTGTTCCGTTGCTCCATAATCCTGTCCTGAACATTGGAGGCCGCCCCATCTCTTCCTCGCCCTGGTCTCAGTCAGGTATCTCCACCCTGGGTGATATTTTTGATAGCTCGGGTCTCAAATTGTTCCAGTCTCTTAAGGTCACATTTAATCTTCCCTCTTCTTCATATTTTTTCTACCTCCAGCTGAGGTCCATGCTTAGGGCCTGTAATATCTCCTTTTCCTCACCTCTTCCGTTTCACCCGCTGTGCAGATTTGCTCTGTCCCTTTCTCCTGTTTCTAGGCCCGTGTCCAGTCTCTATTCCCTCCTCCGCAAATCCTCTCATAAACCTCTCCCCATAATTTCTGTCTGGCAGGGGGAGCTCTCTCCCACCCCCGTCTTATCTTGGAGTGTTATTTTTCATAATATTAAAAATTGTTCTAAAAATCCCAATCACCAGCAAACACAATTTAAGTTTGTTCACAGATTATACCCCACTCCCAGGAAACGCCATCTCATGGGCTTAGAGCCTGACCCCTTGTGTCATCTTTGTCCCCTCCAGGTCCCTGGTACCTTTCTCCATATGTTCTGGGACTGTCCTCCAGTGGCTGCTCTTTGGGATTATGTGGCCAGATCTCTCTCTTCAGTTCTTTCCTCTCCCATCCCCCTGTCTCCCATGGTCCTTCTTCTCCTGGACTTCTCTTCTCTCTCTCTCTCTCGCTTCCAGCAGAGGCTTCTGATGTCTGCCTCCTTAGCGGCCAAGTTGTTATTAGCCTCTCGTTGGAAGTCTCCTGATCGTGCCATTCCTTCTGTCTGGAAGTCCACCTTTCTTGATCTGCTTCTGCTGGAACTCTCTGCAGCCCGGATTAACAACTCGTCTGGTTCTACAATCCAGAGCTGGGTCCATGACGTGCAGCTGGTCAAAGATTGGTTGCAGGTCATGTCCTGAGGCCATATTCCTTGTTTTTTGTTTTGATTTTACTTTCCTAATTCTAACATTTTTCAGTGGTATAAGTGTGTTATTTCTTTTATCCTCAATTTTTATCTGTGCTCTCCGTGGCTGAGTGTGCCGGTGACCTTTATTGGTTTTTTGTTTCTTTATATTTGAACTGCTGTCTCAGGGTGTATTGGGGGTGGGGTGGGGGTGGAGTATGTTCTGTTTTGTTCCATTTTGTTCTTTGTTATAAAAATCTCAAATAAAAATTTGGTCACAAAAAAAAAGAATTAGAGCAAAAGATTAAATCGTTAGAAGCAGCTTCCTCATCACAAGAGCATATAATTAGCAACTTCAGAAAACTGAAACTGAAATTTAATTAAATAAGAAGGCACAATTTCTGGTAGAAAGATTATGTTTGGAGAACTTTGAACAAGGCAATAAATCTGGAAGATTCCTGGCTAACCAGTTAAAACTAAAGAAAAATCAACAATTTGTTTTATTAAACAAATAAATTTATTTATTAAAAATTTATTAAACACCTTATCGTGGTGGAGAGGTTTGCGTGTTCCCGTGATCTCAGGAGCTATGTTGTCTGGGGCTTTATGCCCCTAGTAGGGTCACCCAAGGCAAACAGGTCCTGGGTGAGGAACCAGACGAAGTGCGGCTCAAAAAACCCCTACGAAGAAGCAGATCATGGACAGACGATTTCCCTTGCCCGGACGTGGGTCCCCGGGCCCCCCCCCTGGAACCAGGCCTGGGGGTGGGGCTCGATGGCGAGCGCCTGGTGGCCAGGCCCACACCCATGGGGCCTGGTCGGGCACAGCCCGAACAAGGCAAGTGGGTCCCCCTTCCAATGGGCTCACCACCCATGGGAGGGGCTATAGGGGTCGGGTGCAATGGGATCTGGGCGGCGGCCAAAGGCGGGGACCTTGGCGGTCCGATCCTCGGCTACAGAAGCTAGCTCTAGGGACATGGAATATCACCTCTCTGATGGGGAAGGAGCCTGAGCTGGTGCGCGAGGTTGTGAAATTCCGACTAGATATAGTCGGGCTCACCTCGACACACGGCTTGGGCTCTGGAACCAGTCTCCTCGAGGGGGGTTGGACCCTTTCCCACTCTGGAGTTGCCCGCGGGGAGAGGCGCCGAGCGGGCGTGGGCATACTTATTGCCCCCAGGCTGGGTGCCTGTACATTGGGGTTTACCGCAGTAGACCAGAGGGTAGCCTCCCTTCGCCTTCGGGTGGGGAGACGGGTTCTGACTGTTGTTTGCGCTTATGCGCCAAACGGCAGTTCAGAATACCCACCCTTTTTGGAGTCCTTGGAAGGGGTGTTGGAGAGCGCTCCTCCTGGGGACTCTCTTGTTCTGCTGGGGGACTTCAATGCTCATGTGGGCAACGACAGTGAGACCTGGAGGGGCGTGATTGGGAGGAACGGCCCCCCCGATCTGAACCCGAGCGGTGTTTTGTTGTTGGACTTCTGTGCTCGTCACGGATTGTCCATAATGAACACCATGTTCAGGCATAAGGGTGTCCATATGTGCACTTGGCACCAGGACACCCTAGGCCGCAGTTCGATGATCGACTTTGTAGTCGTGTCATCGGACTTGCGGCCGCATGTCTTGGACACTTGGGCGAAGAGAGAGGCGGAGCTGTCAACTGATCACTACCTGGTGGTGGGTTGGCTCCGCGGGTGGGGGAGGAAGCCGGCCAGGCCTGGCAGGCCCAAGCGTATAGTGAGGGTCTGCTGGGAACGTCTGGCAGAACCCCCTGTCAGGGAGAGTTTCAATTCCTACCTCCAGCAGAACTTCTCCCATATCCCGGGGGAGGCGGGGAACATTGAGTCCGAATGGGCCATGTTCTGTGCCTCCATTGTGGAGGCGACTGACCGGAGCTGCGGCCGTAAGGTGGTCGGTGCCTGTCGAGGCGGTAATCCCCGAACCCGCTGGTGGACAGCGGTGGTAAGGGATGCCGTCAAGCTGAAGAAGGAGTCCTATCGGGCCTTTTTCGCCTGTGGGACTCCAGACGCAGCTGACAGGTACCGGCAGGCCAAGCGGGATGCGGCTTTGGCGGTTGCTGAGGCAAAAACTCGGGCGTGGGAGGAGTTTGGTGAGGCCATGGAGAACGACTTCCGGACGGCTTCGAGGAGATTCTGGTCCACCATCCGGCGGCTCCGGGCGGGAAAGCGGTGCAGCATCAACACTATTTATGGTGGGGATGGTGCGCTGCTGACCTCAACTCGGGACATCTTGGGTCGGTGGAAGGAATACTTCGAAGACCTTCTCAATCCCACCGACACGCCTTCTGATATGGAAGCAGAGTGTGGGGACTTGGGGGTGGACTCACCTATTTCTGGGGCGGAGGTCACTGAGGTGGTCAAAAAGCTCCTCGGTGGCCGGGCCCCGGGGGTGGATGAGATTCGCCCGGAGTTCCTTAAGGCTCTGGATGCTGTGGGGTTGTCCTGGCTGACACGCATCTGCGGCATCGCGTGGACATCGGGGGCAGTGCCTCAGGACTGGCAGACCAGGGTGGTGGTCCCCCTCTTTAAGAAGGGGGACCGGAGGGTGTGCTCCAACTATAGGGGGATCACACTCCTCAGCCTCCCTGGTAAGGTCTATTCAGGGGTCCTGGAGAGGAGGGTCCGCCGGATTGTCGAGCATCGGATTCAGGAGGAGCAGTGTGGTTTTCACCCTGGCCGTGGAACAGTGGACCAGCTCTATACTCTCAGCAGGGTTTTGGAGGGTTCATGGGAGTTTGCCCAACCAGTCTACATGTGTTTTGTGGACTTGGAGAGGGCATTTGACCGTGTCCCTCGGGGAGTCCTGTGGGGAGTGCTCCGGGAGTATGGGGTTCCGGGCCCCCTTTTAAGGGCGGTTCGGTCCCTGTATGACCGGTGCCAGAGCCTGGTCCGCATGGGCGGCAATAAGTCGGACTTGGTTCCGGTGAGTGTTGGACTCCGGCAGGGCTGCCCTTTGTCACCGATTTTGTTCATAGCTTTAATGGACAGAATTTCTAGACGCAGCCAGGGCATTGAGGGTGTCCGGTTCGGTGACCTCAGGATTAGGTCTCTGCTTTTTGCGGATGATGTGGTTCTGTTGGCCTCATCGGACCGTGACCTCTCACTGGGGCAGTTCGCAGCCGAGTGTGAAGCGGTTGGGATGAGAATCAGCAACTCTAAATCCGAGACCATGGTTCTCAGCCAGAAAAGGGTAGAATGCTCTCTCCGGGTTGGGGATGGGGTCCTCCCCCAAGTGGAGGAGTTTAAGTATCTCGGGATCTTGTTCACGAGTGGGGGAACGATGGAGCGGGAGGTCGACAGGCAGATCGGTGCGGCGTCAGTAGTCATGCGGGCGCTGCATCGGTCTGTCATGGTGAAGAGAGAGCTGAGCCAAAAGGCGAAGCTCTCAATTTACCAGTCGATCTACGTTCCTACCCTCACCTATGGTCTTTCGGTAGTGACCGAAAGAACGAGATCGCGGGTACAAGCGGCCGAAATGAGTTTCCTCCGCAGGGTGGCTGGACTCTCCCTTAGAGATAGGGTGAGGAGTTCAGTCATTCGGGAGGGACTCAGAGTAGAGCCGCTGCTCCTCCGCATCGAGAGGAGCCAGATAAGGTGGCTCGGGCATCTGATTCGGATGCCTCCGGGACGCCTCCCTGGGGAGGTGTTCCGGGCATGTCCCACTGGGAGGAGACCTTGGGGAAGACCCAGGACACGCTGGAGAGACTATGTCTCCCGGCTGGCCTCGGAACGCCTCGGGATCCCCCCAGAGGAGCTAGATGAAGTGGCCGGGGAGAGGGAAGTCTGGGCTTCCCTGCTGAGACTGCTGCCCCCGCGACCCGACCCCGGATAAGCGGAGGATAATGGATGGATGGATGGATGGATGCTGACATCAACAAATTTCTTAGCAATATAAATCTGTGAAAAGTTGAACAGATTACTGTTTTAGACTCTCCTCTATAAATATCTAAATTCAATGAAGCCATTCAGCATCTTCCACATAATAAAGCCCCAGGTCCCGATGGTTTCCAATTCTGCCTCCCCCTGATTTAATTGCACTTTAGTCATCACATATCAGTATACACACAGGGCCTTGGGGGACGGGGGCACGACACAGAGGTTGGTGGGTAGGGCTGCTGAGGTTGTCTCACTCACCTCTGCACTACTGCCACCCCTCAATTTTACTCACACCATATATATTGAGGGTCTCGATGGGGGGGGGGGGGGGTTGATGTGGAGGAGAGCTGTTCATAAGCAGCGCTCCTCTACGCTTCCCCCGTCAATTTTCAATCCATCTTAGTTTCTCAAGAGTTACACTCACCCCCCACACCACATACAGTCACATACATCATCACACACATCCAACACTCGACCTCTCACACAGGTGCATGGGGGAGGAGAGTGGGTGGGTCTTCCTACACCCCAGCTCCCTGCCCAAAATGGTGGGGGGGGCGCTTAGCTGGTCGCTCGGCTGGTGGCGCCCTGAGGTCGGTCGTTGGAGGACGGTCTGGAGTGGATGGGCTTACGTCTTTTTGTCTCTGTGTGTGGGTGTCTGTGTATGTTGTTGGGATGTGTGCATGGCTGAGAGGTGTGTTTGCGGGGTGTCTGTGTAGCTGGTAGGGGCCTGGGTCTAGGGCTAGCTGCTCTGTCCTGGGTGCAGCTGCCTCCTTGGCATGCTTGTTGGCCCTTCTCCTTGGGGTGGTGGCCTGGGTGGGGGGGGGTTCGGGCCTCTCCAGTATGGGTGGGGCTCTCTGCTGGGGGTTGGTGCAAGAGTGGCCGGCCCCTCGTGGGGTCAGCTGCCTGTTGCCTCTGATTCTCTGAGGCTCATGCCCTTTTGGCTGCAGGGGTTGGGTCTGGGACCTCCATCCTTCTCTGGCTGTGGTGGAGGCGTGGCTGTCACTGGGAAAAGGGGCCCCGGCTCTTAGCTGCTCTTAGGGGGCTGCAGATGTCTGGGGTCTCCTGGGCCTGTCTCCGGCGGCCTCTGGCTCTTGTGGGGCGTGGTTGTGGCCTCCCACCCTCATATCAAGTACGTTACGCATGCAACATACGCACACACACCCGCACACCTCGCCTACACAGATGAACAAACGCTTACACACACCCCTCCAAGCACACACAATTTTGTATGTTTGTATATCTGTTTTATTTCATTTATTCTTTACATTTGTTTATGTATTTATCCATGTTTGCATTTCTTTCAGATGCTGTTGATCCTTTGCCTATTTTCTCTCTCCTTTACAGATGCAGCAGTTGGCTGCCTGTTATGTGCTTCCTACTTCACTCCTGTCTTTCTTAGTTTATCTCTCACTTTCTCCTCCTTTTTTTCCCTCCATATCTCCCTCATATTCAGGCTGCTCGGCCACTGCAATATTTTACATATGCTAAAAATAAAATAAAATAAATAAAATAAAAAGAAAACGATGAACATGAGGGGCCTATACAGAGCTTATAGAGCCTCCCATGGTAAAGCAAACATGTTTGGCAGAGCAGGGCATTCAGACCACGATTCTGCTAAAGCTGCCGGACGGGACAAAAAAAGAAAAGAACAAAAAAAGTAATATTTCAACAGCAATTACAACTTCAAAATTATTATTTTTTTTGTTTTGTAGCTGGTATTCAGAAAGCTATTCTATTCTATTCTATTCTATTCTATTCTATTCTATTCTATTATTAAAAATATCAAGGTTTTTTTCCTGGCTGCTGCCTCAGTTGTTCTTAGTACAAGGCAGCATCCCTAATCTTGAGAAGTAAAAGAGAGGGTCCACAAAGCTACCAAGAACCAAGAAGGTGAAAGCCATGGAGAACAGATGACATTGATATTTTTGATCTATCATAACATTAAACGATGTTACAATTATCATGGGAAGGTAGTTGAACATCATCATCACCTGAAACACTAAGACTGTCCGGAAAGCTCTCCTCTTCATGAGGTTCATCTCCTCCTGTTCCCCCTCACCAGGACGAGGCTTCCTCAGAACTCTGAGTATGGAGATGCTGCAGAATGAATCTATAGTAAGGACTGGTACAAAAATGGCAGTATTTCCAAAGGGTATCATATAAAAAATTCTGAGAGTACAGAACAAAAGAGCAATGAACCAAACAGTGAGCAGAAGTTCCAGTCTGTAATTCACTTGCTTGAACTTTAAGAAGATGATTGGGTGGACCACTGCCAGGTAACGCTCTACACAGATGCAGCAGCGGAACAAGGGCCTGGAAACCAGGACGAATTCAAAACAAAAATCTAGGGCAGGCATGAAAAAAGGAATGTCCGACTGTAAGTGATGTAGCAGTGAGAAAAATACGCATGGACAGATGATGAGTTCTGAGAAGGCTAAGTTAAAAGCCAGTATGTCTGAGGTCACATGGCCCCCAATTCCTTTTAATAAGAGCCATACTACTCTAGCATTGAGCAGCAGTCCGAGTATAACATCTCCAACTACTGATGCATCACAAAGAAAATCAAAAGCATTGTCATTATTGCAGAGATTCTCTGGGATATTAAAGAATGCAGTTGTATTTTCTACAGAGAAATTCATTTTCAGAATATCAGTATCTGAATTTAAAGACAAAAACTTTAAGGGCAAAAATGAATGTGCTTGATTGCGTAGCTTTTTGTAGGTCTTCTAGAGTTCTGAAAATAGTAAAAAAAAAGAGAGAGTGTCATATTGCAGCCAGGCATGTGTGCAGGGAGACCAAGGTGCATATGCAGAGTCCAAGGGGGTTTCAATGAGGACACACAAGCTGAATACATACAACTGAGGGAACATAGAGACCACCGCCACCCGCAACCCTAAACACAACTACATACAACTACACAGGGGAATGACATGAGGATAATGAGATGAGGAGTGCTAAACCATAGATGTATGAATACAACAGGCAGGGTAATTAACCAATGTAATAGGATGAGGTAACCAAGGAGACATTAATGAAGGACTCATGGAAGGCACACATCAAGCCCTAGCTAGCACTCCAGACTCCACTCCAACATGACAGTGACAATAAGGACAGTTGTAACACATTCTATGACTGTCATGTCTATTTGAATGTATGAACGCATTCATAACACATTATATTCATAGGGCATTATAAGCATAGCTATAAGTATTAAAAAAAGAATTACATAGCATATTATAGCCATGTTTATTATGCATTATGAATGCTTTATGAAGCTTGTGAAGTATTATAATCAACACTGTGATGCCATACAACTGTCAATAGAAGATGCTGTAATGCTTTATTCTTGTACCAATCATCATAATGCATTATGAAGGTCTATATAATGCGTCATTGATTATAGCTTGAAGTAAAATGTTAACAGAAGAAATTCATGTTACGTCTTATTGTGTTACTCTTAATGTCCAATACTGTTCCAAAAGAATGTTCTGTTAAATTGTGTTTTTTTGTTCTGAGTGTATACACTGATGAAACAAAACATTATGTCCAACATGAATACCATTGTCTATCTAGTAAAAACATCAAGGTCTGGGATTTAGTAGATGGTAAGCCAACATTTCATACTCATATTCAAGCTGTTGAATGCAGAAGAAATGGGTACGACTAAAGACCTGAATAACTTTGATAAGGCGAGATTGTTACAGCAGATGACCGCACATCTCCGAAAGGGCATTATATTTCCATTCAGCATTTCATTGGCATTCAACATGCCATCTCCAAGTACTGAATGTTTGGCTACCATCTAATACATTCCACACATTGACACACACTGCTTTTACGTGACGGTCAACATTTGCTTCATGTGGGGGTGGTCACAATTTTTTGCCCTATGGGTGTATACCACTAAGATAAATATCATTACACATTTCCTTTGACTGCATAAGATTTTTGGACAGCATTGTAGTTTTTCGCAATGGCGAGATGGCTTTGCATAGCAGAGCTGAGTAACTGTGCCGGGCAAGCTGTGAATATTGTAAATAGCCCCTGTGCGTTAATTGTAAATACATGTATTGCATTTCCTTCTATTGCAGTTTTCCTTGCCTGTGTCATATGTGAACCCTTTCCAGTCCTCGTGTTACAAATTACCCGCCATGTGTGTGCCTTACAGTCCAGCATCCTACCTCCTTGTGTTTCCCCATTATGTGTTGTCGGTGGTTGTTTGGTCCATGTGTTAGTTTTTAAGGGTTTAATAAAAGGACATTATTTTCCTCTTTAAAAAAATCTCCTTTCTCACAGCCACCATGATACCTTGGTTTGCCAGATGTTGCAATATAAACTTTAATATATTGAGTCATATTTTTCCCAAACTTTATGTATGCAAGACATATATCATCTAGGAGAACAACCAGGGAGTGATATATGAATTGATTTCAGTCCAGTAATCAAAGTACTTCTCACCTGAAAAGAGCTTTTTCCTGCTTAGGATTTGGGTACTTCAGTGATAGTGAACCTGTGGAAAGGTTACATTCTATTAGGTAAACTTTGGTTGTTTTTAAATGTGCTTCATAAGTAAAATATGCACACACACATACATAAAACTTTTACTTCTATTGCACATTTTAAAATTTCATATTGTATGTTATTCAAATGAATCCAGACCTGTGGTGGGTTGAAGCTGGACTTTGTAATGAAAACAGCAATCTGCCAAATATAAACAATGTCATAATTCATTGTCAAAATCTGCCTCATAACAAGAGGGTTTCAAATCCTAGAAGGGAATTTATCTTGTTCCAAAGTATTCAAGACTTATTTCTCTATATAGCAGTTGAATAAAAAGAGATTTCATGACATTTATTGTAAGAGCATAGATTATTACTAAAGGCATGTGGGTCCTTTAGGCAGTATAGAGCGTAACTATTAAGAACCTTTTTGATAATATGAAAATAATTGTATTATCATATTCTATATGCTTTATTGAATAGACATTGTAAATGAACTGGTGAACAACAAAAGCATTCAAACCTTGACTGATGAGCTCTTCTGGGAGGTGGTGAGGTTGTGGCTGTCTGTTTGCCTGGACACCAGATGATTGATTGTAGACGAGAAACCACAACTGATTTATAGAGCATTATCATATGTCACTTATGAAAATGTATGACTCAATTACATGTGAAGATCTCAGAAAAACAAATCATCAGGCAAATGCCAACAGTGGTTAAACCAGATACACAGTATGATGTATTTAGATATATTTAATGCATTTTGAACTGGATGTCTTGGGACGGAATAGACACGTACTGTAGGCACATTTTATTGAAAGAAATTTAGAAGAAAACTGTGCTAAACATGGTATGAGGGTCTGAAATGAGACTGGGAACTGGAAAGGAAACAACAGTTTCACCTTCTTACAGACTCCTTAAAGTAAACAAGCAGGCCTTTCTTTGTTTTCACAGAATCTGAATCGGACCGATTAAAGTAGAGCAGTTACAACGGCACATAGGACATAAGCTGAAACAATGTATGTCACTTTACTTACCGTATTGACTACTTACTGTGAGCAAATGGACCAAACGGTATAATTTATTCTCTATTACGCTTTATCCCAAGCACAGGACATGAGGGGACACCTGGACAGCAGGCCTGTCCATTGCTGGGCAAACATTCACACAGACAGCTACAGACTATACTGGTGTAGCCAAACCCCATTTGTTGGGTGATGGAAGGTAGCCAGCACAAGCACAGAACAATCAAAATCACACTGATAAAATCAGCAAGTAGCCCCAATAAAGTTTTAAAATTATACTGAACAAAAATATAAACGCAACACTCTTGTTTCTGCTCCCATTTTTCATGAGATGGACTTAAAGACCTACAATTCATTCCAGATACACAATATTACCATTTCTCTCAAACATTTCTCACAAATCAGTCTAAATGTGTGATAGTGAGCACTTCTGCTTTGCTGAGATAATCCATTCCACCTCACAGGTGTGCCACATCAAGATGCTGATCTGACATCATGGGTAGTGCACAGGTGTACCTTATACTGCCCACAATAAAAGGCCACCCTGGAATGTGCAGTTTTTTGCTTTATTGGGGGTCTGGGGACTCAGAACCGGTCAGTATCTGGTGTGACCACCATTTGCCTCATGCAATGCAACACATCTTCTTCGCATAGAGTTTATCAGATTGTCAATTGTGGCCTGTGGAATGTTGGTCCACTCCTCTTCAATGGCTGTGCGAAGTTGTTGGATATTAGTGGGAACTGGTACACGCTGTCGTATACGCCGGTCAAGCACATCCCAAACATGCTCAACGGGTGACATGTCCGGTGAGTATGCTGGCCATGCAAGAACTGGGACATTTTCAGCTTCCAAGAACTGTGTACAGATCCTTGCAACATGGGGCCGTGCATTATCTGTCTGAGTGGCTGGTCTCAGACGATCTTGGAGGTGAACCTGCTGGATGTGGAGGTCCTGGGCTGGTGTGGTTACACGTGGTCTGCGGTTGTGAGGCCGGTTGGATGTACTGCCATATTCTCTGAAACGCCTTTGGAGACGGCTTATGGTTGAGAAATGAACATTCAATGCACGAGCAACAGATCTGGTTGACATTCCTGCTGTCCGCATGCCAATTGCACGCTCCCTCAATGCTTGTGGCATCTGTGGCATTTTGCTGTGAGACAAAACTGCACATTCCAGGGTGGCCTTTTATTGTGGGCAGTATAAGGTACACCTGTGCACTACCCATGATGTCAGATCAGCATCTTGATGTGGCACACCTGTGAGGTGGGATGGATTATCTCAGCAAAGCAGAAGTGCTCACTATCACACATTTAGACTGATTTGTGAGAAATGTTTGAGAGAAATGGTAATATTGTGTATCTGGAATGAATTGTAGATCTTTAAGTCCATCTCATGAAAAATGGGAGCAAAAACAAAAGTGTTGCGTTTATATTTTTGTTCAGTGTACAATACCATTCATACAGTACATGGTTACTCTGTAACATACTGTAGTGATGGAGGTACCAATCGGGCAGTCTGGCAGGTTGCACTGGTGGCAGGTTGCACTGGTGCCAACCCTGTAAATAGTTCACTGCAGTTGTCATATATTGTGATGTCATTATGCTGTAAGTAATATCATGTGTAGTGTTAAATATTAATCACTGTAAATAGCGTGTCTGTGTGTGTGTGCTGACTTGGTGTGTTAGAAGTAAGCAGGCGTGACGAGTCCCGTGGACAGTGTGTATGCACAACAGGTTGGACTGGTGCCAACGTTATAAATAATTCCCTATAGCCGTTTCATATTCTGATGTCATTTTACTGTAAGTAATGTCTAGTGTAAAATGTTAATCGTTGTGAATAGTGTATGTCTGCCCACCCTGTGTCTCAGGAGTAAGTGGGTTGATGAGCACTGTGGGCTTTGTGTCTGTGTGTTGTCAGTACAAATGGTAGGGGTGTCAATTATACCAGTGACATGACTCACCTACTAATCTTTACAGTGGTGTCAGAAGGACCACTTCCGACCACCTCCACATGAGCCCAGGTGGACACGGGGTCCACCATTACTCTCATTCACCTGAGTATGCAACCAGTCACCGGCTGGGCCATTCCAGCTGGCAGGGAGAAAACAGACCTGCAGCTGATGTCAGTGTCTGGCTTGTGCATGGCTTTGAAGGGGTAGGGGCTGCTGATAGTCTTGCTGGTGGGACACACGGTGGTGCATGAGGTCTATCTCACTGACATCTCTGATCCCTGCATCATTGGTCTGGACTTACTAGTCCAGCTGGTGGCCGCCATCGATGTGTCAGGAGCAGCCTTCTGCCTCGGCACAGATGTGGTGACCCTTCAGCAGACAGTGGCAGCCAGGGGCAGAAGCGACATGGAAGGACGGCAGCCTGCAGCCCCTGGGGGAAGGTCACCAGTGGCACAGCTCCAAGTCCAGCCCAGATACAGCAGCATCGCAGCAGGGCCACCTCCTGAGACGGTATAAAATGTCCAGGAGTTTTGACAGTTTAGTAGCCAAAACCTGACACTAGAGCAACAGGACAAGCTCAAAGCTCTGTTGGGCTTGTTACAAGATATCTTCGCTGCTAGGAAAGAAGAATGCTGGCCCACTTTGGCCCACCACTGGCAATGGTGTGGGGCCAGTCGATTCTGTACAATGTGACGGAGGTATGTAGCGTCCTGGGGCTGGTGTCATGCTACCGGGACTTTGTGAAGGACTTTGCCAGCATTGTGAATCCGCCACACCGTCTTACAGAGAAGGTAAATGGTTTTGCATGGATGGACAGATTTTAACCAGCTTTTTACAGCACTCACTAATGCCACTTTTGGCCACAAGATGGCAGCAAGAAAATAGAAAAATTATTTTCCCACAGTGTACTAGCAGCTTTGTGTGGTAATTGTTTGTATTAAAAATACATTGGACCAAGTCAAACAATTTTAATGAATAATTAACATCTAAAACCGGCAAAAGTCCACAAGCTGCTAGTAGACCGTGGGAAAATAATTTTTATATTTTCTTGCTGCCATCTCGTGGCTAAAAGTAGGTACTGCAAATTCGGGAAGAAATCATTTAATTGTTTTCAAACTGCAGTACTCAAATTTTGCCACAAGAGGGCAGTATAAAGAGTGGGGGAAAAAACGAAATTGCAATACCTACTTTTTACCACGAGATGGCAGCAAGAAAATAGAAAAATTATTTTCCCACGGTGTACTAGCAGCTTTGTGTGGTAATTGTCCGTATTAAATTAGACTCCATTAGACTCCTGAACACACTTACCCCCCCACACACACCCGGACTGCGAACAAATTGACTCCTGCACATCTGCACTTTACACACAAACTCTGCTACAAGCATTTTTGCACTTCTGCCACTTATTTGCACATTTTCCATACATAACTATCATAACCTCCTCTACCTCTATCTCCAAGTATAGTATATTTTTTTGTATACCTTATATTTATTGATTTGTTACATGTCTCTTTCTCTCGTCTGCACTGAAAAAAACTGGAGCCACGTCATCTCGTCTCTCTATGTACCTGTACAGTATATAGCAGAGATGACAATAAAGTTTACTTTGACTTTGACTTTGACTAAAAATACATTGGACCAAGTCAAACTATTTTAATGAAGAATTAACATCTAAAACGGGCAAAAGTCCACAAGTTGCTATTAGACCGTGGGAAAATAATTTTTATATTTTCTTGCTGCCATCTCGTGGCTAAAAGTAGGTACTGCAATTTCGGGAAGAAATCATTGAATTGTTTTCAAACTGCAGTACTCAAATTTTGGCACAAGACGCCATTATAAATAGCTAAAAAACAGTAAAGGAGCTTATTAAATGTACTTTTCAACATTTTGACATTGTTTCACTTGCCAAAAACTATTTTTACTGAATAATCAGCATATAGAACGGCCACGATAATCATTTTAATCAATTTAATGTTAAAACTGCAATTATGAGGGAAAATGGTAATCTAAATATTCTCATAAAGCCAGCAGATGATGTACTAGGAGAAATGATGCCTTGAGTAGGAATACCACTTCATAAATCATGGTATTTTGACTAAGGCAGTTCAGGTTAAGTAATTTTCTTAAGGGTGCTACAGCAAGGTGTCACCTAGGTATTGGAGCAACAACCTTCAAGTTATGAGTCTCATGACCAGAATTGCTATGGTACCACTTTACACCAGTGATTCAGACAAAAAGGAAACAAGATGGCAGTATAAAGAGTGGAAAAACTGATTATTGTACAAAAAAATTTAAATGTAGCATATTAAACAGCCAATACACCATGGGGAAATTATTTTCACTTTTCTTTTAAGTGCTGTGGTTTAATATGTACATTATTATTTCAGTACTGTGTATACTGTCCTTAATGTCTTGCCTCTCTCGTATAACTTGAGATACGCCCAAATTGACTTGCAACAAGTGGTCCTGGTTCTAAATGCAGAAGTCAATGGATACCTGTATTTTATATGCTGTAGTGTGCTGGGTGTCCGACATTGCTTTGATTTTGACCCGTTAGATCAGAGGGAGGTAATCTTATCCAGAAAGGGCCGCTGTGTATGATGGTTTTCACTGCAACTCTCTGAACAGCGAACCTAAAGGTTATCCCAGTACCTTGATCTTGCTAGCATATTTAAATGTGAACCTATTCAGGAATAGAGTGGTGAAGGCATTCAGGGGAGGCTTGATGATTATCAGAGGGAACAAAGGGGCTGGGTACTTGTCAGTATCCAGTAGAACCACCAGACATTTACACTGAATGGTTCTGGATGTGGCACAGATGCTAATCCCTCTGTATTAGGGGATCCATCTCCAATTTGTACTCTTCCAGTTAATAGGGAGATTATCAGACAGACTTTCGCCCTAGTCCAGTACTCATTGACAGCCTAATACACCGTGTTTCAGTTTCTCTTGATAGTCAATACATGTCACAGGATGCACATTACTCTGATGGACAGGCCCTCTTACATATGATGGAAACACTACAACAACTTCAGGATAAGGGTCAGAGGAGTGAAATACATATAATGAGTGTGTAGCTCAGCAGACTAAGACTCTGTGGCTGTGATCAGAAGGTCGACGGTTCGTGCTCGGAATTGGCAGAAAAGCCACAAGTCCAGAGACTTTTGACCAAGACCAGAAACCCCTGGGGGCCTCAAGGTAGCAGTCTCTTCACTGTGACCCCCAAGCTTGTTCATGCCTTTATGGAGAGCAAGATGGAGCAAATTATTAATCCCATTGGGCCTCAGCAGAATTACAAACAAGTACAAGAAAAATAGTTGTTAATTTTACATACTATCTTCTGCTGGCCTTATGAGAATATTTAGATTATCCTCCGGTAACCAGCAGAGGGCGCTCACAGTCTCTCCTCCGAGCACCACACTGAACTTGCCAAATCGGTTCCACCAGTTCCTATCAGGGCCCGGCTGCACTGAGAGGTCATGCACAGTAAGGCTCATGATCCGAGGGCAGTGGGGACCAAAATACAGGCCGAGGAGTTTAATGCCCCCCAGGAGTCAGAGGGTCCCTCAAAACCCTGTGATGTAATGAAGATGGGGGCTGGAGCATGTCAGCTGGGGGCGGGGGATCCCAGAGCATCCCGCGTGGCGGCCAGGTGCCCCCCGCCGCAGCCCGTACACCCTACATGTCACCCTATATCAGGTCCACATAATAACATCCTACTGGGTAAAATGTCAGGTGCCCAGAGTACAAGTGCATGGATTAAAGCAAGAAAAAAATCATCCGACTGAATTAAAAATATATATATATTTAACGAAATTCTCCCTGTCGCGGGTCCATACCACCTCGGCCATCCATCAAATTTTCAATACTGTGTTGTCCATTTTCCCTTAAGCCCCTCGTTGAATTACATTTACATAATTGTAAGAATAATTCAAGCAATTGCAAGATTTTACCATTGTCAATAATTGGCTATAAATAATGAAACATCAAGTTTTCGGTGCAAATTTATTTTAACAACAATGCTTTAGTAATTTTAGTAATATCCACAAGAGTGGATAAGAAAAAAGCCATTGCTTCCATAGACTATTTTTTATGGCAAAAAGCAAACACCTGCCATTTTCATCTTTTTGCACCATGAACTGAATGCGTTGCCATTATCGCCCATTTCATTCAGCCAAGCCCATCTCCACTTATTCTTTACCGTTTTGTCGATGTCCGACAAATCTGTGCAGAAGCGCGTGCAGAAGCGCGTCCATGCTGACAAAACCGAAAGCAAACTGACGCGCGCAAGTGATGTCCTGTAAAATATGGCTTTATGGACTATTTAAATAGCCTACATTTAAAAATAGCCTAAACTCATTTAAAAACAGTCTGAAAAATCCCCAGGTCCTGAACTAAAATATGGGAAATTTAGAGCAGCGTCGCATTGCCATTCCTCTGTTAACAGCAAGAAAACGGAACGGACTACGAAACTGCTGATATTTATTCATTTTTAACGGGGCATAGGATCTCGCAGCACTTGCGACACCGGAGCCACTGTCCTGATTCTTTAGTTTCAGAGTTTTGGCTTCATTAAACAATGGGTTTTATCCACTGTTTTCCGACCTTTTTTTTTTTTTTTTTTAGCTACTATTAGCTAATGAGACACTTCATGACGCACCACTGATTTCCAAACATAAATAAGTTATATTCCGAACTTTTTCGAAAATGTAAAATATACTACTACTAGCCTATTATTATTATTATTATTATTATTATTATTAGATATGCCAGGCAACAAGGAGCCCGTGCCATTCACCCTTTTGCATCTCGTCTTTGTTTTGGGACATTAAAAGCCTCTGAGACTGATGTGGCACTAAATGCTGGGGAATTATTTTCTCCTTACTATGAAGTCTGGCATCTTAAACAAGTGTCGGGAAGTAGCTTGTTTAAGCGAACTGCTGAAACCATCATGCCATCCATCCATTTTCCAAACTGCTTATCCTACTGGGTCACGGGGGGGTCCGGAGCCTATCCCGGAAGCAATGGGCACGAGGCAGGGAACAACCCAGGATGGGGGGCCAGCCCATCGCAGGGCACACTCACACACCATTCACGCACACATGCACTTCTATGGGCAATTTAACAAGTCCAATCAGCCTCAGCATGTTTTTGGACCGTGGGGGGAAACCAGAGTACCCGGAGGAAACCCCACGATGACATGGGGAGAACATGCAAACTCCACACACATGTGACCCAGGCAGAGACTCGAACCCGGGTCCCAGAGGTGTGAGGCAACAGTGCTAACCACTGCACCACCATGCCGCCCCCCAAAACCATAATGTTTATTTTTATTTTTAGGAAGGATAATTAAATCGTAATTAAACTGAAGAAAAAGACAGCCTTTCCAGAACTTTGTCTGATTTAAATGGGTTATGAAAGGGTGTTTTAGTTGGGTATTGTATCATAATTCCCTAATTGTGTAGATATTAATTATGAAAAGCACACTTTTAAATATCAATGTCATTCCAAAGTTTAACATTTGTGTGTTTCATTCAGTATAATTTAGCAAATAAATACCTCAGTACCAAGTTCTGCCCCAGTGTTCCTGACATTCCAAAGTCTAGGACAAATTTTTAAATAGATACTTTTCAAAACCTGAAAACATACTTACCTAGGAATAAAACCATGATGACTGGAAACATTAATAAAGTGGAAAATGTTGCAAGTTGTTCTTCCCAAGGTAGAGCTGAGTATTTCGCCAGATAAACACTGACAGGAACTAAAATAAAGTAAGAACAGAGTCAGTCACCAACAAATTCATGTCAGACAGAGTATAAACACAGATGTGTTCACTGGTGCTGCACAGGCCTGTCACCTGGGGGTTCTGGGTTTGAATCCCTTATTGAACATTGGGGTATGAAAAGCACATCCCAGAGTGTTTAGCTTGGGCATTTAATCATGCATCCCTAAATGTGCATATTAATTGTGAAAAAATACATTTCTGAAATCCTTGTAGCCAAAAGAAACTAAATTAACATATACATCATCCATCCATCCATCCATCCATCCATCCATCATAACCCCTTCTGAAGTACAGTTCCATGGTGAGACTATCCCTAAAAAGTCCAGAGCAGGGTACACCATGGTGGGGTGCCAGTCCATCACAGGGCACATCATCCACTCACACACAATGGGCCATTTTTAGACCCCATGTAACTTAAATGCATGTTTTGTGTGAGTGTGTATGTGGGGGGGGGGGGGGGGGGGGACCAGAGCACCTGCAGTCAGAGGCGTCATGCTGATAGAGACTGAAGGGGCTCTGGGCCCCTCAGGGTTTTAGATTTAGGTTCCAGATCGTTTAGCCTGTTTCACATTGTTTCTTGAGTCAAAGTGCACGTAATTATCATATAATCATCATATAAATATCATTGCTAGTGATAGATTTTTTTCTGTATTTACTGTGTTTATGTATTTACAGCAAGGTTTAAATAAATTCTGAACAACACCAGTTACTATGTGCTCAATTTGCAACTTTTTTTTCCTTGTAATTTCACAATGTAAGGATGGGAATGACATTAATAATCAAACCTACAACTCCCATGATCCTTTGCTTCAGTAATGAATGAAACTTTCGAAACACATTAACATTTATTGCGCCAGCTGAATAGCTAATATACTGATTATTGCACTGTATCATTCATATACAAAATCACATTTTATCTTCAGAGGAGGAGGAGGTTGACTTAGTGATTCCCAGAGAGAGACTAGGGAGGGACAGTTACATTAGGAGACGCCATATTCAAGTGGAAGTAGGAAGCTCTGACAAAACACTCTTTGGACGCAAACAAGGAAGCAGCATGTGGTAGGATGATGCCTAATGGGGACAAAGATGGGGGGGGCATATTTACCCATCAGTGGTGTCTCCTTTAAGAGCAGACGTGTCAGTGATCGCCTGATTATCTGTAGCTCACGGTATGTGTGAGCTGGGCTGCTCCTCAGCACATTGGGTGCCATGGAGACTGTGGTTGGTATGTATCCTTTTTTTATAGTGATCAAATTTTTATTGAACAAGTATTAACATAGAAGGAAACACAACAGACCGCCCACCTTCTAACTGGTCACGAATGTCGAACAGAAGGTCTCTTACAATCCCTAAGACACGTAGAAATGGTAGATTTAACAGAAGCCCAGTATCTAGGAGGAGGAGGAAGAGGAAGCATAGAGCTAATAAAATTAATGCTTGGCAGCACATTCAGTTTAATAATGGCCAGCCTTGTCTGGAATGAGAGGGAGAGAGAAGACCGTGAGGAGATGGAGACATTAATACCCTCCAGAACATGGGGAAAGACGGCAGCTGTAAGCTCCAGGACTGAGGGGTAGATGTCCGACCCCAGGTATCTGAAAGACGTCGCCTGAGGAACAGAAGAAGGAAACGAGGAAAAGTGACATGCAGGATTCAGTGGAAGAAGAGAAGACTTTGCCCAGTTAATCTTATAGCCGACAGGGATTGATTCATATGTTCATATGACAAGCAGTTCCCAAAGAGGAGCACGTAGTAGCAAACTTCTTTCTGGACATTGAGCTGGCAGGAGCACAAGTATTGCATGAACCAATGAGACCTATTAGCCACTGTGCAGCCATGCAAACACTTCTGTCAATATCTCTCTGGCTGCTGGTTCAATTTACAGAAGGACCATCCATCTATGGTGTGGCTCTTAAGCTTTCACAGCCCAGCAGGACAGCTGGCCTGCTGGTTAGAGACGCTGTCAAAGTGTGAGGAGGTCTTGGAATGTATCTCCAAAGTGGTATGCAGGGTGCAGATGCTGGAGTGGCTCAGGACTCTCATGCGGTACCGTGACTGCTTGGTTGGCAGCAGGGACTAACCAGTACGGTGCTGGTCTTGGAGGGCTTGCTGCTGCCTGGAGTGCTTCCGGAACATTTTAGGGGTACCAGGACTGGTAACTCTATAGGTGGGGGGCAGTGTAGCACTGGAAGCACTGGAGGTACTCATCGGTCAGCACAACATCTTGGACTGGTGCCAACCCTGTAAATAATTCCCTATAGCTGTTTCATATTGTGATGTCATTGTACTGTAAGTAATGTCACATCTAGTCACATCTTGTGTCTGTGTAATAATGGTAGGGGTGCAATAAAAGCTGCCTTGTGGTTGAACCCAGAACTGTTGTGTCTGTCCTTTGTGCCAGTGACATGGCTCACCTACCAGCCTACACAATATGCTTTATTTGCATTTTCAGACTCACTTTAATACCAGTTGCAGACAGATTTTGTAAGGTGACCCAAAAGTTCTGATGCAGCTTAATCCTGCCCTGAAGAATATTAGAATATTTAAATTGCTGTTTCCATGTTTTTTAAATAGAACTGCAGGACTAAAGGCAATGCAAAAATTTGAGCCTATGCCAAACCACTATGCGCTGGAAATAGTGAACATAGAACTGGGACAATGATTATTTGCATCCGATATTCGACTGATATATGAGTAAAGAGGCATGGAATTATGGAAAGATTTACATTGCAAGACAACCTCCAGGGTTGAAAGACAACAGAGAATGAGATAGAATTACAGATGATCCATTTGTATTGAGTCACATGTTCTACGTAGTATGAGACTGAATCATGTTGTAGTCAAATGAAGCATGAAAGCTCCAGGTTTATGTATTATTAAAGCCTTGAATGGGCACCAGGTCCACCTGCAGGAAGGTATTCGACACCCCCGACTGGCTGAGCTCAAGGGACTGCACAGAATGTCGTATATCTATGCAGCTCCAATATGCTACACATAGTACATTATAGTTATTTTAATGTGGAAAATACTGTAGTTTCCCTGATGGCCTTGTAGTTTGTGAGCAATGACAGCCATAGACCCTGAAGGGGGGGGGGCACACCTTTCGGTGGGTTGGGAGTGAAATTTCCCTAAAGCTTTTGGTTTTTTTCCCTCCTTATATGAGTCTCACAGACAGGATTGTATCATGTGAGTATCGAGCAAAGAGGGCAGACTCTGGGTGACAGGTGGACACACTGATGCCAAGGTAGTCCAATGGAGGTGGAGAATTATGTTTCTTGAATGTTTAAGTATGTAAATACAAGAGCGTATTCTCAGTTCTCTTGTTTCTGCTACTGCAATGCCTGGGTCTGCTGTGCAGTGCAGGATATATAAAGTATATTGCCATTAGCCAGGGTTCAAGTTACGTCTGCTTTATCAAAATGTGTAGTAGTCAAATCAATCAGACAAAACATTTGATCGGAAAAAAAAAAAAAATTTAATTGAGTAAAAAATATGTTCAAAGGTGTTACGTCATGCGGGGATGGAGCAGGAAAAGTCCAGGGAGTCGCGGAAATGAGGGTTTTATTGTCAGAGAGTACATAAAACAAAAGACGGACGACAAACCAGCACGAGAGACTTCAATGACAGACCTAGACAATCAGACTCAGACGTGGAATAAAGCAGAAATAACATGAAACAGCTCATAATGATTGGGGTTTCACATGAGGTAAATGAGGGGGTGTGGCACACAGGAGGATCGGAGGCCTGGAGCATCAGGCGTGGGTGGAGCCTTGCCCGGAGCATCAGGCGTGGGTGGAGCTGGGGCTGGAGCATCAGACGCAGGTGGAGCAGGGGCCCAGAGCATCAAGCGCGGGTGGAGCCAGGGCCCAGAGCATCAGGCGCAGGTGGTGCATCAGCCTCTGGGACTGGACCCTCTGTGGTCGGTGCGTCATCCACCAGCACAGAAACAGCAGAAGGCGGAGCTGCTGGTGCAGGGGCGCTGCAGGGACTACCAGCACAGCAGGGATCTTAGGCGGTGGCACAGGGGGTGCAGAGACCTCAGGTGGCGAAGCAGGAGACGCAGGGACCTAAAAAGGTGGTCAGGTCAGGAACATCAAGCACAGGCATGTCAAGTATATATGGTATAGGCAGAGCAGGAACCTCAGGCATAGGCAAAGCAGGAACTGCAGGGGGCGCTCCTTGGTGGCAAGCGCTGCCCCTTTAAGGACAATGGGAATCCGCGGAATGGCATCCCACACTGACCTGACCCCTTTAACCCTCTGGGATCATTGTTCTGGGACATGATCACACATTTCTTTAAATATCATAAACTTAATTCATGGCAAATAAATTATTTCTTATATATTTGTTTTGGCATTACACACATCTTAATTTTAATGTGAATTATAAATGTGTCAGATTTTATGTGAAGTTTGTAATTTGACATCAAAGTATAGACATTGCAAAATGCAGTTTGGAACACTTGCAGAAACATTATAAAAGTACATAGTAAGCAATGGTGGCAGTTTGTTTTGATCCCAGATATCTGATCACCAAAGTCCTGGTGAGTAAATAAATAAGAAAAACCGAACTCATGTCACTATTTCTGGCTCTTTTAAGGCTACATTCACACTGCCAGCCTCATCGTTCAATTCCGATTTTTTGCTCACATCGGAGCAATAGATAATATTCTATTAATTACTAATTAATTAATTAGGTCAGAAATGTGTTAGTAGGTAAGAAAGACATTTAGTAATGCTTAATCTTGTATGACTTCACTGGGTGTTAAGGTGCATGCTTCAGGATTTCCTGATGTGTACATTGTTAATAAATGCATTAAGTCATGGTGGCATTAGTTCATTTATTAATAAGCTTATTTGTTAACCAGCATTGTAAAGTGTTACAGCACTAACTCCTGGGGAGTAACCTGTCCCAGTACCTGCACAAAGTCTCAAAAGCACTGCAAAAACAGCGGCAAACCCTCCATGGGGCAGGACCCTAAATCCCCCCCGTCTGCCACGGGACTCAGCCCAAGTCCTGGTGATGGTGACTCTGAATGGGTCTGGGGCTGTTATGGAGCCAGACGGTCATGATGTAGCACGACAGTCCTGAGCCAATCTGCCATCCGCACCCTGTAGACCACTTTGGAGATTCACTCTAGGTGGAAAAGATAAGATAAGATAAGATAAGATAAGATAAGATAAGATAAGATAAGATAAGATAAGATAAGATAAGATAAGGTCTTTATTGTTCCTCTTACAGAAATAGTGAAAAACAGTTTAGCAGCTCTCTGTTTACAGCATAAGAGTGATAAATAAGAGAAATAAGAACAACACACAAAAAGAGACAGACATCCTATTATAGAATGAGTGTTTTAGTGCAGCGAGTGCAGTATGTTAGTCCATATAGAAGACAGTCATTCTGGGGGGTGGATACAGTTTCACAGAAACAGTCATTCAGGGGGTGGGTGGGCGCATTTGACTGCCTGTGGGTAAAAGCTTTTGTTCAGTCTCTTTGTTCTTGTTCTGATTGACCTGTAGCGTCTGCCAGAGGGAAGGGGGGAGAAAAGACAGTGTCCAGGATGTGAGGAGTCTTTGATGATTTTACTTCCCTATGATGTCAGGATAGGAGGGTTTGTGGGGCTATTGATGCTCTTTATGTAATTTATTTGTTGTGTGTGGAGGTTTATGGTCTCACTCTTTTGAGGCAGCGACACAACAATGCAGGGATTTCACAGATTTGACACAGAAGGTCGATAACATGAGACTTTTCATATGGAGCAGGAGACGTGTAGAGGGGCGCTGGGTCCTGCTCAGTACTGCCACCTTTCTTACATGGTGGGTATTGTTAGATCAGCTGAGCTGGCCACAGTGTGTCTCTTCTCCTTTTTTGTTGAATTCAGTGGCACTGCGAGGGCGTGGGATTCTCTCTTTTGTCCTTACATTGTTCACCTCCTCCAGGAGCAGGGAGAGGCGTTTTTGCTGCCAGATGGAAGGGAGCTGCATAGTTGGGACCTGAACTGATGTGTCTGGACCTGTGGTGTGAGACACTGCTGTGACTGGTTTGTAGTGTTATATCCAACAGAATTCATATGAGGTGTTTTGCTTGCTAATACATGTGGCCATACAGTAAGATTATTGTGCCATGCATTGTATAGTTTTCCATTTTCTTTCTGTGTTGGTGAATCTCTGTCTGAAACCTGTGCAGTGCAGGAGTGTCATGAAAAGGAGAGGAATAAATGCTGGTACAAATTACTACTGGCTTCCTGTGTGCTGTTGTGGTATCTGGAGATCCTTAGAGGTCCTGATAGTAAAAGGAAAAACAACACAAAGTGGTAAGTCTTTGCTTTGGGCTTGTGATGTATAGGCAAACAAACAATTGTTGGATGGGTCATTGTACTAAATATATACTAACTCACTATTGTAGGACATTATGCCACATAGTGGAATTTCACTCAAAGTGTCTAATGCTCCTGTCAACTTTTATTTATGTATTTTTACTTCATTTCAAAAACCGTAACTACAAAAATATCCAGATGTACTCAGAAGTGCACATATCAGTATGTAACATGGTTCAGTTTTATGGCACTAATTAAGGTTTATTCTGGCCATCTAAAAGTAAAGTGTAAAAGTAATGTTTAATGTGTAATGTTTTGACCAGATAAAAAGCCTAGCATTCCTTTACCTATGACATGCATACAGTACAAAACCAGATACAGCATTGCTGCTCTGGTAAAACCGATATCCTGTTAACAGCGGTTCTGTAGTCAAACAATGGCCAGTGATGAACAGGGTAGCAGGCAGGCTGAGGCAGACTAAGCATAACATTGTCTGTTCTATTAAGACAATGGACAGACAATGTTGTGTTTGTGGAAAAGTCTGTCTAGGCTAACGTTCTACCCCATTGATGACTGTTCAGCAGAGATGGGAGGTTCAGGTTCAAAAAGCAAAAATACAGACCTAGCAGTTGAGCCTGAAGAGTAATACATTCACAGAGTACTTTATACCTTTGCTGGTCAGTAACTGACCAGAGTAACTGACCACAGTTACCGGCCACAGAAACTGTTAATAAGGTGAGCATATTCAGGTTCAAGATTTTACTGCTGCTTTATTTACATACACAAGAGGAAATTATTGAATCAATTTTACTCAAAAACATTTGTGTGTCGTGTTTCTGAGGTCAAATGATCTTTTAGGAAACCATATCAGCAGTAAAGTATCAAATAGAAATATGTGCAAAGAAAAGCAATGTAACATTGCAGAAGTTGAAATGTTCATTTCGTATAAGTACATTATTTTATTGAGTAATATTCAGACGCATATATCTGAATCTGTGCAAAGCTCACTATGAAATATGTGTAATTAAGCAAAGCATAGACATTTTCATTTTTATTCAAATTCAAAATCATAAACAACAAAAAATCATGGTTACTAACTACTACAAACTCTTTTTAAATTTCAGTCTCCCACACAGCAGTAATCCCATCTGCCATCTGTGGTGTAGCACCATAAGTAGTCTTCACCATACATTCCACAGAGGTGATCAGGCTGACAGGTTTTGCCATTTATAGCTGAAAAGCGATCATTATGAGTGCAGCAGTACTCCCAGTGATCATTATAATCAGTGTAGCACCAGTAGTAACTATAACCATATTTGCCACATGCATGATTGATTAGACATTTTTCTCCATTTTGCGCTATACTGTCAGGCAGAGGTGGACTGCAGTAATCCCAGGACCACAAAGATGTCTCACACCAGTAGTAGTCAAATCCATATGTGGCACAGGGGTGATCATCTTTGCATTGCTCCCCTCCTGCAGTGATGAGTGAGTACTGGGGCGAGCACTGTATGTAGGACTGTCCCGAGTAACACCAGAAGTCCCTGAGCTTCTCCTGGTACAGGCAGGGGGAGGTACAGCAGGGCTTGAATCCACTTTCTGTGTTACAGTAACGCAGGCCATTCTGACAACGTGTGCCATCTGCTGTGGTCATCCCCTCGGCACTAGATTTCTCTGGGACGACCCAACATTCAATAGGTTGGGATCCCTGACCAACGTCCCTCTTTCTGAGCTCATCATTAACAAAGGAAATAGCTTGATTACCGTTCTTAGTTAAAAGACAAACTTCATTATTGTCTTTCTTCATCTTCTCATTTACTTGGAAATACTCATTGGGATCATCAAATGTTCTCTTTGAGCATTCTGTGATAACTGAAGGGTTCTGGATTATTTGTTTCACTTTTATTTTATATTTCAGTTCTTCTATAATCTCTTGCGATTTTTTATTTCTAGTAAAACAGTCATCAGCAAATATACTAACTGAGCTATGATACAGATCTCCCAGTCTAGCATTCAGCTCTATCACAGACATTACCGTTATGACACTGCCTGGTTTGTTTTCTCCTATGAAGCCAAATGAAAATTTCTGCCTTTCTTCTCCTTCTCTATTTTTCTCTACGAAACAAACAGCTGTCCAGACATGAGTGGGCACTGATACTCTCCCAGACACATTTGTTACTCCCTTAGGTATTCGGTTATTAGGACTGGGGACTGTACCAGTAACAATATAGGGGGTAAATGTTTTATCATAAAAAGATAATATACATTTTAACCGCACCTCCCACTTCCTCCAATGTACACGGTTAAAATTGCGATCCATGGGTGCAGCATTGGTCAGTGTAAACGTTGCTATTCGGCCATTGCCCTTCTGTAAGCAGTTGGGGTTTAGGTGCCCACGGTCATAACCTGTGTCCTGGTAGTCGTCATTGATGGCTTGGTTTAATTTTATAACACTAATATTGAATTGGGTCGCTGAGCTCATCACTTCATAGTTATTATATCCAGATATCTATAAAGGAAACAGAAGACAGCAGTTATTCCAATTTATTCATCTATTAATTTACGCAATTTTAAGATCAGTAATCCAAAGTGACTACACTTCTGACACAATTATGACTATATTGTTGATTAGTTCAGCAATTTAATACTGTTTTGGGGTTTTGCAGTAATTTATTAGACAGTAATGGGGGTTTGACTTGAAATATGTAAAAATGTAAATTTTCTTTGTTCAAGTAAACTTTTTCAGAACACAGCTTGTGATGGCTTGTTTGCTTTTAATTGCATCAGAAGAAAACTATTTTTCTGGGCTGATATTTTCCATAAGTTCTGCTGTAACTTTCTATCACAGAACAGGTCAGGTTTGATTTTGGTTTGCTCGGGATTTTATTTTGCTGAATATTAAAAGTAATTAATGCACTAATAGTAATTGGTATTGGGTCAATCTGGCACCTAATTAGTTGACCTTGTATTGGAAGTAGCAGGTCAGCACCACTGTAGATACAAACATATGAAGTTAAAATGCGAAAGTCATGATAGCACAAGAGAGAACTAGTTATTCATGAGACATCCAACACTCTCACATGAAATTATCACAGTCAATAAAATAGACAGGAAATTTGTAAAATGAGTGCACAGCGAAAAAAAAAAATTATTCTGTGCTGTAATTTTTAAAGGAATATAACTAGACATTTAAGTGATCCGATACCCACTATCAGTATTGGGTCGATATGGGCAAAAAACATTGGATCGGATTTCAGTGGGGATTGGGAGTAAGAATTTTTCCATTCTTAGCTCACTCAAACAGTGTCATAATAAAGCCAAATGCTCACACATGTTAATTGGAACGTACAGATACAAATATCTGATTTAGTGCTTAAGAAAAACAGAATTTTAATAGTACTAATAGATACTCAAGATTGTATTTTCGAGATTTCGAGGATAAGAATTGGACCAAAAAAGTGATACGACACCATCTCTAGTTACACCAGGTTATACGCTCATTAACACTAAAACATAGGAAACAGTGAGCTCTATATACTGGCACCACTTATTACCTGTGCTAGGAACTGAACATCCATAATGAATGTGTGTCTGGAGTGAAATAAACTTAAGCATTTTTTGCAAGACAGCGTTTTTGAGTTTTACGGCCAAATAGCACTGCATTCCATTTTCACAGAAAAGTCTATGTAGTTTGTATTTCAATAAGAGGTTGTATTTAGTCACTTGATATTGTAGTGCCGGTGGGGGCACGTGTAACTGTAAATAGGCCTTGTTGTATTGCTGTCTTGTTGCATTGTTATAGTTAATACTTGTGTTTCCCATCTGTGGCTTGTATGTTTGTATTGTGTGAACCTTGTTTGATCCTTGCTTGTCTCTAGTTATTGTGTAAATTACCCACCGTGTGTGTACCTCCAGCTGTCATGCCCGGCTCGTCCGATTCTCGTGTGTGCCACGCCCCCTGATTATCCTCGTGTGCTTTCCTGATCTTGCCCAGTCTTGTCTATTTGAGTCCACGTCTTGCCTTGCCTTTCGTCCGTCATTGATGTTAGGTCTGTTATGTCCCGTACTACCTGTCCCTTTAATAAATCCCCGTTTTCCCCACATTCCACCTGATCTTTCCAGCCTCACCCACTCACCCACGACCCTGACACCAGCGTCGACCCTCCCGGATTTTCCCTGCTTATACTAGGTACTTGTTGGGTGCCTGTTGTAGTCCTGTTAAATAAAGAGAGTCCTGTTAAGGACTACTACCCCGGCAAACAGATCTCCTTGTCATTCGCTGCTTTTGTGAGGTCTCAGTCTGCCCAGCACTACAATATTTTATAGATTTTTTAAATAAACATTTCATTTTCATAGGTGTATGATTTTTAAATTGGATATGAAGTAAACAAACAAGAAAACAGTACCTGTGGCTCGATAAACCATGTTGAAGGTCTTTTTCCATCATTGCAATCTTCAGTTGAGCGATCAAATGTGTATGCACTGTAAACAGGGATTCTGTGATGTACAGAGTAGAGCGTTGCAAAATAACAACCGTTCATATACCTCTGACAAATTTTCATGGCATTCTGATCCATCCCTCTTGGCTCTTGACCTTCGTAAAAAAAACTACTACACTCCTGAAAGCTTCGCACAACCTCTGCCTGAGCACTGAGTGTTCCTAGGAGAACACTGGTGAGCAGAGAGAGAAGAATCATGATTTTCAGTTGAACCGCCAACAGTACATCTGCTTTAGATGCAAAAACTCTCATTGATAAGTCTGTGGGTGTGTCTGAGTGTCACGTGACACTGAGTGTCACATGAGCAGAGGCGGAGCAAAGGGAGTGGCTATGGCCAACCTATTGTCCACCACAGCATTATTATTATTAGGGGCTAAGCACCTATTGTAGTCGCAAGAATTTTTCAATATTATTACTATACTTACTGTCAAGGGAGTCTATGTCTGCCCATAGATCCCTTTGGTGGATTTTGATGAAATTTGGCACATTGACAGAGGACAGTCCAAAGTATCCAGGCCTCAAATTTTGGACCAATCCATTTATCTCTGTAGCGCCACAATCAGGCCAAATATTACGGTACATTTTTGCTTATAACTATTGCCACGCTGTGATATATCAAAACCACCTGTGGTGTTTAAACTTGGAACCACATTTTGTGGAAGATCGACAAAAATTGTTATTTCACCACTTGGGGCACTACAATAAAAAAATGCATTTTGATTGATAAGGGTTGATATGATTGCCTTTTATTTATTTATGAATTATTCTTGTATTTAGTAATACAGTGGTAGGTCACAAGGCCAACACATGGCAACTTATCAAGGCAAGTGAATTGACATTTTTAAAGGTTTAAAATTGTGCACAGGCCACAAATCTTCACCATATTTAGCAAAGTTGATCTTTGGATCAAGCTTTACAAAAGGTATCAGAGGGATTTAGGGCTTTTTTTTTGTAGTTTTGTAAACAACACCATTTATTAAACAAAGAACTCTGAATTGGCAGAATGAAGAATTAAAAATAAATTTAAAAAACTATTATTTAAGAAATATTCATCGGAACTGTGGAAAACTGCAAATTTACAGTATTTTTCTTGAGACTTGAAGGAGGAGTCCGTTAACTTAACGGAAAATGTGCCGGTAATTTTCTGCCAGTACATTTTCTGTTTTTTGACGGATTTTTAATTTTTTTTTACAGTGTGGATGAGGTAGGAATGGTGTTTGCATGTTCATGTGTGTGTTTAACTTGTATAGCTTTACTGTAGCCTTGCTGCTATGGAAAACAAACGGCGGTGGATGGGAGCAGCTGAAAACATCGCTTTTCTTCACCTTTCAGCTTGTTGAACAGCTGGTTTGGTTAAGGACTCTCGTCAGCTCTTTACCAATAAAGGTGTAGTAGCGATTACAAGCACTGCTGTTGTTTTCCGTCACTCCACCCGAGTTCACCATCTCTGTAATGGAACCGTCTCCTTGCTGTTAGTGTATAGACAATGTGATAGAAAATTCATGATTATGCATGATTATATATATATATATATATATATATATATATATATATATATATATATATATATATATATATATATAATTAGTAATTAATAATGAAACTTATGATGGTTCAAATCAGTCAAATGTATCAAGCACAATGTACTAATGCAAGTTTGCTTAAGTAAGGGATTTCTATTTTCTGTTAAGGAACTAACATGCTTGCCATGATGAAGCTTGTTCTGCAAGGCGAAGGCATGACCGGAGAAGTAAGTTGTTGCAGAAGATATTATAAATGCATGCATGTTATTGGTTAAAGGATAATGTAGAAAAGAGAACGAGGGGCACATGAGGGAAGTGAGATGAAGTAATTGGATAAAGTTAACTCCGAATAAAAGAACGAAACTGCAAAAGAATGATCACAAATAGGTTGTTCTGTTCTGAGCTGATAAGCGAGCATCAGTAGGCAGAAGTAACCGGTGTCTACAGATATCTGACCTTTTCTTGAACTGTCTGAAGACTGGCGAGTTTTTGGCTATAAGAGATGTATGCACTTGGTCTTCTGGGAGCAGAGCATGAGACGCATGACTGCTGAGTGCATGTTCCCTTTGAGCTCATTGACTAAATAAAGGTTGTCAAACTCTTAAACATTGGACTCTAAGAAATTTCTTCCACAACAGGCTCCAGCTCCATGTTAGTTAATTACGACAGCATCATTTTCGCTGCTGTTGTGTTATCAGTGTTTCCGTTGAGGAAAAATAGGGGCTGCTTGGGCTGAATCTCGTTATATTTTTTTATTCACCCATATGCCCATAAATACATTTCCATCGCAGGTTTATTTTACCCGTGAATGTGAGTGAAACGCTCGCGCTTACCTTGTACTGGTTCCGCTCTGTGGACTGGATGCATAGACAGGGTGCTTTCTGTTGAGATGTTGAATCATTCACATTGTGCTATTGTGGTAATACAATGTCCATTTGTAAAATAAAAAATACTGTACAGTGTGTCCATTGTGTCAGGATTCGAGTTGCAGGCAGGAAATTCGGGATTCAATACGGGAACGGGAGGACAGGGCAGACGGTAACCAACGAACATTACTAACATTAATGACAAGTCTGGGGAAGACGAACTAAATACAAAAGACAAGCCGAAAACAACAAGAAACAGCTGGGTATGATTAGGGAAGCACACGCGGATAATCAGGGGGTGTGGCACACATGAGGATTGGATGAGCCCAGCATGACACATTGTAAATGTCCATTTACAATAGACACACTGTACAGTATTTTTGCTTTTCTTTTGTTTGAAATGGTCCTGAACTTTAGACTTTTTTCGTCTTTTTCTGTGACTTTCCTCGCTGTTTTCCCTCTCTTCCTCCATCGCGCCTTCAAATCAAACATGCTACACGTAATGCAGCATAAGCACACTGTGCGACACTGATAATCCTCCGAGTGAAACACGCTGATCACTAAGCAGTACAGTCGTGCGGATTACACGAAGCAACAAAGGAAAGAATTTGCATCGAGTATTTTTTGTAATCGAGTTATTCGAGTTACTCGATGAATCGTTGCAGCCCTAGAATATTTGATTACTAAAATACTCAATAGCTGTAGCCCTACTGCCAACCCATCGGATCGGGGATGATTATGGACTTTCAGCAGATTGTTCACCCCGAAAGATACATGCAAGCGATGTTGGTCATAATGTTTATTCTGAACATCATGGCTCTCCGTAACACAGCTCCGGACACAGTCACAAGCATCACCTAATTTTGACACTAAATTGTCCCTATACTCCTGCATACTAGTGTGAGTAGTTTCTAGAGCAGGGGTTAGTAACAGGTCAAGCGGCGTAGCTACAATAGGTTCCTACCATAAAGCTGAAAAGCTGGGGTGTCACCCGTGCTTGCATGAGGAGCAGTCCTCAGCGCGAACAAGAGTTGGGGGATAAATTTATCCCACGAGTGATGCAAGTTGCCAACAAATGCACGGATTGCCGTCTTTAAGGTCCGATTCACTCTTTCTGTCATAGTTGTCAGCCGGTGTTCCGTTGCCAGTGTCCGAAGCAGTGTGTCAAAAACTGCATTTACAAAGGGGGTACCCCTATCAGAAATTAAATATTTCGATGCACCATGCCGGGATACAATGTTGTCCATGAGCCGGTCTGCCACCACAGCTGCAGTGGCCTCCCTGAGCGCACTAACCTCGACCCACTGGTGAAGTAGTCAACAAAGACCAAGATGTGAGTATTACCCTGTGCAGTACGTGGAAGAGGGCCAACGAAGTCCACACCAACATATTCCCAAGGGTAAGTAGCCATGATGAATACCAAGAGGTCAGAGGGCTTCTGCTGGCTGGGCTTAACCAGTTGGCACATACCACAAGACTTCACATAAGCTTTGACATCCCGTCGCATTCCCGGCCAGAAAACATGACTGTGCCACCTATGAAACGTCTTGGCAATACCTAGGTGACCAGAAATAGGATGGTCAGGACAGTAAGACAACAGGGTTGAGTAAAGTTACACAGGAACAACCTGTCACAGACATTTATGTGGGTGTCTAGTTGCTTCTTTGGGCTGGGGGGCTGTGGCTGCCGTCTTGTGATGTCTGGGTGTTTGCCCTTGCTTGTGTTGGTGTGGTGGGAGCTTGGGCAGGTGCCGCCTGGCAGTCATGGGGTCTGGGGTGCTTGCGATGGCAGGGGCTGGCCCTGCAATGGGTGGTTGACCTCTTCGGTGTGACCCTGGGTACAGGGTCGGGGGCTTTGGCCCCTAGGGGCCTGGCCGTTTCCTCGGTAGGTGCCTCCCTGTGCGAGAGTGGTCTGTGCTCCCTCCGGGGTGCTAGCAGGAGGGTGGGTCAGTCCATGTCTGGGCATCCAGCCTGCGCTGTATTGGGGGTGGCATGTCTTGGGCCTGGACTAGTTTGCCACTTTTTGTACTGACTACCCTTCAGGGGGGGCTAGCTTTTGGCGCTGGCAGTGGTCCGCTCCTTTCCACACAACAGTGGGTGGGGTGCCTAATGAGCTGGCATAATGGTTAGCTGGATCTCTTTTGCCGGGGGGTAGTAATCTGCCCCCTGGTACTATGACTCTCAGTCCCTCGCTACGGTGGGGAGGGTCATTTAAATAGCCTTACTCACTGTGCTGCGTGGCCTTCTGCCTCCCCCTGATTTAATTGCACTTTATCATCACATATCAGTATACACACAGGGCCTTGGGGGGCGGGGGCACAACTCAGAGGTTGGTGGGTGGGGCTGCTGAGGTTCGGGCCTCTCCAGTATGGGTGGGGCTCTCTGCTGGGGGTTGGTGCAGGAGTGGCCGGCCCCTTGTGGAGTCAGCTGCCTGTTGCCTCTGGTTCTCTGAGGCTCATGCCCTTTTGGCTGTAGGGGTTGGGTCTGGGACCTCCCTCCTCCTCTGTCTGTGGTGGAGGCGCGGCTGTCACTGGGAAAAAGGGCCCCGGCTCTTCCCTGCTCTTAGGGGGCTGCGGATGTCCGGGGTCTCCTGGACCTGTCTCCGGCGGCCTCTGGCTCTTGTGGGGAGTGGTCGTGGCCTCCCACCCTCATATGAAGTATGTTCCATGTTGAAAACATACGCACACAACATACGCACACACACCCGCACACCTCGCCTACACAGATGAACAAACGCTTACACACACCCCTCCAAACACACACAATTTTGTATGTTTGTATATCTGTTTTATTTCATTTATTCTTTACATTTGTTTATATATTTATCCATGTTTGCATTTCTTTCAGATGCTGTTGATCTTTTGCCTATTTTCTCTCTCCTTTACAGATGCAGCAGTTGGCTGCTTCCTACTTCACTCCTGTCTTTCTTAGTTTATCTCTCACTTTCTCCTCCTTTTTTCCCTCCATATCTCCCTCATATTCAGGCTGCTCGGCCACTGCAATATTTTACATATGCTAAAAATAAAATAAAATAAATAAAATAAAAAGAAAATGATGAATATGAGGGGCCTAAACAGAGCTTATAGAGCCTCCCATGGTAAAGCAAACATGTTTGGCAGAGCAGGGCATTCAGACCACGATTCTGCTAAAGCTGCCGGACGGGACAAAAAAGCAAAGAACAAAAGTGTAATATTTCAACAGCAATTACAACTTCAAAATTAAGATTTTTTTTTGTTTTGTAGCTGGTATTCAGAAAGCTATTCTATTCTATTCTATTCTATTCTATTCTATTATTAAAAATATCAAGGTTTTTTTTCCTGGCTGCTGCCTCAGTTGTTCTTAGTACAAGGCAGCATCCCTAATCTTGAGAAGTAAAAGAGAGGGTCCACAAAGCTACCAAGAACCAAGAAGGTGAAAGCCATGGAGAGCACATGACATTCATATTTTGGATCTATCATGAGATTAAGTGATGATACAATTATCATGGGAAGGTAGTTGAACATCATCATCACCTGAAACACTAAGACTGTCCGGAAAGCTCTCCTCTTCATGAGGTTCATCTCCTCCTTTTCCCCTTCACCAGGACGAGGCTTCCTCAGAACTCTGAGTATGGAGATGCTGCAGAATGAATCTATAGTAAGGACTGGTACAAAAATGGCAGTATTTCCAAAGGGCATCTTAAAAAAAATGCTGAGAATACAGAACAAAAGAGCAATGAACCAAACAGTGAGCAGAAGTTCCAGTTTGTATTTCACTTGCTTGAACTTTAAGAAGATGATTGGGTGGACCACTGCCAGGTAACGGTCTACACAGATGCAGCAGCGGAACAAGGGCCTGGAAACCTGGACGAATTCAAAACAAAAATCTAGGGCAGGCATGAAAAAAGGAATGTCCGACTGTAAGTGATGTAGCAGTAAGAAAAATACGCATGGACAGATGATGAGTTCTGAGAAGGCTAAGTTAAAAGCCAGTATGTCTGAGGTCACATGGCCCCCAATTCCTTTTAATAAGAGCCATACCACTCTAGCATTGAGCAGCAGTCCGAGTATAACATCTCCAACTACTGATGCACCACAAAGAAAATCAAAAGCATTGTAATTATTGCAGAGATTCTCTGGCATATTAAAGAATGCAGTTGTATTTTCTACAGAGAAATTCATTTTCAGAATATCAGTATCTGAATTTAAAAACAAAAACCTGATGGGCAAAAATTAATGTGCTTGATTGCGTAGCTTTTTGTAGGTCTTCTAGAGTTCTGAAAATAGTAAAAAAAAGAGAGAGTGTCACATTGCAGCCAGGCATGTGTGCAGGGAGACCAAGGTGCATATGCAGAGTCCAAGGGGGTTTCAATGAGGAGACACAAGCTGAATACATACAACTGAGGGAACATGGAGACCACCGCCACCCGCAACCCTAAACACAACTACATACAACTACACAGGGGAATGACATGAGGATAATGAGATGAGGAGTGCTAAACCATAGATGTATGAATACAACAGGCAGGGTAATAAACCAATGTAATAGGATGAGGTAACCAAGGAGACATTAATGAAGGACTCATGGAAGGCACACATCAAGTCCTAGCTAGCACTCCAGACTCCACTCCAACATGACAGTGACAATAAGGAGAGTTGTAACACGTTCTATGAATGTCATGTCTATATGAATGTATGAACGCATTCATAACACATTATATTCATAGGGCATTATAAGCATAGCTATAAGTATTTAAAAAACATAGCATATTATAGCCATGTTTATTATGCATTATGAATGCTTTATGAAGGTCTCATCTCTCATCTATAATGCACTATAGATACATTCATAATGCAGTACAAAGCCTCTTTAATTGTAATACCTACCAATATAATGCATTATGAAGATATTTATAGACACTTGGAGCTTATGAAGTATTATAATCAACACTGTGATGCCATACAACTGTCAATAGAAGATGCTGTAATGCTTTATTCTTATACCAATCATTATAATGCATTATGAAGGTCTATATAATGTGTCATTGATTATAGCTGTAAGTAAAGTGTTAACAGGAGAAATTCATGTTACGTCTTATTGTGTTACTCTTAATGTCCAATAATGTTCCAAACGAATGTTGTTATGTGGTGCCCAAAGCACAGAATACCCACACTGCTCTCTGACTACGCCACCTCCAGGTAAGAGTAGGAGAAACCCCTAATGTTCCTTCTGTAACGTGGCTAAGTTCGAACCCTCTCTGCAAAGGGACAATAACAGAGAGGCATATGAAAATAAAACCCGACAAGCACTACACAAAACAGTACAGTGTCCCCTCAGTGTGGCACCCAGGCAGCAGAGAGCAAAAGCCTGTGCAGATTCAGCCTTGTACAGAAAGATCCCATGTACAAACATAAGGGGAGAGCAGCAGCCGATGTCCCCCCCCCAAGATACAATACTAAAGTTACAATCTTACAACTTAGCCCATAGCAGCAACCACGGCACTAATAAAACAAATCAAAAACCCTATCAAATAACCCTAAAACAGTGGCTGATCTGGTCCTTTGCAGCAATGCTTAATGCCCTCGCAGCACAGTAACACCAAGAGGAAGCGTTCTAATGCTACAGCTACAAAGAAATATAATCAACATCAAAGAAACATAAACCCTTTTAAATCCCACAGTATAACCCAAGTTACCAGAGCCTCAATGTCTGTAGCCCAGCAGCTCGTAGGGGATCACAGTCAAATGATAAAATTCCAAACAGTCACCTCTGCATCCTCCATGAAGTTACACGCTGCTAGCAATCACCCTGGTAAAATTAAAATTAAACAAACATTCAAGTTCTCAAACAAACCCTCTCCTCCTTTCCTTACCCACAGGGAAGAAGAACCCACCCCATGTCCAGTTGTAAACCACAGCAGCAAGAGAATGAGATCCCATCTTGGCAGCCTTTTATAACTTCCTGGCGGGACATATGACCTGCCTCATGTGGTTACCAATATGGTGTGATTACCAGTGCCATGCAACTACTCCCACCTGCCTTTTCAGATGCCCACAGTTAAATTGTGTTTTTTTTTTCGGAGCTCATACACTGATGAGACAAAATATTATGTCCAACATGAATACCATTGACTGTCTTGTAAAAACAGCACATGTCAAGGTCTAGTGTTTCGTATATGGTGAGCCAACATTTGGTATTCATATTCAGTTTGTTGAATGCAGAAGAAATGGGTACGACTAAAGACCTGAATAACTTTGATAAGGCGAGATTGTTACAGCAGATGACTGTGCATCTCCGAAAGGGCATTATATTTCCATTCAGCATTTCATTTCCATTCAGCATTTCATTGGCATTCAACATACCATCTCCAAGTACTGAATGTTTGCTTACCATCTAATACATTCCACACATTGACACACACTGCTTTTACGTGACGGTCAACATTTGCTTCATGTGGGTGTGGTCACAATTTTTTGCCCTATGGGTGTATACCACTAAGATAAATATCATTAAACATTTCTTTTGATGGCATAAGATTTTTGGACAGCATTGTTGAGTTTTGCAATATATATATTGACCACCACATGAGCCAGGTAATATATATATACACTCATATAAAACTTTTACTTCTATTGCACATTTTAAAATTTCATATTGTATGTTATTCAAATGAATCCAGACCTGTGGTGGGTTGAAGCTGGACTTTGTAATGAAAACAGCAATCTGCCAAATATAAATAATGTCGTAATTCATTGTCAAAATCTGCCTCATAACAAGAGGGTTTCAAATCCTAGAAGGGAATTTATCTTGTTCTAAAGAGTGCAAGAGTTATTTCTCTATATAGCAGTTGAATAAAGAGAGATTTCATGACATTTATTGCAAGACTATAGATTTATTACTAAAGGCATCTGGGTTCTTTAGACAATATAGAGCGTAACTATTAAGAAACTTTTTGATAATATGAAAATTATTATATTATTATAATCTATATGTTTTAATGGATAGAACCTTGACTGATGAGCTCTTCTGGGAGATGGTGAGGTTGTGGCTGTCTGATTGCCTGGACACCAGATGATTGATTGTAGACGAGAAACCACAACTGATTTATAGAGCATTATCATATGTCACTTATGAAAATGTATGACTCAATTACATGTGAAGATCTCAGAAAAACAAATCATCAGGCAAATGCCAGATGTCATGGGACGGAATAGACACGTACTGCAGGTACATTTCTTTGAAAGAAATTTAGAAGAAAACTGTGCTAAACATGGTATGAGGGTCTGAAATGAGACTGGGAACTGGAAAGGAAACAAAAGTTTCACCTTCTTACAGATTCCTTAAAGTAAACAGGCAGGCCTTTCTTTGTTTTTACAGAATCTGAATCGGACCCATTAAAGTAGAGCAGTTACAACGGCACATAGGACATAAGCTGAAACAATGTATGTCACTTTACTTACTGTATTGAGTACTTACTGTGAGTAAATGGACCTAACAGTATAATTTATTCTCTATTACGCTTTATCCCAAGCACAGGACATGAGGGGACACCTGGACAGCAGGCCTGTCCATTGCTGGGCAAACATTCAAACAGACAGCTACAGACTACACTGGTGTAGCCAAACCCCATTTGTTGGGTGATGGAAGGTAGCCAGCACAAGCACAGAACAAGCAAAACCACACTGATAAAATCAGCAAGTAGCCCCAATAAAGTTTTAAAATTACAATACCATTCATACAGTACATGGTTTCTCTGTAACATATTGTAGTGATGAAGGTACCAATCGGGCAGTCTGGCAGGTTGCACTGGTGGCAGGTTGCACTGGTGCCAACCCTGTAAATAGTTCACTGCAGTTGTCATATATTGTGATGTCATTATGTTGTAAGTAATATCATGTGTAGTGTTAAATATTAATCACTGTAAATAGCGTGTGTGTGTGTGTGCTGACTTGGTGTTTTAGAAGTAAGCAGGCGTGACGAGTCCCGTGGACAGTGTGTATGCACAACAGGTTGGACTGGTGCCAACGTTATAAATAATTCCCTATAGCCGTTCCATATTGTGATGTCATTGTACTGTAAGTAATGTCTAGTGTAAAATGTTAATCGTTATGAATAGTGTATCTGTGCCCACCTTGTGTCTCAGGAGTAAGTCGGTCGACGAGCAAGTTGGGCCATGTGTCTGTGTAATAATGGTAGGGGTGTAATAACACAGTGGGCCTTCTGTCTGTGTAATAACGGTAGGGGTGTAATAACACAGTGGGCCTTCTGTCTGTGTAATAACGGTAGGGGTGTAATAACACGCTGGGCCGTGTGTCTGTGTAATAATGGTAGGGGTGTAATAACACAGTGGGCCTTCTGTCTGTGTAATAACGGTAGGGGTGTAATAACACGCTGGGCCGTGTGTCTGTGTAATAATGGTAGGGGTGCAATAACACGGAAAGATTTACATTGCAAGACAACCTGCAGGGTTGAAAGACAACAGAGAAATAGATGGAATTACAGATGATCCATTTGTATTGAGTCACATGTTCTACATAGTATGAGACTGAATCATGTTGCAGTCAAATGAAGCATGAAAGCTCCAGGTTTATGTATTATTAAAGCCTTGAATGGGCACCAGGTCCATCTGCAGGAAGGTATTCGACACCCCCGATTGGCTGAGCTCAAGGGACTGCACAAAATGTCGTATATCTATGCAGCTCCAATATGCTACACATAGTACATTATATAGTACTCATAATAGTTATTCCTATATGTAAAATGTATACACTTCCTTTAGGTACTGTAGTTTCCCTAATAGTCTTGTAGTTTGTGAGCCATGACACTCATAGCCCTCAATAGGGGGCCATACCTTTCGGTGGGTTGGAAGTAGGATTTCTATAAAGCTTAGGGTTTTTGCCCTCCTTATATGAGTCCCACACACAGGATTGTATCATGTGAGTATCGAGCAAAGTGGGCAGACGCTGGGTGACAGGTTGACATGCTGATGCCAAGGTAGACCAATAGAGGTGGAGAATTGTGTCTCTTGAATGTTTAAGTATGGCTTGGGTGTTACAGTATATTAAAATACAACAGCACATTCTCGTTTCAGCTACTGCGATGCCTGGGTCTGCTGGGCAGTGCAGGATATAGAAAATATATTACTATTAGCCAGGGTTCAAGTGACGTCTGCTTTATGAAAATGCATAAATGCAAATGAATCAGACAACATAGCTGATCGATTAAAAAATAATGATTTAAATTAAATTGAGTAAAAAATATGTTCAAAGGAAGTAGTCTGGCCTCGCAGTCCTAAGCTGTAATGCATGTACCAGGCCCACCACCCTCAGGCTCCATCGCTCTCAGGCTCCGTCACTCTCAGGCTCCGTCGCTCTCAGGCCCACCACTCTCAGGCTTTGTCACTCTCAGGCCCACCACTCTCAGGCCCGCTGCTCTCAGGCCCGCCATTCTCAGGCTTTGTCACTCTCAGGCCCACCACTCTCAGGCCCGCTGCTCTCAGGCCCGCCATTCTCAGGCTTTGTCACTATCAGGCCCACCACCCTCAGGCTCCGTCGCTCTAAGGCTCCGTCACTCTCAGGCTCCGTCGCTCTCAGGCTCCGTCACTCTCAGGTCTGTTACTATCAGGCCCACCACTCACAGGCCCGTCACTCTCAGGCCCGCCACTCTCAGGCTTTGTCACTCTCAGGCCCACCACTCTCAGGCCCGCTGCTCTCAGGCCCGCCATTCTCAGGCTTTGTCACTCTCAGGCCCACCACTCTCAGGCCCGCTGCTCTCAGGCCCGCCATTCTCAGGCTTTGTCACTATCAGGCCCACCACTCTCAGGCTCCATCGCTCTCAGGCTCCGTCACTCTCAGGCTCCGTCGCTCTCAGGCTCCGTCACTCTCAGGTCTGTTACTATCAGGCCCACCACTCTCAGGCCCACCACTCTCAGGCCCTCCACTCACAGGCCCGTCGCTCTCAGGCCCACCACTCTCAGGCTTTGTCGCTCTCAGGCCCGCCACTCTCAGGCCCGCCACTCTCAGGCTTTGTCACTCTCAGGCCCGCCACTCTCAGGCTTTGTCACTCTCAGGCCCACCACTCTCAGGCCCGCCACTCTCAGGCTTTGTCACTCTCAGGCCCACCACTCTCGGGCCCGCCACTCTCAGGCTTTGTCGCTCTCAGGCCCGCCACTCTCAGGCTTTGTCACTCTCAGGCCCACCACTCTCAGGTTTTGTCACTATCAGGCCCGCCACTCTCAGGCCCGTCACTCTCAGGCCCGCCACTCTCAGGCCCGTCACTCTCAGGCCCACCACTCTCAGGCTTTGTCACTCTTGGGCCCTCCACTCTCAGGCTTTGTCACTCTCAGGCCCACCACTCTCAGGCTTTGCCACTCTCAGGCCCACCACTCTCAGGCTTTGTCACTCTTACGTCCTCCACTCTCAGGCCCGCCGCTCTTAGGCCCGCCACTCTCAGGCCCGCCATTCTCAGGCTTTGTCACTCTTAGGTCCTCCACTCTCAGGCCCGCCGCTCTCAGGCCCGCCACTCTCAGGCCCGCCATTCTTAGGCTTTGTCACTATCAGGCCCACCACCCTCAGGCTCCGTCGCTCTCAGGCTCCGTCACTCTCAGGCCCGTTACTATCAGGCCCACCACTCTCAGGCTCCATCGCTCTCAGGCTCCGTCACTCTCAGGCTCCGTCGCTCTCAGGCTCCGTCACTCTCAGGTCTGTTACTATCAGGCCCACCACTCTCAGGCCCACCACTCTCAGGCCCACCACTCTCAGGCCCTCCACTCTCAGGCTCCATCGCTCTCAGGCTCCGTCACTCTCAGGCTCCGTCGCTCTCAGGCTCCGTCACTCTCAGGTCTGTTACTATCAGGCCCACCACTCACAGGCCCGTCACTCTCAGGCCCGCCACTCTCAGGCTTTGTCACTCTCAGGCCCACCACTCTCAGGCCCGCTGCTCTCAGGCCCGCCATTCTCAGGCTTTGTCACTATCAGGCCCACCACTCTCAGGCTCCATCGCTCTCAGGCTCCGTCACTCTCAGGCTCCGTCGCTCTCAGGCTCCGTCACTCTCAGGTCTGTTACTATCAGGCCCACCACTCTCAGGCCCACCACTCTCAGGCCCTCCACTCACAGGCCCGTCGCTCTCAGGCCCACCACTCTCAAGTCCACCACTCTCAGGCCCTCCACTCACAGGCCCGTCGCTCTCAGGCCCGCCACTCTCAGGCCCGCCACTCTCAGGCTTTGTCACTCTCAGGCCCGCCACTCTCAGGCTTTGTCACTCTCAGGCCCACCACTCTCAGGCCCGCCACTCTCAGGCTTTGTCACTCTCAGGCCCACCACTCTCGGGCCCGCCACTCTCAGGCTTTGTCGCTCTCAGGCCCGCCACTCTCAGGCTTTGTCACTCTCAGGCCCACCACTCTCAGGTTTTGTCACTATCAGGCCCGCCACTCTCAGGCCCGTCACTCTCAGGCCCGCCACTCTCAGGCCCGTCACTCTCAGGCCCACCACTCTCAGGCTTTGTCACTCTTGGGCCCTCCACTCTCAGGCTTTGTCACTCTCAGGCCCACCACTCTCAGGCTTTGCCACTCTCAGGCCCACCACTCTCAGGCTTTGTCACTCTTACGTCCTCCACTCTCAGGCCCGCCGCTCTTAGGCCCGCCACTCTCAGGCCCGCCATTCTCAGGCTTTGTCACTCTTAGGTCCTCCACTCTCAGGCCCGCCGCTCTCAGGCCCGCCACTCTCAGGCCCGCCATTCTTAGGCTTTGTCACTATCAGGCCCACCACCCTCAGGCTCCGTCGCTCTCAGGCTCCGTCACTCTCAGGCCCGTTACTATCAGGCCCACCACTCTCAGGCTCCATCGCTCTCAGGCTCCGTCACTCTCAGGCTCCGTCGCTCTCAGGCTCCGTCACTCTCAGGTCTGTTACTATCAGGCCCACCACTCTCAGGCCCACCACTCTCAGGCCCACCACTCTCAGGCCCACCACTCTCAGGCCCTCCACTCACAGGCCCGTCGCTCTCAGGCCCACCACTCTCAAGTCCACCACTCTCAGGCCCTCCACTCACAGGCCCGTCGCTCTCAGGCTTTGTCGCTCTCAGGCCCGCCACTCTCAGGCCCGCCACTCTCAGGCTTTGTCACTCTCAGGCCCGCCACTCTCAGGCTTTGTCACTCTCAGGCCCACCACTCTCGGGCCCGCCACTCTCAGGCTTTGTCGCTCTCAGGCCCGCCACTCTCAGGCTTTGTCACTCTCAGGCCCACCACTCTCAGGTTTTGTCACTATCAGGCCCGCCACTCTCAGGCCCGTCACTCTCAGGCCCGCCACTCTCAGGCCCGTCACTCTCAGGCCCGCCACTCTCAGGCCCACCACTCTCAGGCTTTGTCACTCTTGGGCCCTCCACTCTCAGGCTTTGTCACTCTCAGGCCCACCACTCTCAGGCTTTGCCACTCTCAGGCCCACCACTCTCAGGCTTTGTCACTCTTACGTCCTCCACTCTCAGGCCCGCCGCTCTTAGGCCCGCCACTCTCAGGCCCGCCATTCTCAGGCTTTGTCACTCTTAGGTCCTCCACTCTCAGGCCCGCCGCTCTCAGGCCCGCCACTCTCAGGCCCGCCATTCTCAGGCTTTGTCACTCTCAGGCCCACCACCCTCAGGTTCCGTCACTCTCAGGCTCCGTCGCTCTCAGGCTCCGTCACTCTCAGGCCCGTTACTATGAGGCCCACCACTCTCAGGCCCACCATTCTCAGGCCCGTCGCTCTCAGGCCCACCACTCTCAGGCCCGCTGCTCTCAGGCCTGTCGCTCTCAGGCCCGCCATTCTCAGGCTTTGTCACTATCAGGCCCACCATTCTCAGGCTTTGTCACTCTCAGGCCCACCACCCTCAGGCTCCGTCACTCTCAGGCTCCGTCGCTCTCAGGCTCCGTCACTCTCAGGCCCGTTACTATGAGGCCCACCACTCTCAGGCCCGTCGCTCTCAGGCCCACCACTCTCAGGCCCGCTGCTCTCAGGCCCGTCGCTCTCAGGCCCACCACTCTCAGGCCCACCACTCTCAGGCCCGCTGCTCTCAGGCCCGTCGCTCTCAGGCCCGCCATTCTCAGGCTTTGTCACTCTCAGGCCCACCACCCTCAGGCTCCGTCACTCTCAGGCTCCGTCGCTCTCAGGCTCCGTCACTCTCAGGCCCGTTACTATGAGGCCCACCACTCTCAGGCCCGTCGCTCTCAGGCCCACCACTCTCAGGCCCGCTGCTCTCAGGCCCGTCGCTCTCAGGCCCGCCATTCTCAGGCTTTGTCGCTCTCAGGCCCGCCATTCTTAGGCTTTGTCACTATCAGGCCCGCCACTCTCAGACCCACCACTCTCAGGCCCACCACTCTCAGGCCCTCCACTCACAGGCCTGTCGCTCTCAGGCCCACCACTCTCAAGTCCACCACTCTTAGGCTCGTCGCTCTCAGGCCCACCACTCACAGGTCCGTCTCTCTCAGGCCCGCCACTCTCAGGCTTTGTCGCTCTCAGGCCCGCCATTCTTAGGCTTTGTCATTATCAGGCCCACCACTCTCAGGCCCGCCACTCTCAGGCTTTGTCACTCTCAGGCCCACCACTCTCGGGCCCGCCACTCTCAGGCTTTGTCGCTCTCAAGCCCTCCACTCTCAGGCCCGCCACTCTCAGGCTTTGTCACACTCAGGCCCACCACTCTCAGGCTTTGTCACTCTCAGGCTTTGTCACTCTCAGGCCCACCACTCTCAGGTCCACCACTCTCAGGCCCGCCACTCTCAGGCTTTGTCACTCTCAGGCCCACCACTCTCGGGCCCGCCACTCTCAGGCTTTGTCACTCTCAGGCCCTCCACTCTCAGGCCCGCCACTCTCAGGCTTTGTCACACTCAGGCCCACCACTCTCAGGCTTTGTCACTCTCAGGCTTTGTCACTCTCAGGCCCGCCGCTCTCAGGCCCGCCACTCTCAGGCCCACCACTCTCAGGCTTTGTCACTTTTGGGCCCTCCACTCTCAGGCTTTGTCACTCTCAGGCCCACCACTCTCAGGCTTTGTCACTATCAGGCCCGCCACTCTCAGGCCCACCACTCTCAGGCTTTGTCACTATCAGGCCCGCCACTCTCAGGCCCACCACTCTCAGGCTTTGTCAAACTCAGGCCCACCACTCTCAGGCTTTGTCACTCTCAGGCTTTGTCACTCTCAGGCCCGCCGCTCTCAGGCCCGCCGCTCTCAGGCCCGCCACTCTCAGGCCCGCCATTCTCAGGCTTTGTCACTCTCAGGCCCACCACTCTCAGGCCCGCCACTCTCAGGCCCACCACTCTCAGGCTTTGTCACTCTCAGGCCCACCACTCTCAGGCCCGCCACTCTCAGGCCCACCACTCTCAGGCTTTGTCACTCTCAGGCCCTCCACTCTCAGGCCCACCACTCTCATGATGCATGCACAGAGAAGTAAGGAGCATGTTCTTTTTGTGTTTCTAAAGCGTAGTTATATGTTGTGTTTGGGGAAAAATGCCCTAGGCATATATTGATGCATAATCTATGTTTCATACTGTAAGAGTCAATTTTGTATAAATCTAAACATTTCATATATTCATTGTTTTTTTTCTGTTTACAATTTTATTGTTTATGCCTAAAATCATTTTATTCATTTATTTTATTTTCTTTTGCACATGCATTTATTTGAAATGTTCTTGATTTGTATTTAAGGAGAAATTTTTTATAAAGATATTTCTGAGAAGAAAAAGAAGTGAAACTGTGAATGCTGAGAAGGTTGGTAGTGTTGTGTGTGGAGGTTTATGGTCTCACTCTTTTGCAGTAGCGACACAACAATGCAGGGATTTCACAGATTTGACACAGAAGGTCGATAACATGAGACTTTTCATATGGAGCAGGAGACGTGTAGAGGGGCGCTGGGTCCTGCTCAGTACTGCCACCTTTCTTACATGGTGGGTATTGTTAGATCAGCTGGGCTGGCCACAGTGTGTCTCTTCTCCTTTTTTGTTGAATTCAGTGGCACTGCGAGGGTGTGGGATTCTCCAGAGTGACATACGACCTGAGGGGAGACTGAGCAGACTCTTGTGGAGCCAACAGGTTTGGTTTGATTTTTCTGTTTTTCACTTCTTGGGATTTATATTTCTGAAGACCTCATAATAGTTTGTTTTTATTTCTTTTTTCTTTTGTTGTTGTGTTTACTTCTCCCTCTTTTGTCCTTACATTGCACACCTCCTCCAGGAGCAGGGAGAGGCGTTTTTGCTGCCAGATGGAAGGGAGCTGCATAGTTGGGACCTGAACTGGTGTGTCTGGACCTGTGGTGTGAGACACTGCTGTCACTGGTTTGTAGTGTTATATCCAACAGAATTCATATGAGGTGTTTTGCTTGCTAATACATGTGGCCACACAGTAAGATTATTGTGCCATGCATTGTATAGTTTTCCATTTTCTTTCTGCGTTGAAAAATCTCTGTCTGACACCTGTGCAGTGCAGGTGTGTCATGAAAAGGAGAGAAGTAAATGCTGGTACAAATTATTAAATAAAATCAAATTGTAAATTAAATCAGTAAATTATTTTTACATGATTAATGATTTGACCAGATAAAAAGCCTAGCATTCCTGTACCTATTATATGCATACAGTACAAAACCAGATAGAGCATTATTGCTCTGGTAAAACTGATATCCTGTTAACAGCGGTTCTGTAGTCAAAAAATGACCGGTGATGAATAGAGTAGCAGGCAGGCTGAGGCAGACTAAGTATAACATTATCTGTTCTATTAAGACAATGGACAGACAATGTTATGTTTATGTTATGTCTGTCTAGGCTAACCCTAACCCTAACCTACAACCCCATTGATCACTGTTCAGCAGAAATGGGAGCTTCAGGTTCAAAAAGCAAAAATCTAAACCAAGATTTAGTTTCAACCAAACAGCTGGGCATAAAGAGTAACACATTCACAGAGTACTTTCCACCTTTGCTGATCAGTAACTGACCACAGTTACCAACCACAGAAACTGTTAATAAGGTGAGCAAATTCAGCTTAAGATTTTACTGCTGCTTTATTTACATACACAAGAGGAAATTATTGAATCGATTTTACTCAAAAACATTTGTGTGTCGTGTTTCTGAGGATGAAGTATCAAATAAAAAGATGTACAAAGAAAAACACTGTAACATTGCAGAAGTTGAAATGTTCATTTCTTATAGGTACATTATTATATTGAGTAATATTCAGACGCACATATCTGAATCTGTGCAAAGCTCGCTATGAAATATGTGTAATTCAGCAAAGCATAGACATTTTAATTTTCATGCAAATTCATTTCAAAACCAACAAAATTCAGTCAAAAACAACAACAACAAAAAAAAATCATGGTTACTAACTGCTACAAACGTGAAATGAAACTCTTTTTAAATTTCAGTCTCCCACACAGCAGTAATCCCAACTGCCATCTGTGGTGTAGCACCATAAGTAGTCTTTACCATACATTCCACAGCGGTGATAAGGCTGACAGGTTTTCCCATTTACAGCTGAAAAGCGATCATTATGAGTGCAGCAGTACTCCCAGTGATCATTATAATCAGTGTAGCACCAGTAGTAACTTTTACCATATTTGCCGCATGCATGATTAGTACGACATTTTTTGCCAGTTGTTGTTCTTCTGTCAGGCAGAGGTGGACTGCAGTAATCCCAGAACCACCAATATGTCTTACACCAGTAGTAGTCATGTCCATATGTGGCACAGGGGTGATCATCTTTGCATTGCTCCCCTCCTGCAGTGATGAGTGAGTACTGGGGTGAGCACTGTATGTAGGACTGTCCCGAGTAACACCAGAAGTCCCTGAGCTTCTCCTGGTACAGGCAGGGGGAGGTACAGCAGGGCTTGACTCCACTTTTTGTGTCACAATAATGCCAGTCACATTGACATTGTGTGCCATCTGCTGTGGTCATCCCCTCGGCACTAGATTTCTCTGGGACGACCCAACATTCAACAGGTTGGGATCCCTGACCAACGTCCCTCTTTCTGAGCTCATCATTAACAAAGGAAATAGCTTGATTACCGTTCTTAGTTAAAACACAAACTTCATTATTGTCTTTCTTCATCTTCTCATTTACTTGGAAATGCTCATTGGGATCATCAAATGTTCTCTTTGAGCATTCTGTGATAACCGAAGGGTTCTGGATTCTTTGTTTCACTTGCATTTTATATTTCAGTTCTTCTATAATCTCTTGCGATTTTTTATTTGTAGTAAAACAGTCATCAGCAAATATACTAACTGAGCTATGATACAGATCTCCCAGTCTAGCATTCAGCTCTATCACAGACATTACCGTTATGACACTGCCTGGTTTGTTTTCTCCTATGAAGCCAAATGCAAATTTCTGCCTTTCTTCTCCTTCTCTATTTTTCTCTACGAAACAAACAGCTGTCCAGACATGAGTGGGCACTGATACTCTCCCAGACACATTTGTTACTCCCTTAGGTATTCGGTTATTAGGACTGGGGACTGTACCAGTAACAATATAGGGGGTATAAAATGTATCATAAGCAGATAATATACATTTTAATCGCACCTCCCACTTCCTCCAATGTACACGGTTAAAATCGCTATCCATGGGTGCAGCATTGGTCAGTGTAAACGTTGCTATTCGGCCATTGCCCTTCTGTAAGCAGTTGGGGTTTAGGTGCCCACGGTCATATCCTGTGTCCTTGTAGTCGTCATTGATGGCTTGGTTTAATTTTATAACACTAATATCAAATTGGGTCGCTGAGCTCATCACTTCATAGTTATTATATCCAGATATCTATAAAGGAAACAGAAGACACCAGTTATTCCAATTTATTCATCTATTAATTTACGCAATTTTAAGATCAGTAATCCAAAGTGACTACACTTCTGACACAATTTTGACAATATTGTTGATTAGTTCAGTAATTTAATACTGTTTTGGGGTTTTGCAGTAATTTATTAGACAGCAATGGGGGTTTGACTTGAAATATGTAAAAATGTAAATTTTCTTTGTTCAAGTAAACTTTTTCAGAACACAGCTTGTGATGGCTTGTTTGCTTTTAAATGCATCAGAAGAAAACTATTTTTCTGGGCTGATATTTTCCATAAGTTCTTTCCAGATATCTATAAAGAAAATCAGACTTTCCAATAATAATCAATAATGAATTTTTTGAAAGCTTTTTATCTCAGTTGGTTTTCTGTTTCTCATGTTCTTTGTAATTTAGAGTTTTGCTGTAACTTTCTATCACAGAACAGGTCAGGTTTGATTTTGGTTTGCTCGGGATTTTATTTTGCTGAATATTAAAAGTAATTAATGCACTAATAGTATCAGTGGTAATTGGTATTGGGTCAATCTGGCACCTAATTAGTTGACCTTGTATTGGAAGTAGTAGGTCAGCACCACTGTAGATACAAACATATGAAGTTAAAATGCGAAAGTCATGATAGCACAAGAGAGAACTAGTTATTCATGAGACATCCAACACTCTCACATGAAATTATCACAGTCAATAAAATAGACAGGAAATTTGTAAAATGAGTGCACAGCGAAAAAAAAAATTATTCTGTGCTGTAATTTTTAAAGGAATATAACTAGACATTTAAGTGATCCGATACCCACTATCAGTATTGGGTCGATATGGGCAAAAAACATTGGATCGGATTTCAGTGGGGATTGGGAGTAAGAATTTTTCCATTCTTAGCTCACTCAAACAGTGTCATAATAAAGCCAAATGCTCACACATGTTAATTGGAACGTACAGATACAAATATCTGATTTAGTGCTTAAGAAAAACAGAATTTTAATAGTACTAATAGATACTCAAGATTGTATTTTCGAGATTTCGAGGATAAGAATTGGACCAAAAAAGTGATACGACACCATCTCTAGTTACACCAGGTTATACGCTCATTAACACTAAAACATAGGAAACAGTGAGCTCTATATACTGGCACCACTTATTACCTGTGCTAGGAACTGAACATCCATAATGAATGTGTGTCTGGAGTGAAATAAACTTAAGCATTTTTTGCAAGACAGCGTTTTTGAGTTTTACGGCCAAACAGCACTGCATTCTATTTTCACAGAAAAGTCTATGTAGTTTGTATTTCAATAAGAGGTTGTATTTAGTCACTTGATATTGTAGTGCCGGTGGGGGCACGTGTAACTGTAAATAGGCCTTGTTGTATTGCTGTCTTGTTGCATTGTTATAGTTAATACTTGTGTTTCCCATCTGTGGCTTGTATGTTTGTATTGTGTGAACCTTGTTTGATCCTTGTTTGTCTCTAGTTATTGTGTAAATTACCCACCGTGTGTGTACCTCCAGCTGTCATGCCCGGCTCGTCCGATTCTCGTGTGTGCCACGCCCCCTGATTATCCTCGTGTGCTTTCCTGATCTTGCCCAGTCTTGTCTATTTGAGTCCACGTCTTGCCTTGCCTTTCGTCCGTCATTGATGTTAGGTCTGTTATGTCCCGTACTACCTGTCCCTTTAATAAATCCCCGTTTTCCCCACATTCCACCTGATCTTTCCTGCCTCACCCGCTCACCCACGACCCTGACACCAGCGTCGACCCTCCCGGATTTTCCCTGCTTATACTAGGTACTTGTTGGGTGCCTGTTGTAGTCCTGTTAAATAAAGAGAGTCCTGTTAAGGACTACTACCCCGGCAAACAAATCTCCTTGTCATTCGCTGCTTTTGTGAGGTCTCAGTCTGCCCAGCACTACAATATTTTATAGATTTTTTAAATAAACATTTCATTTTCATAGGTGTATGATTTTTAAATTGGATATGAAGTAAACAAACAAGCAAACAGTACCTGTGGCTCGATAAACCATGTTGAAGGTCTTTTTCCATCATTGCAATCTTCAGTTGAGCGATCAAATGTGTACGCACTGTAAACAGGGATTCTGTGATGTACAGAGTAGAGCGTTGCAAAATAACAACCGTTCATATACCTCTGACAAATTTTCATGGCATTCTGATCCATCCCTCTTGGCTCTTGACCTTCGTAAAAGAAACTACTACACTCCTGAAAGCTTTGCACAACCTTTGCCTGAGCACTGAGTGCTCCCAGCAGAACACCGGTGAGCAGAGAGAGAAGAATCATGATTTTCAGTTGAACCGCCAACAGTACATCTGCTTTAGATGCAAAAACTCTCATTGATAAGTCTGTGGGTGTGTCTGAGTGTCACGTGACACTGAGTGTCACATGAGCAGAGGCGGAGCAAAGGGAGTGGCTATGGCCAACCTATTGTCCACCACAGCATTATTATTATTAGGGGCTAAGCACCTATTGTAGTCGCAAGAATTTTTCAATATTATTACTATACTTACTGTCAAGGGAGTCTATGTCTGCCCATAGATCCCTTTGGTGGATTTTGATGAAATTTGGCACATTGACAGAGGACAGTCCAAAGTATCCAAGCCTCAAATTTTGGATCAATCCATTTATCTCTGTAGCGCCACAATCAGGCCAAATATTACGGTACATTTTTGCTTATAACTATTGCCACGCTGTGATATATCAAAACCACTCGTGGTGTTTAAACTTGGAACCACATTTTGTGGAAGATCGACAAAAATTGTTATTTCACCACTTGGGGCACTACAATAAAAAAAATGCATTTTGATTGATAAGGGTTGATATGATTGCCTTTTATTTATTTATGAATTATTCTTGTATTTAGTAATACAGTGGTAGGTCACAAGGCCAACACATGGCAACTTATCAAGGCAAGTGAATTGACATTTTTAAAGGTTTAAAATTGTGCACAGGCCACAAATCTTCACCATATTTAGCAAAGTTGATCTTTGGATCAAGCTTTACAAAAGGTATCAGAGGGATTTAGGGCTTTTTTTTGTAGTTTTGTAAACAACGCCATTTATTAAACAAAGAAATCTGAATTGGCAGAATGAAGAATTAAAAATAAATAAAAAAAACTATTATTTAAGAAATATTCATCGGAACTGTGGAAAACTGCGAATTTACAGTATTTTTCTTGAGACTTGAAGGAGGAATCCGTTAACTTAACGGAAAATGTGCCGGTAATTTTCTGCCAGTACATTTTCTGTTTTTTGACGGATTTTTTATTTTTTTTTACAGTGTGGATGAGGTAGGAATGGTGTTTGCATGCTCATGTGTGTGTTTAACTTGTATAGCTTTACTGTAGCCTTGCTGCTATGGAAGACAAACGGCGGTGGATGGGAGCAGCTGAAAACATCGCTTTTCTTCACCTTTCAGCTTGTTGAACAGCTGGTTTGGTTAAGGACTCTCGCCAGCTCTTTACCAGTAAAGGTTTAGTAGCGATTACAGGCACTGCTGTTGTTTTCCGTCACTCCACCCGAGTTCACCATCTCTGTAATGGAACCGTCTCCTTGCTGTTAGTGTATAGACAATGTGATAGAAAATTCATGATTATGCATGATTATATATATATATATATATAATTAGTAATTAATAATGAAACTTATGATGGTTCAAATCAGTCAAATGTATCAAGCACAATGTACTAATGCAAGTTTGCTTAAGTAAGGGATTTCTATTTTCTATTAAGGAACTAACATTCTTGCAATGATGAAGCTTGCTCCGCAAGGGGCCCGGGGCAAGGCGAAGGCATGACCTGAGAAGTAAGCTGTTGCAGAAGATATTATAAATGCATGCATGTTATTGGTTAAAGGATAATGTAGAAAAGAGAACGAGGGGCACATGAGGGAAGTGAGATGAAGTAATTGGATAAAGTTAACTCCGAATAGAAGAATGAAACTGCAAAAGAATGATCACAAATAGGTTGTTCTGTTCTGAGCTGATAAGCGAGCATCAGTAGGCAGAAGTAACCGGTGTCTACAGATATCTGACCTTTTCTTGAACTGTCTGAAGACTGGCGAGTTTTTGGCTATAAGAGATGTATGCACTTGGTCTTCTGGGAGCAGAGCATGAGACGCATGACTGCTGAGTGCATGTTCCCTTTGAGCTCATTGACTAAATAAAGGTTGTCAAACTCTTAAACATTGGACTCTAAGAAATTTCTTCCACAACAGGCTCCAGCTCCATGTTAGTTAACTACGACAGCATCATTTTCGCTGCTGTTGTGTTATCAGTGTTTCTGTTGAGGAAAAATAGGGGCTGCTTGGGCTGAATCTTGTTATACTTTTTTATTCACGCTTATGCCCATAAATACGTTTCTTTCGCAGGTCTATTTCAGCCGCGAATGTGAGTGAAGCGCTCGTGCTTACCTTGTATTGGTTCCACTCTGTGGACTGGATGGATAGACTGGGTGCCTTATGTTGAGATGTTGTATCATTGACATTGTGCTATTGTGGTAAGCTAATTCGGTTTTATAATGGACACACTGTACAGTATTTTCGTTTCTCTTATGTTTGAAATGGTCTCAAACTTTAGACATTTTTCGTGTTTTTCTTTGACTTTCCTGGCTATTTTCCCTGTCTTCCTCCATTGCACCATCAGATCAAACCTGCTACACGTAATGCACCATAAGCACACCATGCAACAGTAATAATCCTCTGAGTGAAACACGGTGATCACTAAGCAGTACATAGTCATGCGGATTACACGAAGCATCAAAGCAAAGAATTTGCATCGAGGATTTTTTTGCATCCATCCATCCATCCATCCATCCATCCATCCATTATCTTCTGCTGAATCCGAGGTCAGGTCGCGGGGGCAGCAGTCTCAGCAGGGAAACCCAGACTTCCCTCTCCCCGGCTACTTCATCTAGCTCCTCCGGGGGAATTCTGAGGCGTTCCCAGTCCAGCCGAGAGACAAAGTCCCTTCAACGTGTCCTGGGTCTTCCCAGGGGCCTTCCCCCAGTGGGACATGCCCGGAACACCTCACCAGGGAGACGTCCAGGAGGCATCCTAATCAGATGCCTGAGCTACCTCATCTGGCTCCTCTCAATGCGGAGGAGGAGCGGCTCTACTCTGAGTCCCTCCCGAATGACTGAGCTCCTCACCCTATCTCTAAGGGAGAGCCCAGCCACCTTGCGGAGAAAACTCATTTCGGCCGCTTGCACTCGCGATCCCGTTCTTTCGGTCACTACCCATAGCTCATGACCATAGGTGAGGGTAGGAACGTAGATCGACTGGGAAATCGAGAGCTTTGCCTTTTGGCTCAGCTCCTTCTTCACCATGACAGACCGATGCAGCGCCCGCATCACTGCTGACGCCGCACCGATCCGCCTGTCGATCTCCCGCTCCATCGTTCCCCCACTCGTGAACAAGATCCCGAGACACTTAAACTCCTCGACTTGGGGAAGGACCCCCTCCCTGACCAGGAGAAAGCACTCCACCCTTTTCTGGCTGAGGACCATGGTCTCGGATTTGGAGGTGCTGATTTTCATCCCAGCCGCTTCACACTCGGCTGCGAACTGCTCCAGTGAGAGCTGAAGGTCACGGTCCGATGAGGCTAACAGAACCACATCATCTGCAAAAAGCAGAGACCTAATCCTGAGGTCACCAAACCGGACACCCTCAACACCCTGGCTGCGCCTAGAAATTCTGTCCATGAAAGTTCTGAACAGAATCGGTGACAAAGGGCAGCCCTGGCGGAGTCCAACCCTCACCGGGAACGAGTCCGACACTGCTGACAATGCGGACCAAGCTCTGGCACCGTTGAGCAGCCCTTATAAGGTAGTCCAGCACCTCTTACTCCCAGAGCACTCCCCACAGGACTCCCCGAGGGACGCGGTCGAATGCCTTCTCCAAGTCCACAAAACACATGTAGACTGGTTGGGCAAACTCCCACATACCCTCCAGGACCCTGCCGAGAGTATAGAGCTGGTCCACTGTTCCACAGCCCATGTTTTTCTTCATCATAAGGGGTCTTTTGAGCCGCACTTTGTCTGGTTCCTCACCCTGGACCTGTTTGCTTTGGGAGACCCTACCAGGGGCGTAAAGCCCCAGGCAACTTAGCTCCTGGGATCATTGGAACATGCAAACCCCTCCACCACGATAAGGTCTCGGCTCCAGGAGCAGGAGGATTTTTTGTAATCGAGTTATTCGAGTTACTCGATAAATCGTTGCAGCCCTAGAATACTTGATTACTAAAATAATCGATAGCTGCAGCCCTACTGCCAACCCATCGGATCGGGGATGATTATGGACTTTCACCAGATTGTTCACCCCGAAAGACACATGCTGGCAACATTGGTCATAATGTTTTTTCTGAACATCATGGCTCTCCGAAACACAGCACCGGACATGGTCATACAGTTAGTAACCGTATCAGGGGTTAGTAACAGGTCAAGTGGCGTAGCTAGGTTCCTACCATAAAGCAGATAAGCTGGGGAGTCACCCGTGCTTGCATGAGGAGCAGTCTTCATCGCAAACAAGAGTTAGAGGATAAATTTATCCCACGAGTGATGTAAGTTGCCAACAAATGCACGGATTGCCATCTTTAAGGTCCGATTCACTCTTTCTGTCATATTAGTCTGGGGGTGGTACACAGTTGTCAGCCGGTGTTCCGTTCCCAGTGTCCGAAGCAGTGTGTCAAAAACTGCATTTACAAAGGGGGTACCCCTATCAGAAATTAAATATTTCGATGCACCATGCCGGGATACAATGTTGTCCATGAACCGGTCTGCCACCACAGCTGCAGTGGCCTCCCTGAGCGCACTAACCTCGACCCACTGGTGAAGTAGTCAACAAAGACCAAGATGTGAGTATTACCCTGTGCAGTACGTGGAAGACGGCCAACAAAGTCCACACCAACATATTCCCAAGGGTAAGTAGCCATGATGAATACCAAGAGGTCAGAGGGCTTCAGCTGGCTGGGCTTAACCAGTTGGCACACACCACAAGCCTTCACATAAGCTTTGACATCCCGTTGCATTCCCGGCCAGAAAACATGAGTCTGCCACCTATGAAACGTCTTGGCAATACCTAGGTGACCAGAAATAGGATGGTCATGATAGTAAGACAAAAGGGTTGAGTGAAGTTGCACCGGAACAACCAGTGACAGACATTTGTGTGGGTGTAGTGAACCCCGGCCTTTCGTGTCCCTAAAGTAAAGAAGACCGTCCTGGATACAAAATTAATACAGAGGACCCTCATCAGAGACTTGTTCAGGACCTAAACAGTCCATCACCCTTTTGGTGAATGGGTCCTCAGCCTGGTGTCTCCTCAGCTGATCTTTGTCCTCCAAACAGACAAGAGGCTGAACCCTCAGGTTCAGTGTACCTAAAATGGCAGCGTCCAGTAAAAGATCTGTGTACTCCACCTCTGCAAGGAGTTGTGAGACAGCGCATCCGGAACACTATTCACCCTTCCTGGTTTGTGCACAATAGTGAAGTCAAACTCCTGGAGTCGCAGACACCAACTCGCTAAGCGGCCTCTTGGGTCAGGCTGAGACATCAGCCACTACAGGCTATTATGGTCAGAAAACACTGGAACGCGTGACCCCTCCACATAAAGTAGATAATGTTCCAGTGCCCAGACAACAGGCAAACACTCCTTCTCCGAGGTCGAGTATTTCATTTCAGCTGCATGCAGCATGCGGCTTGCAAAAGCCACTGCAACTTCTCTACCATCTTGGTCATGTTGCATAAGCACTGCTCCAAGACTGGTATTACATGCATCCACATAAAGAAAGAATGGCTTACTGAAATCTGGAAAAATTAGCATTTGCTAATATTAATTGAGCATTTGCTAATATAACTGCATGTCAGTACATGTAAACTGCCAATGGAAATCAAATGCTTTCTCTTCTGTGCAGTCGTTCTGATGATCAGCAAACAGATTCACTGAAATAAGGAAGGAACTTTGCGAGAATCCATTACAAAACATCCTCACATGATTTGATGGCTTTTAGGGGAATTTTATTTTTGACACTAGGCTGTGTGGGTTTGACTTTACGAAAATTTGCAAAGGGTTATAAGTTCGTAACCCTCAAAATTAATTGACTAAAAATAATCTGTAATGTGTGACATGTAGGTAGTACAGCGTATATCTAAGGTTATTGAAGGTTAGACTTTTTCAGATTTCAAATTTGCCTGAATTGCTACATTATCATATCACTTGTTTAAGGATTAGCATGCAGGCGGATTTTTGCTTGCATGCATTTCTTTAAAACCAAACTCTTTTTAACCTTCCGAAAACATAGCTATTATTACTGCTAGATATGTTTAATACTTCTTCAGAACCAGTCTTGCAGTGATATTAGATCACCTTTTTTGTAGAATTTTCTTTGGTAGCAGCCATTATTTAACACTGCTTAGTGTCACGCCCAGCTCATACGATCCTCATGTGTGCCACGCCCCCCTGATTATCCACGTGTGCTTCCCCGATCGTACCCAGCTGTACCTTGTTGTTTTGCTCTGTCTTGTCTATTTCAGTCCCTGTCTTGCCTGAGTTCATTGCCCATCATTGATGTTGTCAATGTCAATATTCCGTTTCGTTTTGCTCCCTAATAAATCCCCGTTATCCCCGTTCTTCGCTGTGCTTGCCTACTTCTTGCCCGCTTGCCTGCCGTGCGCCTGTGCGCTCACCCGTTTAACTGCACGGATCGTGACACTTAGCATGTTATAATTGCATTTATTAATGCATTTAGAAGCAGCACTTTGTTTTCTTAAGTTGTACAAGCTCCTTCAAAATCCTTCAAAATCCTTCTATTCCAGAGCATTTATGGGACGCATTCTAAACACTCATCATCCATGATGCAAAACGCAAAGAATATGAAATAAATTTCTCCACAATCACTGTAAGAGATTTTATCATACCTCACTGCTTTTATTAAAGAAGGACTCCTTTATGCAGATGACGTATTACTCTTTCTTAGAAACTCACCAACCTCTGCTGAAGACAATATCACTTATTGATAAGTTCTTATCTATATCAGACTACTCCATCAACTGGAGCAAATAAACAGTTTAACTGAATTGTAATTTCCAAAACACAACTGCTAGTCCTGTACAGTCAGCTAACCTTAGATACTTAGGCATACTTTTTTTGGCAACCAAGCACATAGACTTAGTACAGACGAATCATATTCCTTTATCAAAAAAGGTAGAAGATGATCTCATGCGATGGAAATCTCTACCTATATCACTCATGGGTAGAATTGCCACCATTAAAATGAAGGTCCTGCCTAAAATCAATTACTTGTTCTCACTGATTCCTAATAAACCCTCTATTGCTTGGTTTAAATCACTAGACTCAAGCATCTCATCATTTTTATGGAAGAACAAACCATCGCAAATAAGCTTAAAAACCCTACAAAAAGCTAAAGGTAATTATGGTGGTGTAGAACTACCAAATTTCTATCACTACTTCTTAGCCAGCAGTATGTATCAAATTGGATTAAATCAAGCCCAGGAGACAGTCCATGGCTGGACTTAGAACAAGCAATCAGTGGAGAAGTAAAAATCTCTGATCTACCCTTTATAAGTCCTAGCATTTAGCGTTATAACTGTTTTAAAAGCCTTAGTATTAACACCTCATTGACAGCCTGGTGGGAATTTTTTAAAATAACTTGGTCTCCACTTATTCCCCAGAAAAAGAAAGCATTGAACTTTCCTGTATGGCACGATAAAGGGATTAGAAATGTTGAACATGTTATTCAAAACAGGAAATCTCATTCAATGAGCTTTTCTCAAAATATGGAATTAGCAAATTTCTTGACTATCAGCAATTGAAGCCCATTATTCAGGCAAGGTTCAATCCTAATCATCTTAATTTAGAAATACCTCCATGTGTACTAGAATTTTAAAATCTCTCTTGCCCCAAATTATCAAAAATGTATGTTACTGTCAAAAATAGATGACTCAATTTTCCTCCCAACCTAAAAATGGGAGCGAGATCTATCCATCGATCCAGAGCAAAACTTTTCGAAAAAAATATGTTTAAACACCTTCAAAATGACTAAAAGCCCAACTTGTACAATACAAAACTCTCCATAGAATACACTACACGGGACAAAGGATGTTCCAAATGTGCCTTATTAACTCAAACCTATGTACCCACTGCTCAGGTAACTTTGTGGAGAACTACATGCATCCCATATGGTCCTGCACACCGGTGCAGAAGTTCTGGCATGTGAGGATATCTATCGATCTATCGATTTAATTGTCATATCCCAACCTCAGCCACACTGTGCATTTTAGGTGATGCAAGTGAATTAGATATGGAAGAAAATAAGGCACATATAATCCTTACTGCCTTAGGCATTCAAAAGAAAACTATGAACTGGAAATCAAAAAAAATATTTATGTATTATTCAGCATAGAAATTTAATTCTAGATCAGATAAGTCCGGAGAGAATGTCTGCTTCGTTCCAAACAAAATTAATTAGGTGACTTGGATTCTCTCTGGTCCACATTGACCAATTCCATTATATGGGGGGGGGGGGGGGGGGGGTCACGTCTCCTCATGATCCTGGCGGGAGGCGGGGTTGGGCCCCTGCGCTGTGGGCGTCTAGTGGCTTCTTGGGGCTGGGGGGCTGTGGCTGCCATCTTGTGATGTCTGGGTGTTTGCCCTTGCTTGTGTTGGTGAGGTGGGAGCTTGGGCAGGTGCCGCATGGCAGTCATGGGGTCTGGGGTGCTTGCGATGGCAGGGGCTGGCCCTGCGATGGGTGGTTGACCTCTTCGGTGTGACCCTGGGTACAGGGTCGGGGGCTTTGGCCCCTAGGGGCCTGACCGTTTCCTCGGTGCCTCCCTGCGTGAGAGTGGTCTGTGCTCCCTCCGGGGTGCTAGCAGGAGGGTGGGTCGGTCCATGTCTGGGCATCCGGCCTGCGCTGTATTGGGGGTGGCATGTCTTGGGCCTGGACTAGTTTGCCACTTTTTGTGCTAACTACCCTTCGAGGGGGGGGGCTAGCTTTTGGCGCTGGCAGTGGTCCGCTCCTTCCCGCACAACAGTGGGTGGGGTGCCGAATAAACTGGCATAATGGTTAGCTGGCTCTCTTCTGCTGGGGGGTAGTAATCTGCCCCCAGGTATTACGAATCTCAGCCCCTCGCTACGGTGGGGAGGGTCATTTAAATGGCCTTACTCACTGTGCTGCGTGGCCTTCTGCCTCCCCCTGATTTAATTGCACTTCAGTCATCACATATCAGTATACACACAGGGCCTTGGGTGGTGGGGGCACGACTCAGAGGCTGGTGGGTAGGGCTGCTGAGGTGGTCTCACTCACCTCTCCACTACTGCCACCCCTCAATTTTACTCACACCATATATATTGAGGATCTTAATGGGAGGGGTGATGTGGAGGAGAGCTGTTCACAAGCAGCGCTCCTCTACGCTTCCCCCATCAATTTTAAATCCATTTTAATTTCTTAAGAGTTATACTCACCCCCCACACTACATACAGTCACATACATCTTCACACGCATCCAACACTCTACCTCTCACACAGGTGCATGGGGGAGGAGAGTGGGTGGGTCTTCCTACACCCCAGCTCCCTGCCCGACATGGTGGGGTGGGGGGTGGGGGAGGCGCTTAGCTGGTCGCTCGGCTGATGGCGCCTTGAGGTCGGTCGTTGGAGGACGTTCTGGAGTGGATGGGCTTATGTCTTTTTGTCTCTGTGTGTGGGTGTCTGTGTATGTTGTTGGGATGTGTGCATGGCTGAGAGGTGTGTTTGCGGGGTGTCTGTGTAGCTGGTAGGGGCCTGGGTCTAGGGCTAGCTGCTCTGTCCTGGGTGCAGCTGCCTCCTTGGCATGGTTGTTGGCCCTTCTCCTTGGGGTGGTGGCCTGGGTGGGGGGGGGGGGGGGGGGGGGTTCGGGCCTCTCCAGTATGGGCGGGGCTCTCTGCTGGGGGTTGGTGCAGGAGTGGCCGGCCCCTCGTGGGGTCAGCTGCCTGTTGCCTCTGGTTCTCTGAGGCTCATGCCCTTTTGGCTGTAGGGGTTGGGTCTGGGACCTCCCTCCTCCTCTGGCTGTGGTGGAGGCGCGGCTGTCACTGGGAAAAAGGGCCCCGGCTCTTCCCTGCTCTTAGGGGGCTGCGGATGTCCGGGGTCTCCTGGGCCTGTCTCCGGCGGCCTCTGGCTCTTATGGGGAGTGGTCGTGGCCTCCCACCCTCATATGAAGTATGTTCCATGTTGAAAACATACGCACGCAACATACACACACAACATACACACACACGCCCGCACACCTCGCCTACACAGATGAACAAACGCTTACACACACCCCTCCAAGCACACACAATTTTGTATGTTTGTATATCTGTTTTATTTCATTTATTCTTTACATTTGTTTATATATTTATCCATGTTTGCATTTCTTTCAGATGCTGTTGATCTTTTGCCTATTTTCTCTCTCCTTTACAGATGCAGCAGTTGGCTGCCTGTTATCTGCTTCCTACTTCACTCCTGTCTTTCTTAGTTTATCTCTCACTTTCTCCTCCTTTTTTTCCCTCCATATCTCCCTCATATTCAGGCAGGTCGGTCACTGCAATATTTTACATGTGCTAAAAATAAAATAAAATAAATAAAATAAAAAGAAAATGATGAATATGAGGAGCCTATAGAGAGTTTATAGAGCTTCCCAAGGTAAAGCAAACATGTTTGGCAGAGCAGGGCATTCAGACCACGATTCTGCTAAAGCTGCCGGACAGGACAAAAAAAGAAAAGAATAAAAGTGTAATATTTCAACAGCAAAACTTCAAAATTAAGATTTTTTTTTTGTTTTGTAGCTGGTATTCAGAAAGCTATTCTATTCTATTCTATTCTATTCTTCTCTATTATAAAAAATATCAAGGTTTTTTTCCTGGCTGCTGCCTCAGTTGTTCTTAGTACAAGGCAGCATCCCTAATCTTGAGAAGTAAAAGAGAGGGTCCACAAAGCTACCAAGAACCAAGAAGGTGAAAGCCATGGAGAACAGATGACATTGATATTTTTGATCTATCATAACATTAAACGATGTTACAATTATCATGGGAAGGTAGTTGAACATCATCATCACCTGAAACACTAAGACTGTCCGGAAAGCTCTCCTCTTCATAAGGTTCATCTCCTCCTGTTCCCCCTCACCAGGACGAGGCTTCCTCAGAACTCTGAGTATGGAGATGCTGCAGAATGTATCTATAGTAAGGACTGGTACAAAAATGGCAGTATTTCCAAAGGGTATCATATAAAAAATTCTGAGAGTACAGAACAAAAGAGCAATGAACCAAACAGTGAGCAGAAGTTCCAGTCTGTAATTCACTTGCTTGAACTTTAAGAAGATGATTGGGTGGACCACTGCCAGGTAACGGTCTACACAGATGCAGCAGCGGAACAAGGGCCTGGAAACCTGGACAAATTCAAAACAAAAATCTAGGGCAGGTATGAAAAAAGGAATGTCCGACTGTAAGTAACGTAGCAGTAAGAAAAATACGCATGGACAGATGATGAGTTCTGAGAAGGCTAAGTTAAAAGCCAGTATGTCTGAGGTCACATGACCCCCAATTCCTTTTAATAAGAGCCATACCACTCTAGCATTGAGCAGCAGTCCGAGTATAACATCTCCAACTACTGATGCACCACAAAGAAAATCAAAAGCATTGTAATTATTGCAGAGATTCTCTGGCATATTAAAGAATGCAGTTGTATTTTCTACAGAGAAATTCATTTTCAGAATATCAGTATCTGAATTTAAAAACAAAAACCTGATGGGCAAAAATGAATGTGCTTGATTGCGTAGCTTTTTGTAGGTCTTCTAGAGTTCTGAAAATAGTAAAAAAAAGAGAGAGTGTCACATTGCAGCCAGGCATGTGTGCAGGGAGACCAAGGTGCATATGCAGAGTCCAAGGGGGTTTCAATGAGGAGACAAGCTGAATACATACAACTGAGGGAACATGGAGACCACCGCCACCCGCAACCCTAAACACAACTACATACAACTACACAGGGGAATGACATGAGGATAATGAGATGAGGAGTGCTAAACCATAGATGTATGAATACAACAGGCAGGGTAATTAACCAATGTAATAGGATGAGGTAACCAAGGAGACATTAATGAAGGACTCATGGAAGGCACACATCAAGCCCTAGCTAGCACTCCAGACTCCACTCCAACATGACAGTGACAATAAGGAGAGTTGTAACACGTTCTATGAATGTCATGTCTATTTGAATGTATGAACGTATTCATAACACATGTTATTCATAGGGCATTATAAGCATAGCTATAAGTATTTAAAAAAGAAAAACATAGCATATTATAGCCATGTTTATTATGCATTATGAATGCTTTATGAAGCTCTCATCTCTCATCTATAATGCACTATAGATACCTTCATAATGCAGTACAAAGCCTCTTTAATTGTAATACCTACCAATATAATGCATTATGAAGATATTTATAGACACTTGGAGCTTATGAAGTATTATAATCAACACTGTGATGCCATACAACTGTCAATAGAAGATGCTGTAATGCTTTATTCTTGTACCAATCATTATAATGCATCATGAAGGTCTATATAATGCGTCATTGATTATAGCTGTAAGTAAAGTGTTAACAGGAGAAATTCATGTTACGTCTTATTGTGTTACTCTTAATGTCCAATAATGTTCCAAACGAATGTTATGTGGTGCCCAAAGCACAGAATACCCACACTGCTCTCTGACTACGCCACCTCCAGGTAAGAGTAGGAGAAACCCCTAATGTTCCTTCTGGAATGTGGCTAAGTTCGAACCCTCTCCGCAAAGGGACAATAACAGAGAGGCATATGAAAATAAAACCCGACAAGCACTACACAAAACAGTACAGTGTCCCCTCAGTGTGGCACCCAGGCAGCAGAGAGGAAAAGCCTGTGCAGATCCGGCCTTGTACAGAAAGATCCCATGTACAAAGGGGAGAGCAGCAGCCGATGTCCCCCCCTCCCCCAAGATACAATACTAAACTTACAATCTTACAACTTAGCCCATAGCAGCAACCACGGCACTAATAAAACAAATCAAAAACCCTATCAAATAACCCTAAAACAGTGGCTGATCTGGTCCTTTGCAGCAATGCTTAATGCCCTTGCAGCACAGTAACACCAAGAGGAAGCGTTCTAATGCTACAGCTACAAAGAAATATAATCAACATCAAAGAAACATAAACCCCTTTAAATCCCACAGTATAACCCAAGTTACCAGAGCCTCAATGTCTGTAGCCCAGCAGCTCGTAGGGGATCACAGTCAAATGATAAAATTCCAAACAGTCACCTCTGCATCCTCCATGAAGTTACACGCTGCTAGCAATCATCCTGGTAAAATTAAAATTAAACAAACATTCAAGTTCTCAAACAAACCTCTCCTCCTTTCCTTACCCACAGGGAAGAAGAACCCACCCCATGTCCAGTTGTAAACCACAGCAGCCAGAGAATGAGATCCCATCTTGGCACCCTTTTATAACTTCCTGGCGGGACATATGACCTGCCTCATGTGGTTACCAATATGGTGTGATTACCAGTGCCATGCAACTACTCCCACCTGCCTTTTCAGATGCCCACAGTTAAATTGTGTTTTTTTTTTCGGAGCTCATACACTGATGAGACAAAATATTATGTCCAACATGAATACCATCGACTTGTAAAAAACAGCACATGTCAAGGTCTGGGGTTTCATATATGGTGAGCCAACATTTGGTATTCATATTCAGTTTGTTGAATGCAGAAGAAATGGGTACGACTGAAGACCTTAGTAACTTTGATAAGGCGAGATTGTTACAGCAGATGACTGTGCATCTCCGAAAGGGCATTATATTTCCATTTAGCATTTCATTGGTATTCAACATGCCATCTCCGAGTACCGAATGTTTGGCTACCATCTAATACATTCCACACATTGACACACACTGCTTTTACGTGACGGTCAACATTTGCTTCATGTGAGTGTGGTCACAATTTTTTGCCCTATGGGTGTATACCACTAAGATAAATATCATTAAACATTTCTTTTGACGGCATAAGATTTTTGGACAGCATTGTTGATTTTTGCAATATATATATTGACCACCACATGAGCCAGGTAATATATATATATATATATATACACTCATATAAAACTTTTACTTCTATTGCACATTTAAAAATTTTATATTGTATGTTATTCAAATGAATCCAGACCTGTGGTGGGTTGAAGCTGGACTTTGTAATGAAAACAGCAATCTGCCAAATATAAATAATGTTGTAATTCATTGTCAAAATCTGCCTCATAACAAGAGGGTTTCAAATCCTAGAAGGGAATTTATCTTGTTCTAAAGAGTGCAAGAGTTATTTCTCTATATAGCAGTTGAATAAAGAGAGATTTCATGACATTTATTGCAAGACTATAGATTTATTACTAAAGGCATCTGGGTTCTTTAGACAATATAGAGTGTAACTATTAAGAAACTTTTTGATAATATGAAAATTATTGTATTATTATAATCTATATGTTTTAATGGATAGACATTGTAAATGAACCAGTGAACAACAAAAGCATTCAAACCTTGACTGATGAGCTCTTCTGGGAGGTGGTGAGGTTGTGGCTGTCTGATTGCCTGGACACCAGATGATTGATTGTAGACGAGAAACCACAACTGATTTATAGAGCATTATCATATGTCACTTATGAAAATGTATGACTCAATTACATGTGAAGATCTCAGAAAAACAAATCATCAGGCAAATGCCAGATGTCATGGGACAGAATAGACATGTACTGTAGGCACATTTTATTGAAAGAAATTTAGAACAAAACTGTGCTAAACATGGTATGAGGGTCTGAAATGAGACTGGGAACTGGAAAGGAAACAACAGTTTCACCTTCTTACAGATTCCTTAAAGTAAACAGGCAGGCCTTTCTTTGTTTTTACAGAATCTGAATCGGACCCATTAAAGTAGAGCAGTTACAACGGCACATAGGACATAAGCTGAAACAATGTATGCCACTTTACTTACTGTATTGAGTACTTACTGTGAGTAAATGGACCAAACAGGATAATTTATTCTCTTTTATGCTTTATCCCAAGCACAGGACATGAGGGGACACCTGGACAGGAGGCCTGTCCATTGCTGGGCAAACATTCACACAGACAGCTACAGACTATACTGGTGTAAGCAAACCCCATTTGTTGGGTGATGGAAGGTAGTCAGCACAAGCACAGAACAAGCAAAACCACACTGACAAAATCTCAAATAGCACCAATAAAATTTTAAAATTACAATACCATTCATACAGTACATGGTTACTCTGTAACATATGGTAGTGATGAAGGTACCAATCGGGCAGTCTGGCAGGTTGCACTGGTGGCAGGTTGCACTGGTGCCAATCCTGTAAATAGTTCACTGCAGTTGTCATATATTGTGATGTCATTATGCTGTAAGTAATATCATGTGTAGTGTTAAATATTAATCACTGTAAATAGCGTGTGTGTGTGTGTGCTGACTTGGTGTTTTAGAAGTAAGCAGGCGTGACGATTCCCGTGGACAGTGTGTATGCACAACAGGTTGGACTGGTGCCAACGTTATAAATAATTCCCTATAGCCGTTCCATATTGTGATGTCATTGTACTGTAAGTAATGTCTAGTGTAAAATATTAATCGTTGTGAATAGTGTATCTGTGCCCACCTTCTGTCTCAGGAGTAAGTAAGTGTAATAATGGTAGGGGTGTAATAACACAGTGGGTCTTCTGTCTGTGTAATAATGGTAGGGGTGTAATAACATGGTGGGCCGTGTGTCTGTGTAATAACGGTAGGGGTGTAATAACACGGTGGGCCGTGTGTCTGTGAAATAACGGTAGGGGTGTAATAACACGCTGGGCCGTGTGTCTGTGTAATAATGGTAGGGGTGTAATAACACAGTGGGCCTTCTGTCTGTGTAATAACGGTAGGGGTGTAATAACACGCTGGGCCGTGTGTCTGTGTAATAATGGTAGGGGTGCAATAACACGGAAAGATTTACATTGCAAGACAACCTGCAGGGTTGAAAGACAACAGAGAAATAGATGGAATTACAGATGATCCATTTGTATTGAGTCACATGTTCTACATAGTATGAGACTGAATCATGTTGCAGTCAAATGAAGCATGAAAGCTCCAGGTTTATGTATTATTAAAGCCTTGAATGGGCACCAGGTCTATCTGCAGGAAGGTATTCGACACCCCCGATTGGCTGAGCTCAAGGGACTGCACAGAATGTCGTATATCTATGCAGCTCCAATATGCTACACATAGTACATTATATAGTACTCATAATAGTTATTCCTATATGTAAAATGTATACACTTCCTTTAGGTACTGTAGTTTCCCTAATAGTCTTGTAGTTTGTGAGCCATGACACTCATAGCCCTCAATAGGGGGCCATACCTTTCGGTGGGTTGGAAGTGGGATTTCTATAAAGCTTAGGGTTTTTGCCCTCCTTATATGAGTCCCACACACAGGATTGTATCATGTGAGTATCGAGCAAAGTGGGCAGACGCTGGGTGACAGGTTGACATGCTGATGCCAAGGTAGACCAATAGAGGTGGAGAATTGTGTCTCTTGAATGTTTAAGTATGGCTTGGGTGTTACAGTATATTAAAATACAACAGCACATTCTCGTTTCAGCTACTGCGATGCCTGGGTCTGCTGGGCAGTGCAGGATATAGAAAATATATTACTATTAGCCAGGGTTCAAGTGACGTCTGCTTTATCAAAATGCATAAATGCAAATGAATCAGACAACATAGCTGATCGATTAAAAAATAATGATTTAATTTTAATTGAGTAAAAAATATGTTCAAAGGAAGTAGTCTGGCCTCGCAGTCCTAAGCTGTAATGCATGTACCAGGCCCACCACCCTCAGGCTCCGACGCTCTCAGGCTCCGTCACTCTCAGGCTCCGTCACTCTCAGGCCCACCACTCCCAGGCCCGTCGCTCTCAGGCCCACCACTCTCAGGCCCGCTGCTCTCAGGCCCGCCACTCTCAGGCCCGCCACTCTCAGGCCCACCACTCTCAGGCCCGTCGGTCTCAGGCCCACCACTCACAGGTCCGTCACTCTCAGGCCCGCCACTCTCAGGCCCGCCACTCTAAGGCCCGCCACTCTCAGGCCCACCACTCACAGGTCCGTCTCTCTCAGGCCCGCCACTCTCAGGCTTTGTCACTCTCAGGCCCACCACTCTCAGGCCCGTCGCTCTCAGGCCCACCACTCTCAGGCCCGCCACTCTCAGGCTTTGTCACTCTCAGGCCCACCACTCTCGGGCCCGCCACTCTCAGGCTTTGTCACTCTCAGGCCCACCACTCTCGGGCCCGCCACTCTCAGGCTTTGTCACTCTCAGGCCCACCACTCTCAGGCCCACCACTCTCAGGCTTTGTCACTCTCAGGCCTGCCATTCTTAGGCTTTGTCACTATCAGGCCCACCACTCTCAGGCCCGCCACTCTCAGGCTTTGTCACTCTCAGGCCCACCACTCTCGGGCCCGCCACTCTCAGGCTTTGTCACTCTCAGGCCCACCACTCTCGGGCCCGCCACTCTCAGGCTTTGTCACTCTCAGGCCCACCACTCTCAGGCCCGCTGCTCTCAGGCCCGCCACTCTCAGGCCCGCCACTCTCAGGCCCACCACTCTCAGGCCCGTCGCTCTCAGGCCCACCACTCACAGGTCCGTCTCTCTCAGGCTTTGTCACTCTCAGGCCCACCACTCTCGGGCCCGCCACTCTCAGGCTTTGTCACTCTCAGGCCCACCACTCTCGGGCCCGCCACTCTCAGGCTTTGTCACTCTCAGGCCCACCACTCTCGGGCCCGCCACTCTCAGGCTTTGTCACTCTCAGGCCCACCACTCTCGGGCCAGCCACTCTCAGGCTTTGTCACTCTCAGGCCCACCACTCTCGGGCCAGCCACTCTCAGGCTTTGTCACTCTCAGGCCCACCACTCTCGGGCCCGCCACTCTCAGGCTTTGTCACTCTCAGGCCCACCACTCTTAGGCCCGCTGCTCTCAGGCTTTGTCACACTCAGGCCCACCACTCTCAGGCATTGTCACTCTCAGGCCCACCACTCTCAGGCCCGCCACTCTCAGGCTTTGTCACACTCAGGCCCACCACTCTCAGGCCCGTCGCTCTGGGGCCCAACACTCACAGGTCCGTCTCTCTCAGGCTTTGTCACTCTCAGGCCCACCACTCTTAGGCCCGCTGCTCTCAGGCTTTGTAACACTCAGGCCCTCCACTCTCAGGCCCGCCATTCTCAGGCGCACCACTCTCAGGCTTTGTCACTCTTAGGCCTTCCACACTCAGGCCCGCCACTCTCAGGTCCGCCATTCTCAGGCTTTGTCACTCTCAGGCCCACCACTCTCAGGTCTGCCATTCTCAGGTTTTGTCACTCTCAGGTCCACTACTCTCAGGCTTTGTCACTCTCAGGCTCCGTCGCTCTCAGGCTCCGTCACTCTCAGGCCCATTACTATCAGGCCCACCACTCTCAGGCTCCGTCGCTCTCAGGCTCCGTTACTCTCAGACCCGCCACTCTCAGGCCTGCTACTCTCAGGCCTGCCACTCTCAGGCTCCGTCGCTCTCAGGCTCTGTGGCTCTCAGGCTCCGTCACTCTCAGGCTCGTTACTATTAGGCCCACCACTCTCAGGTCCACTACTCTCAGACCCTCCACTCTCAGGCCCGCCATTCTCAGGCTTTGTCACTCTCAGGCCCACCATTCTCAGGCTTTGTCACTCTCAGGCCCGCCACTCTCAGGCCCGCCGCTCTCAGGCCCGCCACTCTCAGGTCCACCACTCTCAGACCCGCCACTCTCAGGCCTGCTACTCTCAGGCCTGCCACTCTCAGGCTCCGTCGCTCTCAGGCTCTGTGGCTCTCAGGCTCCGTCACTCTCAGGCTCGTTACTATCAGGCCCACCACTCTCAGGTCCACTACTCTCAGACCCTCCACTCTCAGGCCCGCCATTCTCAGGCTTTGTCACTCTCAGGCCCGCCATCCTCAGGCTTTGTCACTCTCAGGCCCTCCGCTCTCAGGCCCACCACTCTCAGGCCCACCACTCTCAGGCCCTCCACTCACAGGCCCGTCGCTCTCAGGCCCACCACACTCAGGCCCACCACTCTCAGGCTTTGTCACTCTCAGGCTTTGTCACTCTCAGGCTCACCAATCTCAGGCCCGCCACTCTCAGGCCCACCACTCTCAGGCTTTGTCACTCTTAGGCCCTCCACTCTCAGGTTTTGTCACTCTTAGGCCCTAAACTCTCAGACCCGCCACTCTCAGGCCTGCTACTCTCAGGCCTGCCACTCTCAGGCTCCGTCGCTCTCAGGCTCTGTGGCTCTCAGGCTCCGTCACTCTCAGGCTCGTTACTATCAGGCCCACCACTCTCAGGCCCTCCACTCACAGACCAGTCGCTCTCAGGCCCACCACTCTCAGGCCCGTCGCTCTCAGTCCCACCACTCACAGGTCCGTCTCTCTCAGGCTTTGTCACTCTCAGGCCCACCACTCTTAGGCCCGCTGCTCTCAGGCTTTGTCACTCGCAGGCTTTGTCACTCTCAGGCTTTGTCACTCTCAGGCCCGCCACTCTCAGGCTTTGTCACTCTCAGGCCCTCCACTCTCAGGCCCGCCATTCTCAGGATTTGTCACTCTCAGGCCCGCCGCTCTCAGTCCCACCACTCTCAGGCTTTGTCACTCTCAGGCCCTCCACTCTCAGGCCCGCTGCTCTCAAGCCCGCCACTCTCAAGCCCGCCACTCTCAGGCCCGCCATTCTCAGGATTTGTCACTCTCAGGCCCGCTGCTCTCAGGCCCTCCACTCTCAGGCCCGCCGCTCTCAGGCCCGCTATTCTCAGGCTTTATCACTCTCAGACCCTCCGCTCTCAGGCCCGCCTCTCTCAGGCCCACCACTCTCAGGTCCACTACTCTCAGACCCTCCACTCTCAGGCCCGCCATTCTCAGGCTTTGTCACTCTTTGGCCCACCATTCTCAGGCTTTGTCACTCTCAGGCCCGCCACTCTCAGGCCCGCCGCTCTCAGGCCCGCCATTCTCAGGCTTTATCACTCTCAGGCCCTCCGCTCTCAGGCCCGCCTCTCTCAGGCCCAGCACTCTCAGGTCCACCACTCTCAGACCCTCCACTCTCAGGCCCGCCACTCTCAGGCCCACCACTCTCAGGCTTTGTCTCTCTTAGGCCCTCCACTCTCAGGCCCGCCGCTCTCAGGCCCGCCACTCTCAGGCCCACCACTCTCAGGCTTTGTCACTCTCAGGCCCGCCATTCTCAGGCGCACCACTCTCAGGCTTTGTCACTCTTAGGCCCTCCACTCTCAGGCCCGCCATTCTCAGGCGCACCACTCTCAGGCTTTGTCACTCTTAGGCCTTCCACACTCAGGCCCGCCACTCTCAGGTCCGCCATTCTCAGGCTTTGTCACTCTCAGGCCCTCCACTCTCAGGCCCGCCGCTCTCAGGCCCGCTATTCTCAGGCTTTATCACTCTCAGACCCTCCGCTCTCAGGCCCGCCTCTCTCAGGCCCACCACTCTCAGGTCCACTACTCTCAGACCCTCCACTCTCAGGCCCGCCATTCTCAGGCTTTGTCACTCTCTGGCCCGCCATTCTCAGGCTTTATCACTCTCAGGCCCTCCGCTCTCAGGCCCGCCTCTCTCAGGCCCAGCACTCTCAGGTCCACCACTCTCAGACCCTCCACTCTCAGGCCCGCCACTCTCAGGCCCACCACTCTCAGGCTTTGTCTCTCTTAGGCCCTCCACTCTCAGGCCCGCCGCTCTCAGGCCCGCCACTCTCAGGCCCACCACTCTCAGGCTTTGTCACTCTCAGGCCCGCCATTCTCAGGCGCACCACTCTCAGGCTTTGTCACTCTTAGGCCCTCCACTCTCAGGCCCGCCATTCTCAGGCGCACCACTCTCAGGCTTTGTCACTCTTAGGCCTTCCACACTCAGGCCCGCCACTCTCAGGTCCGCCATTCTCAGGCTTTGTCACTCTCAGGCCCACCACTCTCAGGTCTGCCATTCTCAGGTTTTGTCACTCTCAGGCTCCGTCGCTCTCAGGCTCCGTCAGTCTCAGGCCCATTACTATCAGGCCCACCACTCTCAGGCTCCGTCGCTCTCAGGCTCCGTTACTCTCAGGCTCCGTCACTCTCAGGCTCGTTACTATCAGGCCCACCACTCTCAGGTCCACTACTCTCAGACCCTCCACTCTCAGGCCCGCCATTCTCAGGCTTTGTCACTCTCAGGCCCACCATTCTCAGGCTTTGTCACTCTCAGGCCCGCCACTCTCAGGCCCGCCGCTCTCAGGCCCGCCACTCTCAGGTCCACCACTCTCAGACCCGCCACTCTCAGGCCTGCTACTCTCAGGCCTGCCACTCTCAGGCTCCGTCGCTCTCAGGCTCTGTGGCTCTCAGGCTCCGTCACTCTCAGGCTCGTTACTATCAGGCCCACCACTCTCAGGTCCACTACTCTCAGACCCTCCACTCTCAGGCCCGCCATTCTCAGGCTTTGTCACTCTCAGGCCCACCATTCTCAGGCTTTGTCACTCTCAGGCCCGCCGCTCTCAGGCCCGCCACTCTCAGGTCCACCACTCTCAGACCCTCCACTCTCAGGCCCGCCATTCTCAGGCTTTGTCACTCTCAGGCCCTCCGCTCTCAGGCCCACGAATCTCAGGCCCACCACTCTCAGGCCCTCCACTCACAGGCCCGTCGCTCTCAGGCCCACCACACTCAGGCCCACCACTCTCAGGCTTTGTCACTCTCAGGCTTTGTCACTCTTAGGCCCTCCACTCTCAGGCTTTGTCACTCTTAGGCCCTAAACTCTCAGACCCGCCACTCTCAGGCCTGCTACTCTCAGGCCTGCCACTCTCAGGCTCCGTCGCTCTCAGGCTCTGTGGCTCTCAGGCTCCGTCACTTTCAGGCTCGTTACTCTCAGGCCCACCACTCACAGGCCCGTCGCTCTCAGGCCCACCACTCTCAGGCCCACCACTCTCGGGCCCGTCGCTCTCAGTCGCACCACTCACAGGTCCGTCTCTCTCAGGCTTTGTCACTCTCAGGCTTTGTCACTCTCAGGCTTTGTCACTCTCAGGCCCACCACTCTCAGGCCCGCCACTCTCAGGCTTTGTCACACTCAGGCCCACCACTCTCAGGCTTTGTCACTCTCAGGCTTTGTCACTCTCAGGCTCACCACTCTCAGGCCCGCCACTCTCAGGCTTTGTCACTCTCAGGCCCACCACTCTCAGGCCCGCCACTCTCAGGCTTTGTCACACTCAGGCCCACCACTCTCAGGCTTTGTCACTCTCAGGCTTTGTCACTCTCAGGCCCACCACTCTCAGGCTTTGTCACTCTTAGGCCCTCCACTCTCAGGTTTTGTCACTCTCAGGCCCACCACTCTCAGGCTTTTTCACTCTCAGGCTTTGTCACTCTCAGGCCCACCACTCTCAGGCATTGTCACTCTTAGGCCCTCCACTCTCAGGCCCGCCGCTCTCAGGCCCGCCACTCTCAGGCCCGCCATTCTCAGGATTTGTCACTCTCAGGCCCGCCGCTCTCAGTCCCACCACTCTCAGGCTTTGTCACTCTCAGGCCCTCCACTCTCAGGCCCGCTGCTCTCAAGCCCGCCACTCTCAAGCCCGCCACTCTCAGGCCCGCCATTCTCAGGATTTGTCACTCTCAGGCCCGCTGCTCTCAGGCCCGCCGCTCTCAGGCCCGCCGCTCTCAGGCCCGCCATTCTCAGGCTTTATCACTCTCAGACCCTCCGCTCTCAGGCCCGCCTCTCTCAGGCCCACCACTCTCAGGTCCACTACTCTCAGACCCTCCACTCTCAGGCCCGCCATTCTCAGGCTTTGTCACTCTCAGGCCCACCACTCTCAGGCTTTGTCACTCTCAGGCTTTGTCACTCTCAGGCCCACCACTCTCAGGCATTGTCACTCTTAGGCCCTCCACTCTCAGGCCCGCCGCTCTCAGGCCCGCCACTCTCAGGCCCGCCATTCTCAGGATTTGTCACTCTCAGGCCCGCCGCTCTCAGTCCCACCACTCTCAGGCTTTGTCACTCTCAGGCCCTCCACTCTCAGGCCCGCTGCTCTCAAGCCCGCCACTCTGAAGCCCGCCACTCTCAGGCCCGCCATTCTCAGGATTTGTCACTCTCAGGCCCGCTGCTCTCAGGCCCGCCACTCTCAGGCCCGCCGCTCTCAGGCCCGCTATTCTCAGGCTTTATCACTCTCAGACCCTCCGCTCTCAGGCCCGCCTCTCTCAGGCCCGCCTCTCTCAGGCCCACCACTCTCAGGTCCACTACTCTCAGACCCTCCACTCTCAGGCCCGCCATTCTCAGGCTTTGTCACTCTCAGGCCCACCATTCTCAGGCTTTGTCACTCTCAGGCCCGCCACTCTCAGGCCCGCCGCTCTCATGCCCGCCATTCTCAGGCTTTATCACTCTCAGGCCCTCCGCTCTCAGGCCCGCCTCTCTCAGGCCCACCACTCTCAGGTCCACCACTCTCAGACCCTCCACTCTCAGGCCCGCCATTCTCAGGCTTTGTCACTCTCAGGCCCGCCGCTCTCAGGCCCACCACTCTCAGGCCCGCCATTCTCAGGCTTTGTCACTCTCAGGCCCGCTGCTCTCAGGCCCACCGCTCTCAGGCCCACCACTCTCAGGCCCGCCACTCTCAGGCCCACCACTCTCAGGCCCGCCATTCTCAGGCTTTGTCACTCTCAGGCTTTGTCACACTCAGGCCCACCACTCTCAGGCCCGCCATTCTCAGGCCCGCCATTCTCAGGCTTTGTCACTCTCAAGCCCGCCATTCTCAGGCTTTGTCACTCTCAGGCCCGCCATTCTCAGGCTTTGTCACTCTCAGGCCCGCCATTCTCAGGCTTTGTCACTCTCAAGCCTGCCATTCTCAGGCTTTGTCACTCTCAAGCCCGCCATTCTCAGGCTTTGTCACTCTCAGGCCCGCCACTCTCAGGCCCGCCACTCTCAGGCCTGCCATTCTCAGGCTTTGTCACTCTCAGGCCCGCCACTCTCAGGCCCGCCGGTCTCATGCCCCGTCATTCTCAGGCCCCTTCTTGTTGTTTTGATGCATGCACAGAGAAGTATGGAGCATGTTCTTTTTGTGTTTCTAAAGTGTAGTTATATGTTGTGTTTGGGGAAAAATGCCCTAGGCATATATTGATGCATAATCTATGTTTCATACTGTAAGAGTCAATTTTGTATAAATCTAAACATTTCATATATTCATTGTTTTTTTTCTGTTTACAATTTTATTGTTTATGCCTAAAATCATTTTATTCATTTATTTTATTTTCTTTTGCACATGCATTTATTTGAAATGTTCTTGATTTGTATTTAAGGAGAATTTTTTTATAAAGATATTTCTGAGAAGAAAAAGAAGTGAAACTGTGAATGCTGAGAAGGTTGGTAGTGTTGTGTGTGGAGGTTTATGGTCTCACTCTTTTGCAGCAGCGACACAACAATGCAGGGATTTCACAGATTTGACACAGAAGGTCGATAACATGAGACTTTTCATATGGAGCAGGAGACGTGTAGAGGGGCGCTGGGTCCAGCTCAGTACTGCCACCTTTCTTACATGGTGGGTATTGTTAGATCAGCTGGGCTTGCCACAGTGTGTCTCTTCCCCTTTTTTGTTGAATTCAGTGGCACTGCGAGGGTGTGGGATTCTCCAGAGTGACATACGACCTGAGGGGAGACTGAGCAGACTCTTGTGGAGCCAGCAGGGTGTTGGTTTGGTTTGATTTTTCTGTTTTTCACTTCTTGGGATTTATATTTCTGAAGACCTCATAATAGTTTGTTTTTATTTCTTTTTTCTTTTGTTGTTGTGTTTACTTCTCCCTCTTTTGTCCTTCCATTGTTCACCTCCTCCAGGAGCAGGAAGAGGCGTTTTTGCTGCAAGATGGAAGGGAGCTGCATAGTTGGGACCTGAACTGGTGTGTCTGGACCTGTGGTGTGAGACACTGCTGTGACTGGTTTGTAGTGTTATCAACTGGTACTCGTATGAGGTGTTTTGCTTGCTAATATATGTGGCCATACAGTAAAATCTTTGTGTTATGCACTGTGGGGAGTTTTGCCATTTTCTTCCTGTGTTGGGGTAACTCTGCCTGGCACCTGTGTAGTGCAAGTGTGCCATGAAAAGGAGAGAAATACATACTGGTGCATTTCCATGAAAAATTGTCTGATGCAACTATAATAATAATTGATACTTTTTATTGATCCCCGGAGGGAAATTGTCTTTACGCCTCCCACAACTTCCTCTTTTTTTTCATAGAGGAAGTTGTCTGCAAAGGGCTGCCACCTGTAGCGGTGCCCAGGGATCTATGGGGCTTGCTCAAGGACCCGCAGACGTGCTGAGGCTGGGTTCAAATCTGCAACCTTCTGATTACAAGGACACAGGCTTAGCCCACTGAGCCACACGCTGCCTGCAGTCCTCTATTTACGAACTTTCAACTTACAAAATTTCAGACATACGAATGAAGAGGACTGTAGGTCCAAATCGTGTCCCTTGGGCTCCCATTTCCTGTCCGCAACATGATTTTTTTTTTCTGCGCGTCAATTCCACCTAGTACGACTTCTGGCTGCTACTCTCACCGCGCAGCAGCATAGCGTTTGCACTCCCAGCATCCTAGTTCTTTGTACTTGCATATACTCTTAAAATGATGTTGAATAACGACTTACGAACATTTCAAGTTACAAACGACCGTTTGGAACGTATCTCGTTCGCAAGTAGAGGAGCGTCTGTAGTTTTAATTTTTTTCTTTTTATAAGTATAGTTATATTTTTTTAAATAGAAATAAAGTGCACATATCAGTATGATAACATGGATGAATTTTATGGCACTAATTAAGGTTTATCCAGGCCATCTAAAAGTAAAGTATAAAGGGTACATATATGGCATTAAGCACTTTACTGATTTTTTCTGAGCATTCATAACACATATATTTATTTAAAAGAGTTCATTATTTTTATACAATTAAGGTTTTGACCAGTCAACAAATGTAGCGTTATTGTACATATTACATGCATACCAGAACAGCAACTGTATCACTGCTCTGGTAAAACTGATAAATCAGCCAAATGATATCCAGTCAACGGCGTTGTGTAGTCAGAAAATAACCAGTGATGGATGGGGAGGCAGGCAGGCTGAGGCAGACGGAGCATAACATTGTCTGTCCTATTAACATAATATGCAGACAATGTTATGTTTATGGAAAAGTCTGCCTGGGTCTGCCTGCTACCACATTCATCACTGGTCAGTGTTAGGAAAAGTAGTAAAGATGCCCCAATGTTCTTGGTTCATCTTTTGAATACAGAGTGGGTTAGCAATTTATGATCATGGGGGAAGTCTGGGAGAGAATGGGGGTTCCGGTCGGCACTGCTAGGGTGCTAAGGAAGATAATTCAATTGACAGTGGCCAGAGAAGGGGCTGAGCTACCATTTGCTCTCACAGGAAAGTCTCCGTCCTGTCCTGTCCCATCCCTGTCTCAGGATCCTCACACTCCAGGAAGTCACACTTTATATGTAAATTCACTCAGCACACCTACACACAGCACCTTGTTGGGGAAGGATCTTTGGGGGTATAAAGGGTCATGAAGAAGTGCCCTTAATTTGTATTTGAACTGCCTTTCAATACCCGGTGTATGTCTACACTGCATTACATTTTATTATTTTTACTGTTCAATAAATCACTGTCTTGCTGAAACAAGACTCTACAAGTGGATTTCTTACAGTCAGTACCCGAGTACGGTGTCTAACCACAGAAGCTGTGTTAATGTTGTACTGAAGCTCAGGGTACTTTACATACACAAGATGAAATTCTTGAATCGATTTTAATAGAAAACATTTGTGTGTTGTGTAAAGTATCAGCTGAACAGATCTGTAAAGATAAACAGTGTAACATTGTAGAGGTTAAATCTTTATTTCTTGTAGGTACATAATTTTTACCAAGTAATATTCAGATGCGCATATCTGTATCTGTGCAAAAGCTCAGGGTGAAATTATATGAGCAAAGCATAGAAAACGCAAGGGCACTTTTCATTTATAATCAAAACTGGCAAACAAAAAAACTAACTGCTGCAAATATGAAATGAATCTCTTTTTAAATTTCAGTCTCCCACACAGCACTTTTCCCAACTGCCATCTGTGGTGTAGCACCATAAGTAGTCTTCACCATACTTTCCACAGGGGTGATCAGGCTTACAGGTTTTGCCATTTGCAGCTGAAAAGCGATCATTATGAGTGCAGCAGTACTCCCAGTGATCATTATAATCAGTGTAGCACCAGTAGTCACTATAACCATATTTGCCGCATGCATGATTAGTACGACATTTTTCGGCAGTTGTTGTTATACTGTCAGGCAGAGGCGGACTGCAGTAATCCCACGATCCCGAAGCTTTCTTACACCAGTAGTAATCAAGTCCATATGTGGCACAGGGGTGATCATCTTTGCATTTCTCTCCTTTAGCAGTGATGAGTGAGTATTGGGGTGAGCACTGTACATAGGACTGTCCTGAGTAACACTGGTAGTCCTTGAGCTTCTCCTGGTACAGGCAGGGGGAGGTACACAAGCGCTTGACTCCATTGTCTGTATCACAGCAACGCAGGCCACTCTGAAGATCTGCTGTGGTCATCTCCTCAGCAATTGATATCTCTGAGGCATCCTGACATTTAACAGGTTTGGACTCCTGACCCAAGTCCCTCTTTCTGAGCTCATCATGAATCGAAACATCAGATGTATCACATACACAGTACACAGGAGACATTGGACTCTTACAGTGAGTCCCATCAGCTGCAGTCTTTGACCGATACTCTGAATTCTCCAGGACCTGCTGACATTCTAAAACTTCATGCAATGATGCAAGGCTCCTCTTTGAAACCCCATATGCAACCCCATCCAACCTTGTAACCTTAGTCAACAGACATGCTGATTCGGTCAAATACTTAATGTTTTCCAGCTCTTTGAAAAAGGAGAGTACATTATCAAAGGATCTCATTATGCTAATAACCTTGCGTCTTTTTCCTGGATGGTCATATGGCTGAAGGTCTGTGCTACTGGGCTGATTTTGGAAACTGTTCAACACATCAGGGGGTATCTGGAGTCTTTGGCTGACTGAGTTTTGAATTTGTTTGTACAGACTAGATATAACTTTCTGTGATTTCTGGTTGTCAGGGAAACAGTCATCCTCAAATATCTGAACTGCCTGATAATGAGGAGACAGGTTTCTCAGCATAGAATTCAATTCCCGAACGGACATCATTTGTGTGTTACTCTCTGGCTGGTTCTTTCCTATGTAGGCAAGGGAAAATGATTTACGATCATCAGTCCGGTGTTTGTAACAGAGAGCCGTCCAGACATGAGTGGGAACCGTCACTCTGTTAAAGTCATGTACATCGCCTTCATCAAATTCCCCACTTTGAGGTATTCTGTGATTTGGATCGGGAACAGTACCGGTGATAAGGTAGGCTTTTGCACTGTCTCCGTCAATACGGAGATTTCCTTTTATAATATCCCGCAACTCTTTCTCGCAGTCTTTCCAGTGTACACGGTTAAAACAGGCATCCATGGGGGCAGCGTTTGTCAGCGTGTACGTTGCCACACAACCATCACCCACCTGGAAACTATTGGGATTAAGGTGCCCACGGTCATATCCTGTGTCCTTGTAGTCGTCATTGATGGCTTGCTTTTCCTTTATATCACCATCATTGAATTCTGATTCTGAGCTCATCGTATTATAGTTATTGAATCCTGATATCTATAAAGGAAACAAGAAACCAGTTATTCCAATTCATCCATCTATCCATTTACACATTTACCAGTAATCAAAAGTGATGACATCTCTGTTACAGTTCTGAGATATTTATTGATTAGTTCAACAGTTTTGTACTGGTTTGTGAGTTTTGCAATAACATCTAGGGTGGCATTAAAATATGAAAAAATAAATTACATTGTGAGGGTTACGTTTTTCCAAAAGACAGATAGAATCCCCTTTAAAACTAACCCTTTACTGATGGAAAATTGCTAGATTCGTAGTGTTCATATATGTGATAAAAATATAATAAAACATCTTGTGCAGCCTTGGGATTTAATTACCTCTCATTAGTGCCATATCTGTTAAATTGTAAATGTTACAGTTAATGTTAACAGAAGTACATGTACAATTTCCAAATTGCTCATTACTGGTTGGTCCATTGTTTCCAATGAGCAGAGCAGTAATTGAATTAATTTTATTATTCATGACCTGCCATGAAGAACATCCTGGAAGCTGTGCAAAAAGCATTTGCACCCCGAACGGACGGATATTTTTGCTATGACCAACGCCAACGTTCAATTGGCTACGAGTGCAGTCTGCAGATGTGGCAAGGTCTGCAAAAACCCGAAAGGTGTGAATATACACCAGACCAAGATGGTCTGCAGGAGGAACTTAGTGGTGCAACGCACAGTGCCAGTACTAAATATAGCACCTGGTAAGACGGAGGAGGAGCCAGGCCCGGACAGACCCCACAGCACCCAGAACCTCCAAGCACCACCAGCTACAGCCGAAAGCAGACCATCAGAACACCGTCGGATTTAGTGGCCCGCTGCCAACAAAGAGTCAGACTGACACCAGCTTAATGTAGCTGTTGATGCAGCCCTTGAAGTAACAGCCAAGGGAGATGTGGACCAGAGGCTCAGGACAATGAGCAGCTTCATAATGAACATTGCATCAGACAGGTTTGGCATTAAGGAACAACATGCCACCAAGACTACTACTGCAGCACCTATTCCAAACCGACACGAAGCAAAGATCGCCCAACTCAGACAAGAAACACTCAGGAGCCAGTGCAAGAAAGCAAGTAAGCAAGAGAAGGCAGCCCTGGCAGTACATATTTTAACTGTTATAACTGTTACCACTGTTATGACTTTTAGTTAAGTAGGAAATTTCAGTACTCTTTCCCACTGAAGAGTGTTCTAATGTGATGCCTGTTGAGGTTCCTTAGATTAAATAGCTGCACAGTAAGACAGATACCTCTGACGGCTCTGATTTCCCCATTTAGCCTCTGTAAGGCTAACAGAACAGTAAAAGTTCTGTTACAGAATGTTTTATGGAATATAGGAAACTGGTATTCACAATGTTTACTATTGTGAATTACTCGGATTCAGGAGGAGCAGTGTGGTTTTCGCCCTGGCCGTGGAACAGTGGACCAGCTCTATACTCTCAGCAGGGTTCTGGAGGGTTCATGGGAGTTTGCCCGACCAGTCTACATGTGTTTTGTGGACTTGGAAAAGGCATTCGACCGTGTCCCTCGTGGGGTCCTGTGGGGAGTGGTCCGGGAGTATGGGGTACCGGGCTCCCTTTTAAGGGCGGTTCGGTCCCTGTATGACCGGTGCCAGAGTTTGGTCCGCATGGGCGGCAATAAGTCTGACTCGTTTCCGGTGAGGGTTGGACTCCGTCAGGGCTGCCCTTTGTCACCGATTCTGTTCATAGTTTTTATGGACAGAATTTCTAGGCGCAGCCAGGGCGTTGAGGGCGTCCGGTTCGGTGACCTCAGGATTAGGTCTCTGCTTTTTGCGGATGATGTGGTTCTGTTGGCCTCATCGAGCCGTGACCTTCAGCTCTCACTGGAGCAGTTCGCAGCCGAGTGCGAAGCGGCTGGGATGAGAATCAGCACCTCCAAATCCGAGACCATGGTTCTCAGCCGGAAAAGGGTAGAATGGTCTCTCCGGGTTGGGGATGGGGTCCTCCCCCAAGTGGAGGAGTTTAAGTATCTCGGGATCTTGTTCACGAGTGGGGGAACGATGGAGCGGGAGATCGACAGGCGGATCGGTGCGGCGTCAGCAGTCATGCGGGCGCTGCATCGGTCTGTCATGGTGAAGAGAGAGCTGAGCCAAAAGGCGAAGCTCTCGATTTACCAGTCGATCTACGTTCCTACCCTCACCTATGGTCATGAGCTTTGGGTAGTGACCGAAAGAACGAGATCGCGGGTACAAGCGGCCGAAATGAGTTTCCTCCGCAGGGTGGCTGGGCTCTCCCTTAGAGATAGGGTGAGGAGCTCAGTCATTCGGGAGGGACTCAGAGTAGAGCCGCTGCTCCTCCGCATCGAGAGGAGCCAGATGAGGTGGCTCGGGCATCTGATCAGGATGCCTCCGGGACGCCTCCCTGGGGAGGTATTCCGGGCATGTCCCACTGGGAGGAGGCCCCGGGGAAGACCCAGGACACGCTGGAGAGACTATGTCTCTCGGCTGGCCTGGGAACGCCTCGGGGTCCCCCCAGAGGAGCTGGACGAAGTGGCCGGGGAGAGGGAAGTCTGGGTCTCCCTGCTGAGGCTGCTGCCCCCGCGACCCGACTCCGGATTAAGCGGGAGATGATGGATGGATGGATGGATGGATACTATTAAAAAGGATGGTAACCATAGTAAATCTGATATTACTGGCAAATTCAAAATAATCAAATGTTTTTAAAATAATGTTATTTTGCGAAGAAATACATCATGAAATTGGGGCAATAAAACATTAGGTAATGGAGAAATAGCATACATAGCATTATAAAATAGCGTCATAAAAGCCTCTAGTGTAGTGCAGTGTGGTACCTGAGGGTGATTTTCTCAAGTCAGTGAGCAACATCATATAAGAAGTTTATGGTCACTGTTTGTGCTTCCAGATTAATCACTGCAGGAATCAAATAATTTTTATTTATATACATTAATTGCTGACAATTTTGAGTCTACAGTGTCACAGGGACATGAGTGACTGCATGACAATAATTGTTCTAATAAATATTCCAAAATGACACCTTATGAAAAAGTTATAAATCTTACCTGTGGTTCAATGAACCATTGAGCTTTTCTTGCTCTTGCACTGACAGTTCCACCGTTAAATATATATGCGCTATACAAGGGGATTCTGTGGTATTCTGAGTAAAGCGTAGCAAAAAAAGGCTTAGGGTAATGCCTGTATCTTTGACAAATTTTCTTGGTGTTCTGATCCATCCCTGTTGGTTCTTTATTGTTGTAGAAAAACTCGTTACAGTCCCGAAAGCTTTGCACCACTTCTGCCTGAGCACTGAGTGCTCCCAGCAGAACACCGGTGAGCAGAGAGAGAAGCATCATGATTTTAAATTGAACTATCAGGAACATATTCGCTTTAAATACACAAATCCTCAGTGATAATTATTGTGGGAGTGTCTGATATTAAGCACTGAGTGTCACATTAGCAGGGGCTGAGTAAAGGTGTGACTAGGGCCAACATATTGTCTACCACAACATTATTATTATTATCATCATCATCAGTATTATTATTTTATTAATTCATTAATGTATTTAGGGGGCGGCATGGTGGTGCAGTGGTTAGCACTGTTGCCTCACACCTCTGGGACCTGGGTTCAAGTCTCTGCATGTGTGTGGAGTTTGCATGTTCTCCTCATGTCATCGTGGGGTTTCCTCCGGGTACTCCGGTTTCCCCCCACAGTCCAAAAATATGCTGAGGCTAATTGGACTTGCTAAATTGCCCGTAGGTTTGCATGTATGAGTGATTGGTGTGTGAGTGTGCCCTGAGATGGGCTGGGCCCCCCATCCTGGGTTGTTCCCTGCCTCGTGCCTATTGCTTCTGGGATAGGCTCCGGACCCCCCGCGACCCAGTAGTAGGATAAGTGGTTTGGAAAATGTATGGATTAATGTATTTATTTAATGAGGTCAGTGACTTTGTAAATCTGGCAGTGATGATCTAGTAATATAGGAAGCCCCACCACAACGTCATTGCCCAATGGAGAGTATCAAAGAATGTAAGGCAGAGCATAAAAAAGGCCAGTTAAGTTAGAGGTATGCATTCCTTCAGTACCCATTGCAATGAAATTATTAAAAATGTTAATAGGTTCCAGTTAACATAACTTATACACTTTTAGATAAAATAGCACATTGTCACGACCGCTGTGAATTTAGCGGGCGATCGCTCGGGCAAGCGAGCAAGCAGGAAGCAGGCAGGCAGAATACGGGGCAAAACAAGGGGTTTAATCAGAAGACGGGGACCAGGATACATCACATGCCAACTAACATCAATGACAGACAAGGGAAACAGGTCAGACCAGGACTTAAATAAGACAAGACTAATCAAAGTAAGAGGACAAAGCTGGAGACGATCAGGGAAGCACACGTGGGTAATCAGGGGGCGTGGCACACACGAGGAGCCGACGAGCCGGGTCATGACACACATCAGTATCCTGCTCATTAATTAATGAACAGTTGAAGAAGATAAGACCTGGATTCAAGTTAACAGGGGTTGTGACTATGTGAGCAAAGGACTGAACACGACAGAAAGAATGTCTGAAGATTAATCTTTTTTGGCTTTTTGTTACCAGGGACCAAATGTTGTTTTTGAATCATCTTGCATAATATTCTTAGTACTGTAACTAACAATTTTGGCAACACAAGTACAACACAAGTACAATTCTGACATTTTAAAAAGACTTAGCAAAGAAGTTAATGTGTAAATGTGTTTATGATGCTCCTACTGATCTACGAAGCCTTGAATTGTTTGATTGCTCCCTAAAATGTGGTGTTTTTTTACACTACTGCAGAGTTTTCTCTGCCAGAGGTTACACTGATTAACCTGATGCTTGTCTTCTTAATAAAACATCATTCATCCATCCATCCATTTTCCAAACTGCTTTTCCTACTGGGTTGTGGGGGGCCAGCCCATCACAGGGCACACTCACACACCATTCACTCACACAGGCAATTTAGCGACTCCAATTAGCTTCAGCATGTTTTTGGACTGTGGGGGGAAACCGGAGTACCTGGAGGAAACCCCACGACGACATGGGGAGAACATGCAAACTCCACACACATGTGACCCAGGCAGAGACTTGAACCCAGGTCCCAGAGGTGTGAGGCAACAGTGCTAACCACTGCACCACCATGCCGCCCCTAAAACATCATTCAAGAAGTTTAAATGTAAGTCAAGTGCAGACATTCATGCCGATGATTTTTAAAGTGCAGCCATTATTAGCAAAGACATTCATCAGGCACATGTTATTACTTAAGGGGGAACAAGTAACTTAGTAACTCAGTTACTACTCAAATACAAATCAACAAATATAGTTTCTGCATGAAGTACATGAACCGTTGCGATTGATTAATGATGAACAAACATGGGATTAGTATGTAACTAACACTTAATTACTGGTTAATTGATACATTAAGTAATTAAGTAATATAAAAGAAAATGCTTAAAGTACCCAAGTGCGCCTAAATGCAAGGGTAACATATTAATTAATGTTGTCACTAAGGTGTCTGCCTCACTCATTCTCATGAGTTAGTAATCCTGTTCATGTTTTTGCATGGTAATATACATGGTAACAGTGCATTCAGAAAGTTATCAGACCCATTCAAGTTATTCAGATTTTCCTATGTTTCTCATTCAGTTCATTTTCTCTCCTTAATCTACACACAATACTTGACAGTTACAAAGCAAAAACTGGTTTTAGGAGTGTTTTGTTAATTTATTAGAAATAAACAACTGAAATATACAATTTAAAGAACTATTCAGACCCTTTATTATTACACTTGCATTGGCCCACATTTTTGCAGAAAATAATGTGTAAATAAATTCCAAGGCATTCGAATTTAAAAGTTTTTTATTTGTTTTGTATTATTGTTTTAGTATTGTTTTATTATGTTGATATAAAATATAGGCCTATACTTGTGATAATTTGTTTTTAAAATATTTGCAAGCATGTTGCGCACGAGTGACTGAACCATCCATCCATCCATCCATTTTCCAAACCGCTTATCCTATTGGGTCACGGGGGGTCCGGAGCCTATCCCGGAAGCAGTGGGCACGAGGCTGGGAACAACCCAGGATGGGGGGCCAGCCCATCACAGGGCACACTCACACACCATTCACTCTCACATGCATTCCTATGGGCAATTTAGCAACTTCAATTAGCCTCAGCATGTTTTTGGACTGTGGGGGGAAACCGGAGTACCCGGAGGAAACCCCACGACGACATGGGGAGAACATGCAAACTCCACTTTTGCAAACTCCATTTTTTTAGATTTTTATTTTTAATCCTCTGGGGTCTATTGCGTTGTCGCAGTGTTCATTTTGCGTCGATTTCAGTTTATATCTCACTGAAATCTTCATGTAGAATCATGAAAAAAACGCTGACTTAATCCGTAATCTGTCTTCTTTTCAAAACGCTATTGTCGGAAGTATTAAAGTTTTTAAAATTAGGTTAAATCAGCAAAAAAGTAAACCCTGTCACCTTTCTTTGTTTTACCTGCATTGGGGGCGTGTAGTGCCGCCCTCACCTGAAGATCGCTATTCACATTCTAAATAGTTGAATTACTGCATATTCAAATCACATTCACATGGTAATTAGATGAACAATGCAGCAGTGAAACGCGATCCAGATACATCCCCATCAGCGGCATAAAAGGGCTGCATTTCATGCATACACATGAAAGTTACATATTCAATGAAAAGAGCCCAGAAATAGTGATATGAGTGACACGTAATGACTCACTCAAATTCATTTTGAGGAAGATAAGGCTTTACCTTTTTCAAAATCCTCAGATGAAAGAAGCTAGTTTTAACTACGGAACTTATTTGTTTGTCTAGTTTAAACACACAGTCAAGAATCACTACTAAATTCCTGACGGAAGGGTGACTATATGAGGCTAACAGTATTCAGGAATATATTATTGAACATAGGTGAATGTAGCTAGGTAATTTTTGCACTTTTAGGTTCTAATCATTTGCAAATTGGGGTGGTGGCAGAGAAAAATATTATCAGGTAATGTTAAATATGTGTCCACATTCCAAATGATAACATCCAGAGGTAAGCTCTGATTTAACCTACCTTACCTTTTTCCCCCGAGATTTTTGCCAGGATATTGTTTCATACGTTAGAATCAGACATTGTATGCAGATAACTGGTAACAGTTTTTCATAGTCAGAAAATATTGAACTGCTCTGTTCCTGAACTGCTGCATTATATTCATGTAATTATTATCAGTTTTAGCTCCTAACTGTATGCCAAACACTATTGCTGTCTCTGTGATGCCTGCTAGTTCCTGAGAGCCCATGGAAATGGAAGGGGAGGTGCAGATCTTTGGCCGGTAAAGCCATAGTTCTGCGGGGTCATGAATCCAAGGTTTTCTTCTCGGCCTAGAACCCTGTCATCAAACTGCTGAAGTCTGGGTGACTCTCAGACATTCTGTGTGCTGTAGTTCAGCCTGATCTAACACAGTTCGACAGAACAAATATGGAACCTAAGCAAGAACAGTAGCACCTCCACCCTGGTGGCTCTGTGTATGCAATGGGCTGGATGTGCTCAGTAATATAGAAGTCTCCTTCCTGGACTGAAACGTTACTGACCTCGACAACACACATGCTTTTTGGCCTAAAACAATTACATGTCAACCCACTCACATCATTTGTAAACAGCAATATTTTATATTTAAGTCATTTAAGTCATAAAGAATTTATATCCCTACAGTATGTATATTGGTCTTCATGTTATTTTCATGAATGTTGCAAATCATTTCTAAGTGTCTTCACTTTGTTATGAAATAAACAAACCAATAAATAGTATCTGTGACTTCATAAACCACAATGAACTTCTACTTCCTTCATTGCATTGTTCAGTTAAGCAAACATGTACACACAATAAAGAGGGAATCTGGTTTACAGAGTTGAGTGTTTCATAAATATCATCATCCTCAAACCTCTGACATTTTTTGGACATTCTGATCCTCGTCCGATCCTCGTGTGTGCCACGCCCCCCTGATTATCCACGTGTGCTTCCCTAAAGTGCCCAGCTGTGTCTGATTATTTTCAACCAGTCCTGTCTTTTAAGTCCATGTCTTGCCTGAATCCTTTGTCTGTCATTGATGTTAGTCGTCGTGAGATGTTCCCTGCTCCCTGTACGTTAAATAAATTCCCGTTTACCCTTCTTTTGCCTGCTCGCCTGATTCCTGCTGGCTCGCCTGCCAGCGCACTCACCCGTTTCCCGGACGGGCGTAACAGAGGGTTTGACTTTTATCGAACCGATTAAAGAACAGTCAAATATGGATATCTCTGGGTCACGGATTTTCAGAGAAAAGCTTTATTGCAAATGGAGATGAACTCCTACATTGTTTATAACAAATATATCCTTTTGCTGCAGTAAGATGTTTCACTTCCACATAAATATTTTGTTCATGCTTTGTCTTTGAGTTGCTCTGTGCTTTAAAAGGAACTGAAAGATGCTGGCAGAGCAAAATTTCACTGTTTTAGATTTTTGCCTCCATTGGTGGGGCTAACATCCCCGTCAAATCTGAACTGCAGACTCTCAAAATTCATATATAATGTTGTTCTCATGGGTAAACCCCTGATGGAGACCCCTGATGTAAACATTTAAGAATCCCTTACTGTTGTATAATGTCTTGTTTCTTTGCACTCTGAACAATTACTGTAAGAGGGGTGTTGCTCTTGTTGCCTTTATTGCATCTTGGACATTTTCTTTGTCAGAAGTTGTACTGACACATTATCAAGCTTACAATACAGTACTGTTTATTAATTGAGCATTTGCTAATATGACCGTATCTCAATACAGATAAACTGCCAATGTATATGAAACATTTTTTTTTCTGTGCAGTTATTCTGATGATCAGCAAACAGATTCACTGAAATAAGGAAGGAACTTTGCTTTGAGTCCATTACAAAACACATCCTCATATGATTTGATTTCCTTTATCTTTTAGGGTAGTTTAATTTTTGAAACTGGGTGGTGGGTTTGACCTTACAAAAATTTGCAAAGGGTGATAAGTTAGCAACCATTAAAACTAAGTGACTAACAAAAAAACTGCAAAGCATGACATATAGTATGTACTACTGGCAATATCTAAAATTGTAAAAGGTCATTAAACCCTATGCATTTAGAGTAGGATGTCATTAAAGTTCATGAGTGTGTAAAGGCTGATGTCTCAATACTTTTGGCAATATAGTGTATGTTTCAGATTTCGTCAGGAGCTGAAGAGTTTTACTGAACAGTTTGAAAATGCCGCTCCACATTTCCCTTCTTCAGAATAGCTATGGTAGACTGACAGATGAAACATACGCACTTCGAATATGATATTTTGAAAAAAGTGGTATGGAAGTGGTAGGCTTTGGGTCTGAATGATTTCCACCCAGTGGCACTCACCAATCATTATGAAGTACTTTGAGAAACTTTTGCGAAGTCATATCATAGCCTGCCTGTCAGCAGACTTGGACCCATTCCAGTTTGCTTACAAGGCAAAGAGATCCACAGAGGATGCTGTGGCCACAGCCCTTCATGCTGCCCTAACACATATGGGTTTTATAGATTTAAGCTTGGCGTTTAATACCATCCTCCCACAACGACTGGTGTCTAAACTGGCAGATTTGGGACTTCCATCACTCACTCACTCAAGATACAGTTATTTGTCCAGAACGTTTCACACGGATGTAATTGAAAGTATTTTACAGAGATCAAATAATACAGAAAAACATTTGCAAGTCTGTCTTGTATTGGCCTTGAATAGTTAAAGCTGAACTGCGTTAGTGGAAGGACATGAGGCTAAGTTTAGAACTGGCGCAATTTGAGTTAGACGTTTTTGGGAGAGTCTGGCTTTCTTTAGCTACTTTCATGGAATACCCACCTGCCCTCTCGTTAGCCTGGTTGTGGTGTATTTTTAAGTGCCTGCGTTGCTTTGTTCTGTAGTCGGTCATTGTGTGCATGTGCCCATGTACTGTGCATTGGTCTGTTTTTTTTTCTAGTTCTACTCTGTTCATTTCAGTTGTTACCTTTAAATTTTTTAAAAACTAGCTATTTCTTGTTTCTCCCATTTGCTTTTGACCCTATGTGGTCCCTTCACTTTGTGGTTTTCACCTTAAGTTTTCGTTAACCCTTAGAACCCGACAAACACAAAATGCATTGATTTTCACACCTGTTAATCTCAGGCTTTTAACTCTGGATAAGCACAATGCACAGACATGCAGACATAAAGTATTCCAGAGTAACCCTGTGCACAATGAGCATGGGCGTCATCACAATTAAATCTAAGGGGGTCGTGTCCCCCAACATTTCATAATTATTTGTTCGGACCACCCCACATTTAACATAAAATATTAGTTTTATGACAGTGTGTTCCCCCCACATTCAAAATGCTTCTGACACCCCTGATAATGAGGCATATATTTTAAACATTTTCCACCATAACGCATCCTTAATAATCTATAAAAACTGAAATTATTCACATTAGATGGAAAACAAAACCCATATTTACTTCCTAAACGATCCACGTTCTACCCTTTTGGGGAAAAGAAATTTTACAAAGAATATTTCATTATTTATTCATGATAAGCCTATAAATAAAGCCATAGAATAACAGTGAATAGTGAAGTTCTAGAATAGAAGTTCTACTAGAAATTGTTATGTCGGGGAATCAGGATACGGGAGACCGAAATCCAACACAAAGAGGTTTATTTGGGCGAGCAGGCAGACAAGGGAGCATATGGTCGACAACGTCAATGACAGAACTGGGGAAACAGATTTGAACGCGGTCTTAAATACAGAACATGACATCAGAATAAACGCAAGACAGTTGGTACACTGGGACTTCACAGGAGGGTAACACGGTGGGTGTGGCACACACGAGGACTGGACGCGCAGGTCATGACAGAAATAACCACAAAACTCAGCATTCTATTTAGTAGGAAGACAATTACTTGACATTTGTGTAATATTTATTCACAGTAGTTTGTATATGTATGTTTGATGTCGAGCTTCATCAAAACTGTTGAAACAGAATGCACACATCATGTAACTGGAACAACTTCCATATGTAAACATAACGCCGTGCTACAGCATTGCTTTGTTTGATACACATAAAATACGTACCTGTTACATTAATCGATTGCCCCACGTATCGATTTTAAAGGTGAATGTGTGCTTGCATACAAGTAATGTCCATCCCTGGACTGATAACAGTTTTTCATAGTCAGAAAATATTGAACTGCTGTGTTCCTGAACTGCTGCATTATATTCATGTAATTATTATCAGTTTTAGCTCCTAATTGTATGCCAAACACTATTGCTGTCTCTGTGATGCCTGCTAGTTCCTGAGAGCCCATGGAAATGGAAGGGGAGGTGCAGATCTTTGGCCGGTAAAGCCATTCTGATCCATCCCTGCCAGCACTTGACCTTTGTATAAAAAACTACTACATGTCTGAAAGCTTGACACCACCCTTGTCAGAGCACTGAGTGGTCCTAGCAGAACACCGGTGAGCAGAGAGAGAAGAATCATGATTTTAAGTTAAATCACCAATAGCAAGTCTACTTTAAATACACAAAATTGCAATGATAATTCTGGAGTTGTCTTATATCAAAGGTATGCTATAAACATGAGTTACTAATACGGCTGACAGTGACTGAATGTTAATAGGGACCAGTTAGTAAAACTTATATTGACTGGTCGCCTGTTAGACACATTCATTCCACACGCGGTCTTTGACTAGAACACACATTTCATCAATATAGGGAAACTGAAGAAGATGGTAAGATATGTTTTGAAGTGCAGAGAACAAGAAAAAGCTTTGAGGGTTTGACTTTTATAAAACCGATTAAAGAACAGTCAAATACGGATATCTCTGGGTCACAGATTTTCAGAGAAAAGCTTTATTGCAAATGGAGAAGAACTCCTACATGATTAATAACAAATATATCCTTTTGCTGCAGTAAGGTGTTTCACTTCCACATAAATATTTTGTTTATGCTTTGTCTTTGAGTTGCTCTGTGCTTTAAAAGGAACTGAAAGATGCTGGCAGAGCAAAATTTCACTGTTGTAGATTTTTGCCTCCATTGGTGGGGCTAACATCCCCGTCAAATCTGAACTGCAGACTCTCAAAATTCATGTATAATGTTGTTCTCATGGGCCAACCCCTGATGGAGACCCCTGATGGAGACCCCTAATGGAGACCCCTGATAGAGACCCCTAATGGAGACCCCTGATGGAGACCTCTGATAGAGACATTTAAGAATCCCTTACTGTTGTATGATGTCTAGTTTCTTTGCACTCTGAACAATTACTGTGAGAGAGGCATTGCTATTGTTGCCTTTATTGCATCTTGGACATTTTCTTTGTCAGAAGTTATACTGACACATTATCAAGCTTACAATACTGTACTGTTTATTAATTGAGCATTTGCTAATATGACCGTATCTCAATACAGATAAACTGCCAATGTATATGAAACATTTTTTCTTCTGTGCAGTTATTCTGATGATCAGCAAACAGATTCACTGAAATAAGGAAGGAACTTTGCTTTGAGTCCATTACAAAACACATCCTCATATGATTTGATTTCCTTTATCTTTTAGGGTAGTTTAATTTTTGAAACTGGGTGGTGGGTTTGACCTTACAAAAATTTGCAAAGGGTGAAAAGTTTGCAACCACTAAAACTAAGTGACTAACAAAAAAAAAAACTGTAAAGCATGACATATGGTATGTACTACATACAGGCTACATCTAAAATTGTAAAAGGTTATTAAAGTCTATGCATTTAGTATAGGATGTCATTAAAGTTCATGAGTGTGTAAAGGCTGGTGTCTCAATAGTTTTGCCAATATAGTGTATGTTTCAGATTTCTTCAGGAACAGTCTTGCAATAATATTAGATCACCTTTATTTTGAGAATTTTATTTGGTAGCTGCCATATTTTAATATTGCTTAACATGCTATAATTGCATTTATTAATACATTTAGAAGCAATACTCTGCCCTTTGATTTCTTACATTGCATCTATTGCAAATTCTTCTCAAAATCCTCCCTTTCCTTTACAGGACCCAATCTAAGCATTCATTGTTCATGATGACTTAATGATAAATTTAAAACACAAAGAATATTAAATAAAATTCTCCACAATCACTGTAAGAGATTTTATCATACCTCACTGCTTTTATTAATGAAGGACTCTTCCATTATGGAAATGTTATATTCACAATTTTCAAATGCTGGATGCTTTGTTATGAAGCTACTACTAATAAATTGTTTCATAAATCTGACCTTCATTTCTCTTCCCAGTTTATGAATTGCAGAGGCATGCAGCACACAGTGAAATCACAGTCAAAAATGAGCATTTCCTAGGAAGCAATATGAGGACTATTAAAGTAGCATGGATATGAATACTGGGACCTGTCCATAGTGGATGGGTCAGCCCACTCCGAAAACTGTTAATTGTGTAGATTTTCATAACCCTATTCTGATACCATGTATCTATTGCTGAACATTATAAACACAGTATGTTTCTTAAGAAAAAAGAAACATGAAAAAGTGCTTTCTCAGTCTAACTTTCTAAATGAAACAAAACATCATAGTGTGGGTGCTGTACATGGTGCATTTCCAGACCTTGAGGCAGGCAATGGCACTGTTCAGTCACAAGGTGGCGTTTATTCTCTATCTGTCACTCATAGAATGCACTCAGACTGCCCCCCGTGCTGGTCATCCTGATCACCCACACCACACACGGTGAACACACGTAACTGCTATTTACGACAATTAACATTGACACTGCACATTACTATACAGCACAATAACACCATAGCACATGATAAATGCACAAACTACATTATTTACATTTGGCACTGTCCAACATGGTCCAACATGCCACACTGCTCAGTGGGTCGTCCTCAGCACTAACTCCTGGGGAGTAACCTGTCCCAGTATCTGCACAAAGTCTCAAAAGCACTGCAAAAACAGCGGCAAACCCTCCATGGGGCAGGACCCTAAATCCCCCACTGTCCTCCTCAGTCCCGTCTGCCACGGGACTCAGCCCAAGTCCTGGTGATGGTGACTCTGAATGGGTCTGGGGCTGTTATGGAGCCAGACGGTCATGATGTAGCACAACAGTCCTGAGCCAATCTGCCATCCGCACCCTGTAGATCACTTTGGAGATTCACTCTAGGAACTAGTGGGTGTCCAACTTGGATGAGTGCCGCTTCTTTCTGATGAGGCAATATACCTATAGAGTCCCTGGGCTGGAAGGCCTGTCTCCGCCAGCGGATGTCATACGCTTGTTCCTGTCTGGCCATTGCTGCATTGTCATGTTGCCTGACCAGATCATGCATGGTCCATACATGTTCCTGGAACTGGTGCAGGTAGTACAATCTGGGAAAAGCAGTAACTTGAAAAGCAATGACTGAAATCGGAAAAAAAAATCTGTTAAAATATTAAGAACAGGAACATATTATTATATTTTGTTTAGTTACAGTCTACTTTGAAAGTTCTACGGTTATTTGAGCAGAACATTTCATACGGATATGATTGAAAGTATTTTACGGAGATCATATAATACAGAACAACATTATACAGTAAGTATGACACGTGAACTCAACCCGGAAGGTTCCCCGTTAACTATGGGGATCGAACCAGGAACTTTCGCGGTGTAAGGCGACAGCATAAACCACTGTACCACGATGCCACTGTATTAGGTTACATTTACATATGGAGAGGGTCCCCTAGGACCTGACCCTAAGTCCCATATTTTGGGCTCCTGCCTCCACCCAAGTGTGTTTTTTTTCCTACAGTGCAGGTGGAGCTCAAGCAGAGGGCCAACCTGATTAATACCTGGGACATGGACATGTCCATTCCCCTCTCTCCTCCTAGTTCCAGTTCCCTCGTTACCCTCCTATTCCCATCCTGTGGTTCCCAGCCACCAACCTCTTGTCCTGAAGCTGCTAAGTGGATTGCTACCTTTTCTCGCCTGCGCCATGCCGGGCCTTTGCACATGGGGCACCTCACTACTACGTCCAAAAACTCTGACATAAAGGGAAAGGTCGAGAACATTCCGCAGCAAATAGAACGTCTGTATGATACCTTCTGTCACTTTTTGCATGTTCTTTTCCTCAGGGGTCTCAAAGCTCAGGTTCACATTTCAAATGAGTTCTCTCATCCTTCCCCAAGTGCTGGCTGCAACTGAGAGCTGTGTGTGTGTGAAGTTAAAGGAGTGAAAGAATCCCCAGTCAGGAAAGGGAAGCTGCAGGAATCCTTACAGCATATAGAGCAAGATTTTCCCATTAAGCCACATAGTGGCCAGGCGAACAGCGAAACACTAGCAGCTAAGGACAGGAGCTGGCCAGCAACAAACAGGGAACTGAGATGCTGAAGGCAGGACAGGGACCGATCCTGTCAGCAGGTGTACCTGCCCAATAGCCTGGATTCTGATATATACAGTACAGCGTAACTTGACAATGAAACTTGGAATAGACGCCTGTATGCGTTCAGCTTTCCCCTGCTGAATTTTACCTGCTTTTGATCTAATTCACTTATTTTCCTAAGATTGAGGTAGAAGAAGATGCATAAGCTTTTATTCTGGTGAGATTCTGCAGACAGACAACATGCATGGTCACCTTGGTGCATTTAAAGGTGGTCGAGAGGCCTATGGGTTTGATCTGGGAAAGCCTGTTAGTGCCCTGCCTTTCCTAAGAAAACAAGTGCCTGTATTAAATGTTGTAAATGGTGATAAATTGAGATTATTACAGAAGCAGTTGTGGGGTGGTTGTTTTGAACAGAGATCAGAATGCAGTTCTATAAATAAAACCAATTCATGAGAGGAGAGATTTATAGGCACCAGTGTAGTTTAAATGCAATACAACAAACTAGGGGAGGTACTGTGACGTTAGTATTTTGAATTGGAAATTGCAATTTATTTACAGATGTGAACTTCAGATGTGAATTTTATATTGAATCGGACTGCAATTCTTAGCTAAATAAATGAGACACAAAGACAGAGATGATTATACCTCAACAATTCAGCAGTCAGGCCCATTGCAATGGATGTCCACACCTGCTATTATGAATAAACTCCAGCTTTAATAACAAATCAACATTTGTCAGGCTATGAAGGAGCGGGAGATAGAATTACTGAAGGCTGTTTGTATTGCCTGACAGGGAACAATCCTTTCTAACACCACCACTATCTGTTAGACAAATGAAGAGGTTTTGAGATAGAACCTGTTGGATATACCATGGGCCTCACCTCATCACCTCATCACAGCCTGGATGATGGCTTTGTGTAAAGCCACAGGGACGATGCACAAACTCCACACACACATAGAGCAGTGGTAGGATTCAAGCCCCAAACCTTAAGGTGCAACAGTACAACCCACTGAGTTACCAGGCTTCCATGTTCAAGCTCCATCTAAAATTATAAAGGAAAGTAGCTTCAGACCCTGGTAGCATATGTTACAATCTAATACATTTTTACCATCTACAGTATAACATATAATTACAGTTGTTAAAAGTAATGAAAGAACACAATTTGTTACTCACACTTAACATTGATAACATTTGCTTTGCACTGTTGTATGGATACTGTTTATGTAGCATAAGCTTATCGTCTAAGATGTTATGAATGGAATAGTGATACTTTATTAATCCCAGTGGGGAGATTCTCTGTCCGCCCACCTCATCTTACTCTCCTAGTGACTCATATACAGGTGCGAGTGAGCTTGGGGGTCACAGTGCAGGAAAGAAGATGCAGCAGCCCTGAAGCGGGAGGTTAAGGGTCTTGCTCAAGGGCCTACAGACATGTGACTATTCTGCCGAGGCTGGGCAGTGATCACAGACACAGAAGATTAGCCAACTGAACCACACACCACCTATGGCTGCGGAACGCAGTCACATATAATGTGGGATATAACATATGAGCCTTATAAATGGCTTTTAACATACATGCTTTGTCAGACACCACACCTTAGGACAACAGGGAGGGGAGTATTAAGAATTAAGGGTGTATTAAGGTAATGCCCCCCCACACACACACACACAAACACATATGCTTTCACGATCGGGCTTGAATGGGTGATCGCTCAGGCAGGCGATGCGGGCAGGAAACAGGCAGGCAGGCGGAATTAGGGGTAACTGGGAATTTAATCGGGACGAACACCACGAACATCAACTAACATCAATGACGGACAAGGGATACATGCAAGACTTGGACTTAAATAGACAGGACTGATCAAAATAACTAGACACGGCTGGGTACGATCAGGGAAGCACACGTGGATAATCAGGGGGCGTGGCACACACGAGGATCAGACGAGCCGGGCATGACACATGCAACATATCTGGAAATATAAAATTAACTTTGCTTTTTAAACTGCCGTCAAAATACAAAATACAAATATATCACATTACCATAGTATAATGTCTGGACAATATGATTGTATTAAAAAACAGCTATCGCACAAATCTAGTGCTGCCCAGCTGGGGGGAGGGTGGTGGGTGCCGGCAGTAACATTGACCGTCTGGGTGGGTTGAGAGGTGGGATGTCTGCATTGCTCTGCCTCCCCTATTCATTCTGGAAAATGCCAAATGATAACACAGTTAAAAATTCATTTACCAGTTTCTTGAAATAATAAAAAATTTATAGTTATTTTTGAATAAGTGCACCACTTGTATATGATGTAAAAAATTTGTAGTTTTGTTCCTGTGTTTTAAAGCACCTTCAGCTTTACCTTTCCGTGGCAAACATGAGCATTGCATTGAACTGGCCTTTAGATAAAATATTCCTTATTAGACATTAGATCTGAAATGGAGGGAGACTGAAATTCCACAACAGGGGCCTTAAAAATTTAACCATACAAACATGTGGTGTCTGTAGTCTGTTGAGGATTTTTCAAGTCAAGTCCAATCAAGTCCAAGGGGCTTCAGACCACAATGCTACATATATGTGTTTATGTATTATCCTCTACATCGTAGAATAATTCAAATGATATCAAGACTACAAAACAACATGTGGATTATGCACTGGCCAAAAAAGTATTAAAAAAAAATTTGGGGGAAGAGGCAGATCTGTGGGTTGGGATCCAGAAGGTTGCCAGTTCAGAGCTCATACATGGTATGTAGGAGTAAATAAATATCAGAGAGAAATAATAAGAAATAATAAATACTCTTTCTTTTGGAGTTTCATTCAGTAGTATGATTACATGACAAGAATAGATGTGCTCTTTAATAAAACATATATAAATAAAATAAAATTAAAAACAAACATTAGTGCACTTTGAGCGCGTATGTGTGTTCGTAACCAGCATTGTGCACTGACGTGTAACTAAGATGCAACGCTTAAATACCGTCAAATAATACGACTTTAGACGTGGTCTTTGTTGCTCGAAAACGCAATGTGATTTTGCCGCCTTAAATTAGCAATGCGTCTGCAATGCGCCAAGCCAGACCTCATTTAACACCACTCCTATAAGCGCAAAGAGGGCGCAAAGTCATTGGCTATTTTGACGACGTGCACGCATGGCATGAAAATGAGGAATGTGCTGGCATGACACTAGCAAAAGCACTTTGCTTCTCACTTTCCGTTTCCGCAAAATGGGGCCCTCTGTTTTATGTCACACCCATAACGCTGATGAAATGCAAGGAGGCATTTTGTTTGTCAATATGAATATTTATGTTACAACGCTGTTATAATTACAATGGGCTCTATTGATACTGGGGATAAAGGTTCTAGGCCCCCCACAGCCTTGCTTAGGATAAGCAGTGGGAAGAAGGATGGATGGATGGATGGATGGTATGATTACTGTATGAAGGCTGAAATAAGATAATCTCAGCATGTAGATGGACTTTCATTAATAATTTCTATCCATGTAACATATATACATCTGCAACTCAATATAAACCATAATGTGAAATAAATGAGGTATAAGTAATATTATTCTGTTAGCTGCTAAACATGATACATGATAGAACCAGACTGGAACACACTTCACAGTATAGGTCAGATGAGCCTGATCTCATTCTGAATCAATGAGAAATTGTACATCTCCTCAATAAGGCATATCTCATAACTATTATTATTATTTTATTATTATTATTGTTATATTATGATGTTGGGTGGCACGGTAGTGCAGTGGTTAACCTTGTTCCCTCACCCCTCTGGGACTTGGGTTCGAGTCTCCGCCAGCGTTCTGTGTGCGGAGTTTGCATGTTCTCCCAGTGTCGTTGTGGGGTTTCCTCCGGTTTCCTCCTCATTCCAAAAACATGCTGAGCCATAATAATTTATAATTGGAGTTACCAAATCCACAGGTGTGAGCGGTGTGTGTGTGTGCCCTGCAATGGGTTGGTGCCCCATCCTGGCATGTTCCCTGCCTTGCACCTGTAGCCTCTGAGACAGGCTCCAGACCTCCTCAACCCTGATTAAGATAAGTGCTTTCAGAAAACGTTTGTATGGACTTCAGAAATCCTCCGACTCTCACAGTAATGCCCATGGAACCGAGTGAAGAGTCCAGCCATAGGTTTTGCGTGAGCAGTTTGCATATTCTCTCTGTGTTTGCTCCTGCAGTGTTTCCAGGTATAATATAGGCCTTTGGCACATACGTTATCCATATTAATAAAAAAAAAAAAAAAAAAAAAAAAAGAATATATATATATATATATATATATATATATATATATGTGTGTATATATATATATATTATAATTAGTGAATATGGAGCATGAATAAATAGAACAGTCTTGCTGCCTTAGACCAGGGATCCTTGAGGGCCCAATTCCATCAGCAGCACCAAGTACATTTTAGCTGATTTTTAGCTGATTTTCAAAAAGTCACGAAGGTTGGGGGGTAAGAGGTGCTCACGGTAAAATCTAGTGAATGGGAGGCAGGGGGCACTACAGCTAGGAAAGCAAAACAAATGCTTTGAGTATAAAAAGCCTTTTAATATTGAAATATTTGCACTGATTCACAAGCAACTTTCCTGTAAATTAAATTGCATGGTGACAACTTTTAAATGTGTTCTACTATATAATGTGCAGTATATGATCTGTCAATAGCATACTTAATGTGTTACATGTTCTGGTAAACAGTGTACTCAATAAAAGTATCATTAAATTAAAAATGAATCCTAATCAAAAAACACAATGCATGCATAAGCATGGTTGCTATATCAAGAGACATAAATATATAATTAACCATTTATGCAGATGCAGATTATGCAAGTTTAACTTTCATTATAAAATAATCTTAAAAATAAAGTATTGACATAATGAAATTCATTTTGTTTTTCACTATTAACATTTGTACATTTGTAAACGAGATTATTTGTAACACAGTGCAGATATTGTTGGCCTCCCAAATTGCAGGCAAACAGATATCATCCAAGTTTTAAATTAATCTATTACACATTTTTCTGAAAATCACTAGTTTATATGTAAACCTATACGTAAATCTAAATTCTCTTCTGGTTTTAAAATCTCCTATTCATGTCCTCCACTGAAGAGGTAGGTAAAAGCTGAGTTCCTAGAACTGTCAGCAAGGTAATTTTAGAAATAAAAGTGTTTTTCTTCATTGTATGCCGATGAGTCTGTGCCATGGAATGTGATGGAACACCGGGACATTTTGTTGGTCTTGCGAGCTCATGGGACTTTTACTTACACAAAAACGTCCTGAGGGCAGCAGGAAAAATGTTGTGTTACAAAGATAACCAATCAGATTGTAGAGCAGGTGAGTCCAAACAACTAGAGGAGGCAGGACAAACCAATCCGATGTCTCTGTCCTCCCTCCTTTAATTGCTTGGACCATCCTTTTCTACAGAACAGTTTTGTTAAGGAAACTCCCATAAGCGTCTTGCAGCTTCTGAAGACGCCCAGGTTAGGAGTTTCCTCATTAGATATTTTATTGACAATGATTACATGTAATAACCACAAAGTTACAGTAGGAGCTCCTGTAATAGTGCAAAAATGGTATAATCATATAAATAGTATAATAATGATATTATATAAAAGTCCTTCTGTGGCTGTTGCCTCAGGAGTGTTTGGTACATGGCAGTTTCCTCACTCTGGAGAGGTACAAGAGTGGGTGCACATAGCTTCCAGACACTAAGATAATATATGAGATGAAGATCAACTTCTCAAAAAATGGCTTATCAGAAACCATCCAACCAAATAACATTAGAATAATATAAGGGAGACAGTTAATAACCATTGTGATCTGCATGATTAAGACAGTGATGAAGGCTCTTCTCTTCATAAGGTTCATTTCATCCTTCTCTCCTTCACCAGGCGGAGGGTGTCTCAAAACTCTAAGTATAGAGAGGCTGCAGAATGAGTCTATAACAACAATTGGTATAAGGCTGATACTAGTACTAAATAAAGACTCAGAAAGAACACAAATCAGACAAACAGCAAGTGTTACAACCCAGACTGAAATTAGCCCTGGCAGCCTGTATCTCAGTGCTTTGTATTTCAGGTAGGAGACGGGACGAACCACAGCCAGGTAGCGCTCCACACAGATACAGGACTGAAACAGGGGCCGGGCGATCATGACAAAACTGCTAACAAAATTATAAAGAGAAGAGGGGGATCCATTTTTAACTATATTTCCGAACATCACGTAAAGTCCAGCTGGATAATTCAGTAGTTCCATAAAGGCTACGTTGAAAACAAATAAATCAGAGGCCAAAACCCCCTCTTTGCGGATCAACAACAGCCATATAACCCCAACATTGGAGGGCAGACCGATGATAATGTCTGCAAAATATAGTACTTGGTACAACAATGTTATTTCTACACTACCTGAAAGGCTATTATTGTTGCCAGGTGATTCGTTGAACGTCATAAAATTTTCTACTGAGAGATTCATTTCAAATAAGGAAATAGTAGTTTTGTGTCAGTGTTCTACGTTTACTGATGCATAAAAGCCAGAAGGTTGAAGAGTCTGAAAAGAAAGAATTTAAAGAGAAGTTAAAGACATTTCTAAGAAATTAAAAACATAAAATGAGTTGTTTTTGACTTATCATTTACAGTTATTAAGAGATGCTCAAATTTCCTTTTAATGGTTGTCATTAAGGAAATATTGCCGTTTTACAGTTACATTCATTATCATCATGAACAAACTGAAATTAAAAAACAATTCAGCCTGTTATAAAATGTTTTGCAGATGTTAAAGTTTAGAACGTGTAGGAGAAAGAATATCATTCCGTGCCTTTACTCACATTATATCTATAAAATAGAATAAAAAAAATAATGATGATAGTTCGAACAATAACTTAAAAAATAAGAAAAGCAGATTCATACCTTGACAGATGCGCTGAGTCACTCTCCTGGGAACTGCAGAGGTGGCTTATATTTGAAAAGACAAACTGCAGTTTTTTTCAAGTCTCTAAAGCCACTCCCTGTATACTACATACTGTATGTTTAAATCAAATATCGCTTATCAAGAAACCAAGAAGCTGAATGTTGATTGGTGAGAAAATTCCTATATTCTTTTTAGTGAATTTTCAACAGGATGACCAGGAGCAGAACTTGAAATTTATACTTGTAATATAATGTCATGAACATTGCAATTGATAGACTACAGCTGACAAAATTCATTACCTAGATTGACGACTTGAAAGCAATCCTCGTCATCAGAATCTCCCATTCCTCTCTACCTTTCCTAAAGCAAAGGCTATATTAGAACCTCTGACTGTGGAACATATTGATGGGACAGGCTTTGAACCGTCATTGAACACTAAGCAGATAAACATGTCCATTATGTACATCCACATGTGGATCCTCTGACACAATGGGGACTACACTGCAAAAAGTGAAAATCAAGTATAATTTTCTTATATTTAGACAAAATTCTAATTTCTTTAATAAACTGACTACACTGCAATAAATGGCCTGTGAAGTTTAAGATAAATTGTTTTTGTTTTGAGGCAAGATGGCTTACCTGTAAAACTACCAAATTATCTGCCAGTGCAGTAAGAACAATGAACTTAGTAAGATCCATTAACTAAGACAATATGCCTAAATGCAAGCAAATCAATCTTACTCATAAGAGGAGTTTTTAGTCAGTGTATTAATGAAATTACAATTTTGTCTAAATATAAGAAAATTATACTTGCTTACATTGAAATTTTTTGCAGTGTATTCAAAGCCACACATATGCAGCCTACATGTAATGGAGACCTAATCAGTACAAGGCTTAATAACAGCATTGTATTAATATCTCTGAAGCTATCTCTCAGACCAGAGACAGAGACCAGGAGGCCCAAATGCAGGAACCCTTTTAAATTTCAAACTGACATCAAGAGACTGACACCAAGGTAGCGTTTATTATGAAATTCTGGCAACCAAAGGTAAAATCGACAAGCTAGAGATGTAATCAGAGTAATGGGTCCTGGGGAGTCAAAAGCCTATACTTACTGAGTGTGGGGGCAAACGGGGTTTTAAAAAGAGCGGAGAGAGTGAAAGCAGTGAACTAAATTAGTACCTAAAAAATTGCAATGAAAATGAGGAGGAAGGTGGAGAAATAATTTAACATCATTTCAAGACAAACTATCACTACACACACACACACACACACACACACACACACAGAGACATAGAAAAATTCATTGGTATCCTTACAGCTCATTGAAACAATGCTTAATTTCTCCTGAAAAGTGATTCAATTAAAAGCAGTTGTCTAATGTATACCTGCATGCTTTTAGATAGTGTGATATCTAAATGTGATAGAGTAAACCAATATAATTGTGAAAAGAAATGATTTGTTGTTTATTTTACAAAGATATTGATATTTTACAAAGTTTCATGTTCCTGTGACCTCAGCTGCCAATATTATTAAAAAGTAATAAGGTTCATGGGACTGTAGCCACCCTCCCAGGACGGACGGAACACCATTCTGGCACATGAAGATGTGGCTGCCATGGCTCTGTTTTCTATGTGTTATGTGGTATGAGCTTAGAATTTTCATCTTAACGGTCATGTTAACACATGGTTAGTGATGCCCATTAAATTCCTTAACACATCCATCCATCCATTTTCCAAACCGCTTATCCTCTTGGGTCGCGGGGGGTCCAGAGCCTATCCCGGAAGCAATGGGCATGAGGCAGAGAACTACCCAGGGTGGGGGGCCAGCCCATCACAGGGCAAACTCACACATCATTCACTCACACATGCACACCTACGGGCAATTTAGCAAGTCCAATTAGCCTCAGCATGTTTTCGGACTGGGGGGGGGGGAAACTGGAGTATCCGGAGGAAACCCCACGACGACATGGGGAGAACATGCAAACTCCACACAAATGTGTCCCAGAGGTGTGAGGCAACAGTGCTAACCACCGCACCACCATGATGTCCCCTCCTTAACACATTAAGTTCCTTAAGTACATCTCCAGTTTACATTGAAAAGGGGGGAAGGTGCTTCTGGCATAATGGCAATTTACAGTAGGGATTCCAGTCTAGTACAAGAAATGTACAGGAAATGCATACCTTTACTGACCAAGCATATGGAGGACAGTGCATTACACCATAGCCTGTCACTTTTGGTGTTCTTTAAGCTGTACTGCAATTTGTGTTGTCGTGCTACAGAGCTACTTGGTTGTCATGCAGTGAATTGCCCTGGCCTGTAGGATAATGATTGTTATGTCTTATTTTTAGAGTTAGTTTACCACTATGTGCAGTGCCAGTCGAAGCCCATGTTGTGCCAGAGGCAAGTTTCACTGCAGGCAGTTAGTTGGCACTGACAGTTTGCTAAGTTGCTGACCCCTTAAATTCCATCCTTGGCCACTGTCTATCTTGCCCTTGCTAGGATTACGTTGTGCTATAGAGTGACCTCTAGTGTCCATCAAAGGAGTTGCAAGCTTATATTTAAATAAGCCTAGTATCAGGTTTTTACAATTTTTTACACACTTTTTTGAAACTAGGCTCATTTACAAATGCAACATAAATAGCAAAACATCTCACATTTTTTGCCCAATGAAAAACATCAAAACTGTGTATTTCAGCCTCAAAATAATATTTTTTCATCAAAAGTATTCACACATGCAGTGTATGTGTATACCTTTCAAGGCTGCATCCCACCTCCTGCTTGGTTTGGACCACAGTACCTCATCAGTGTCACAGGCATGTTCTCACTGGCTAAATAACAGGGAAATATCATCTGGAGTGTTTTCGCCAGCCCTGGATTGCCCCCACTTCCATGTCCCCCCAGGCCTCCTCCATTGCCTGGAGAGGAGGTATGCATGCATGGGTTGGTGGTCATGAACTAGTGGTGGACCAGAGCAGCCCGGTGAAAACTTACCTTATCCCAGATGACAACAAACCTCAGCTGATCTGGAGCCTTTCTCCTCACTACATTCTGTAGTATATCTGGAATTGTGATGATATTTTAAGTGCTGTAAGGACCAAGGGTAGCATGACAGTGGAGAACATCATTCTGGGTTTTGGCCAGTAGGTCATCTAGCTGTTCTACAGAAGATGACATGATATGATTAATTAACATACTGTGAAGTGGCTTAGGTCCCTCATCGTCAAGACATGGCTGATAACATGATCCTCAACAGTATCTGTGATTTTATCAGAAATAAAACATTGTTATCCTCTTCCCCTTCTCAATTGTATGATGTATGTATGTGTGTGTGTGTGTGTGTGTGTGTATATATATTTATATAAACCATGCAGGCTGTCTATCAGATAACTTCAACAAGTTACCAGATGGGTGCAAAATGAAAGATATTCATTTCTCCCTGAAACTAACCATGTATCCCTTCATACTGCTAAGCCATACAAAAGCCCTCCATGAAATCCCTTCATTCCTGCATCATAGCAAGTATAATCTCAACATTTATAAGATTATACTTGCAATGCCTGCAAATTTTTATATTAGATATACTAAAATTTGAGAAATGTTAATAGTCACAACTAGTTTTTCCTCATACAATGGATGATGTGACTGTGTCAGCATTTACACATCAAATTATGACATCTGAGTAGCTCAGAATGTCCTGAATGGAAAAAACAAAAAAGTAGATGTAGGTAAATCATGTACAAACAAGGTAATAAGCCTAAAATCGAAGGTGAAGAAGAACGCTCAAAAATGCAAAGGGTTCAAAGGGTAGAAATGAGACACAAAGACAGAGATGATTATGCCTCCATAACTCACCAAATAGGCCCATTGCAATGGATGACCACACCTGCTATTATGAATAAACTCCAGCTTTAATAACAAATCAACATTTGACAGGCTATGAAGAAGAGGGAGACAGAATTACTGAAGGCTGTTTACATTGTCTGACAGGGAACAATCCTTTCTAACACCACCACTATCTGTTAGACAAATGAAGAGGTTTTGAGATAGAGCCTGTTGGATTTCTCAGTGTTTACCATGGGCCTCACCTCATCACCTCACCTCATCACCTCATGACAGCCTGGATGATGGCTTTGTGTAAAGCCACAGGGACGATGCAAACTCCACACACACACAGAGCAGTGGCAGGATTCAAACCCTGTTAAACATCATAATGTAATAATTGTGCACATTCTGAAAACTGTACATAAAGTATAATAAAGTAATGTAATAAAAACTCATTATGTAACAGTCTGCCAATAATATAATAAATACAGTGAGCGCTTAATGTGATGAATTCCAGGGGGCCAATAATCGTGGCACATCTGTTTTTGTGAAAATTTCTTGATGAAGGATTAGCTTTTCTTTCAGTATTCAAGGCTGGATTTTTCTCATGATTTCATTGTGAGATTTTTTTCTAAACCTTTGTTTCAATCTTTACAAGGGGTGCCAGTAATTGTGGAGGGCGCTGTGTGTGCTTTATCTCACAGGGCACCCTGGATATTATCGCAAGGAGTTGGAGCACGAGCTTGAAGGCAACTCCGATGTATACCAGGAATTGAGAAGGACAGCTACAAGGGCAGTGAAGGTAGATAAGGAGGCATTTGCTAGAGGAATCTGTAAGCAAATGATACACCATCTGTGGTCTAGCGACCCACGTCCTGCTTACAGAGGAACTGAAGCATTATGCACATCTGAATATGTTCCTCAGAAAGTCACAGTCAGAATAGGTGATAAAACTGCCTGGCCAGCAGATTTTGCTGGTCACCCACTTAGTGTTTGATTCTTTTGTGATTAAGACCCTCATGTTTTTTTTTTTTTGTTCCCAACCCTAGTGTTTGATTGTAATTGGCCGACATCGGAGCACAAATTCACAAGTAAGATTATGAACTACTTGAGTACCGATGGGTTTGGGGAAAACTTATGATTGATCTTAAGTGTGAGATGACAAACTGCTTAGCATTACGAAGCATGTGGGAAGGCCCCAGACCTGGTGTATAGGAGGGTTGCAATTTATGTCACACCATACTACCCCCAAAAAAGCAAAGTCTTCCACCCTCCTGGTGCATTTCTTATCTGGTCAAGATTCTCTGTGTATTGTTGCTTTTGTAGTTACACAGAGTCTGTATATCCGGCCCTGCAAGCAGTCCTCCAACTTGCAGGGAAACAATTTTTGGAGGTTGGTGGCAGGATTGGCATTTCAGCCACAGTAAAATACTTAGCAGCTCAGTCTAAACAGGTACGATGCCCTTCTGCTCTCCACAGGAGTGCCTTTGCCGATGCCACCCACGGGAAGGATGGAGGAAAGTCTTTGGGAGCCTCATCCCTGGAAGAGTCGAAACCATCGGAGAGCTAATAGGGTCAGACATGTTGGGGACCAGGGATGGTGTGGTGCTGAGGCGTCGCCTGCTGCATGGTAGCACTTGGGTCCCAATTTCAGGCGACTCATCTGGGTAGGCGCATGGAATGTCTTCTCTCCGGCAAGACCATCTTCCTCTGCTGTTGGGAGGGCTTCGTAAACTCCCTTCGTAAACTGAGGTATGCAGACTGGGGAGTGGACAGATCTCTGTAGGTGGGCATACCTACTTTTGGTCTGGTAGCTCTGATGGCTGCCATATTCAGGGAGTAGCTGTTGATGTGGCGGATCAGCTCCTTCCGATGGTGCATGACGTCACTCCTTTCGATGAGGGTATTATGAGACTCAGGCTAAGACCCTCTCTGCGTGTCTTGTCTGTTGTCTCAGTCTATGTTCTGACTGTGGTGAGGGATGTTTCATTGAGGGAGACATATTACTAGCAACTTCGCTCGATGGTTGAAGGGTGCCTATGAAGTGACACTCCTCTGGTCATGGGTGACTTCAATGTGACCACAGGCACTGACAGGGCTGGCTATGAGGTTTGTGTCAGTCCCCATGGGTCAGGAGAATGGGGAGAGTGTGGATCCATGTTCCTCGACTTTGCAAAAGATCAGAGGCTGTGGGTTGCTGGATCCTAGTTCCAGTGCCCTGAGCTGCATCATTGGACTTGGTACTCCAATAGTGGTGGTGCAGCAGAGGAGATTGATCACCTAGTAGAAGAATAAGGCTGGACTTAGCTAGACTCCAAAATCAAGATGTGTCTGATGAGTTTGTGTGAGGGACTTGCAGACTTGGGTGCGACTGGCTACTTTAATGTGATGTGGGAGACCTTCCGTGAAAAGACCCTGAAGGTTATCGAGGGTTGTGTTGGTGTTGCCGGTGTTCCCAGAATGAGATTTTTCATCTCATAGGGCACCCTGGATATTATTGAGAGGAGTCACAGCACAAGATTTGGTGGCAACTCCAGTCCATACCGGGAACTGAGGATGACGGCTATGAGGACTCTGAGGGCAGATAAGGAGGCATTTGTTAAACGAGTCTGTGAACAGGTGACACATCATCTGTGGTCCAGTGAACCACGTCGTGCTAACAGAGGAATCAAAGCATTATGTACCTCTGAATCTGTTCCAGGGAGACTTATGGTTAGAGCAGGTGATGGAACGGTCCTTATGGATGACACTGCAGTTGTGACCTGCTGGGTCAGCTACTTTGAGCATTTGTTTATAGCTGACCATCCGGCTATGACATTGGACATCTCTGGGTCCACGGTTATCGACGCTGATCCTCCAGTCAGCTGTGAAGCACCCAGTCTCACTGACATTGCATGGGTGGTGAATCAGCTGGGGGTAGTGAAGGCCGCTGGGATCTGTGGTATCTGGGGTGAACTTCTCCAAGCTGGTGGTATAGATGTCCTCCTGGCATTGCAGGCAATCTTTGCTTCCATTTGAGAGTCAGACATCTTCCCAACTGACTGGAAAATGGGACTTCTAGTGGAAAGGGAGGGATGATCGGCTGGATTGTGGTAACTACAGGGGGATAACACTGCTCTCAGTGCCAGGTAAGGTCCTTGCTAGGATCATCCTTAACAGGATCTGTGATCACTTGCTCGCCTATCTGCGGCCGCAGCAGTCTGGTTTTATGCCTAAGAAGTCTACCATCGACCATATTCTTGCACTGACGGTTCTCTTTGAGTGCATGTGCAAATATCGGCAGAAGTTCTTCACAGCCTTTGTCCATTTTCATAAAGCATTTGACTCAGTTGATCAAGTTGCCCTCTGGGGCATCCTGAGATTTCGGGGATCCCCCCAAAGCTTCTGGAAGTCACGGCCAGGCTATACAGTGGTATGGCGAGTGCTGTGCAGAGTGGAGGGAGAATCTCTGCGATCTTCCCAGTTGATTCTGGGGTTTGTCAGGTGTGCGTTCTTGCTCCTACTGTGTTCAATGCTTTCTTGGACTGGGTGTTGGGCAGGGTTGTGGGGTCCAGTGGTTGTGGGACATTTGTTTGTGAAGAAAGTTTTACTGATCTTGACTTTGCCGGTGATGCTGTGATCTTCACGGAGTTAATGGAGGCTCTGATCATGGCTCTTGGGAGACTAAGCAAGGAGTCTGAGTGTCTGGGATTGCGAGAGTCCTGGATAAAAACCAAGATCCAGGGGACTGTTGCACAAAAGACCTTAAGTTTTCCACTTAAGTATGACACCTAAGGTTTCATTTCTCATTAGCTAAGGGATTTATTTAAGGGTGTTGCACAGAACCCCTTAAAAGGTTTCCTTAGTTAAGGAAAAACATTAAGTGATTTACAACATTGAAAGACGTTTTACAGCAGTAAAATTTCCATGGAGACCGTTCATATGCTTGCACTCGCGCCTGCTTGTGATACCTATTATTGCCTCACAAAGTTACTCACAAAGTAAAAAAAAAAATGGGAGAAAGCCAAATTGGTCAGAGGAGGAAAAGATTATACTTTTGAAGGAATATAATAAAAGAAAGAACATACTCAAAAGTAAATTTGATCCGCAAATAACAGCAAACAGAAAACAACTAACGTGGGAGGAAATTGCAATGAAAATTAATTCAAGGAGTCTGGTGAAAAGGTCCATCCAAGAAGTTAAAAAAAAATATGATACCTTATCTGTTCAGGCCAAAAAAGAGATCACTAATTACAGGAGAGTATTCGACAAAACTGGTAAGGTAACTCTTACCAATTGATGTTAACTTACAACTTCAGATAGGTAAAATGAGTAACATGACTTGAGGGAAATGTTAACGTTAGTCTATGTTGCTGACAGTGAAATAGATCTCTGTACGTAAGTTGCTCATCTTCTTTCAACAAGTTATTACACATTAAAGTATTTAAGGTATAGATATAAAGTAGACTGCAAGGGTGGGTAACGTTATAGGCTATGGTTAGTTAGCGACCTCGGCTGAACGTGAAACAGGCTTAACGTTCTATGACACTCACGTTTAGACTGCAACCTAATGTGCTAGAAAATAAATTTGGTGAATGACGCGGCGCACTGTTGACTTGTGGACATGGAATACATCGTCTACTACAGCCTGGAAGGAGCCTGTAGCATAAACCTACAGAGCAAATATTAACTGCAACGCAGCTGGGGGAGCACAGCTTCAGATTGTGGGCTGATCCAACTGCAGACGGTCGGACAAATTTATAAAGCAAAATCAATTACTCATCATTAAGCATATCTAAGGGGTTTTCCCGGTCGCGAAACACTCATTTTCGTTATTTATTATCGTAAACTCTGCCATGTTGCAGTTAAGGTATGGTACCTTTTTTTTCCTTAGTTTGGTTGCTAAGGTCTTTTGTGCAACCGTTAAGGGATTCCTTAAGTATAAGACAAAGATAAGGAGAAAAACTTAAATACTTAAGATAAGATTTTAAGGAAACCTTAAGGAGGAGACTTAAGGGTGTTTTGTGCAACCGACTTTATTTTATGGGGACCTTAACTAAAAAATCTTAAGTTAAGGTGTTTTGTGCAACCGGCCCCAGGCCTTTAATGACTTCTTAGGCACAGCCATCAGCAGTGTGTCTGTCTGTGGGAGAATGTTGACCAGGTTGAAAGGTTCACTTACCTGGGCAACGACATTCATGTCTCTGGCGACTCTTCCAATGAAGTCAGCAGACGGGGGGTCATGAGGTCACTGGAAAAGGGTGTGTGATGCTCCTGATATCTTTGCAAGAGGATGAATGTCCAAGTCTTTAGAGTCCTGATGCTCCCTGTCTTGCTGTATGGCTGTGAGACATGGACGCTACCCAGTGAGCTGAGACGAAGACTGGACTCCTTTGGTACTGTGTCTCTTTGGAAAATCCTTGGATACCGCTGATTTGACTTTGTGTTTTCTTCCTCAGTTCTTTTACCCAGCCAGAAATGAAATCATAAGCCTCCATGGTTTTAGTTGCCTTAATTTTCTTCAATCACCTATGGCATCTGAAAAACCAGAACATTTACGATATTCTCATAAGTTACAGCAGGCAGCTCACAATCATCAAAGTCTTTTGCTTTTAATGTGCAGGGGTCACATGTAACAATATCGGTTTTCTCTTTTACTTGCATCTAGCAGTAGTATAGCTAATTCAAGTACAGGAAGTACACCAAGTTACGACTAACAGATGCACGAAGATGGCGACTGGAGGCGAAGCGAAGCAATTGCACAATAATTTGCAACTCTCCAATAGGCCAGGTAGTTAATGAGTTGAAGTGCAGCTGTCAGTAATTGGGAATGAAGTGCAGCTGCTTAGAATTCAGGCAAAAGAGACTAGGTGAGGGGGTGGCATGGTGGTGCTGTGGTTAGCACTGTTGCTAACCTCCGCCTGGGTCACATGTGTGTGGAGTTTGCATGTTCTCCCCATGTTGTCGTGGGGTTTCCTCCGGGTACTCCAGTTTCCCCCCCACGGTCCAAAAACAATGCTGAGGTTAATTGGACTTGCTAAATTGCCCGTAGGTGTGCATGTGTGAGTGAATGATATGTGAATGTGCCCTGTGATGGGCTGGCCCCTCATCCTGGGTAGTTCCGTGCCTCGTGCCCATTGCTTCCGGGATAGGCTCCGGACCCCCCGCGACCCAGTAGGATAAGCGGTTTGGAAAATGGATGAATGGTTGGAGACTGGGTGAGGGGCGTGGCTGCAGCGTGGGCTCAGAGCCCAAGCTTGTACAATGTAATTTGGTAAACAATGATGGAATGTTTAGAATGGACAAGAATGGAAGGAGCGGAGCACAAAACTGGTATGTAGGAATAAATGATAGCGAAACATCAGAGATAAATAATGAGTACTGGTAAAAGTAAAAATATCAATAAAGTAACAAAGTGCTGGTAGATGAGTTAGTGTAAAATTCATATCTCTGGGAGAGGGGGCAGCAAAGAGTTCAGAGCCTGCATAAGCACTGAGCAGAAGTTGTCCAGTCGGAGTGAACTGTTTGGGATGTGTTGGAACCGTCTGTCAGACAGAAGAGGGATAAAGACACTGTGGGAAGCGTTGGAGGCATCCTCTAATATGCAGGAGGTATGCAGGAGGCCTTATGGTTGCATCGTGTCATGATGATGTCCTCAGTGGAGGTCAGGGAGGTTCCAGTGAACTCCTTGGCTGCATACACTATCCATTGTAGGTTCTTGCAGTTTCCAAACCAGACACTGATGCAGCTGGTCAGGACACTCTTGATGGTGCATCTATAGAAAGTGCTGAAGATAGGAGGAGGTAGATTTGCTCTCCGTAGTTGCTGTAGGATTGAAGACGCTGCTATGCCTTCATGGTCAAGGAGACGGTATCAAAGGACCAGAAGAAGTCACCTGCCAGGTGCACCCCAGTTTGGTGCTCCTGACTGACTGCACCACAGAGTCTTAAATCTGCAGCGGGCGTGGGCAACATGGGAAGTCAATAACCATTTCTTTATGTTTGTCCATGTTAAGAGACAGATTTTTTGACGTGAGTCAGTCCCCCAGTTGCTGAATCTCCATCCTGTACTCTGACTCATCACTACCGCTCATGAGCCTCATCTCTGTTGTGTTACCAGTAAACCTGTTAATGGTGTTGGGCTTGTATGCGGCAGTACAGTTCAGACACGATACATCGATAACGTAAAAATGGCACATCTATAATAGGAAAACAACAGATATTTTCAAATCTATATTTGTGTTCTTTCGAGTCTCTTTCATGTTACATGTATCATCGTTTTGGCAATTAAAAAACAATTGTAGGAAATCTGTAATCTCCTATGAAGGTCTGTTTGTTTTATGTCACATCTATAACATTAATAAAATGCTATTTATTTCTTACATGTAAATTAATATATGAATGCTGAGAATTTGTATATGTTCTACCCAAGAGGTTACAGGAAAAGGAATGTAAATTGACTCATTGATACTAAGCTTGTCCATGCTCTAAGGCATTTGTTTGTCAGTATGAGTCTACTGTAAATGCCACAACACTGCAATTGCCCTACACTGGTATGATATGCACCAACTTATTAAGGCATGTCCAACTTATTATTATTATTAGACTTCAAAACTCCTCCCACTCTCACAGTAATGCCCATAGTGCTGAGTTTGAATGCAGCCACAGGTTTTGCGTGAGCAGTTTGCATGTTTTCTCTGTGTTTGCATAGGTTTGCTTCTGCAGTTCAGAAACACCAGACATATTTAACAGGGTGTGAGGATGTACCCTTCATTTCCAGGTATAATATAGGCCTTTGGCAAATAGGTTGTCCGTACTGAGTTAATGTGGAACAAGAACGGATAGAATAATTTCAAATCTGCACTTAATTTTCCGCCTTAGGTCAGGGATCCCTAACTGTTTTGTTTGAGGGGCAAATTACATTAATAGCGCAAAGCCAGTTTTCACGAAGCTGATAGTCCTGGGGGGGGGGGGGGGGTGATAAAATTTGGCAAAGGTGGCGTAAGAGGTGCTCATGGTCAAATTTGGTGAGCCAGCAAGCAAAACACAAATTTCAGAGAAAAAAGCCTTTTAATGTTTTGTTATTTGCACAGATTCGTAAACCACAGTTTTCCTGGGAAATTAAACCCTGACAGTTTTTAAATGCTTTCTACAGAATTATATAGTGTATCTGGCCTCTCTGTTACCTACTTGATGTATTGATGTCCTGTTAAACAATATTATGTGGCCTTGTACAATATATGTGGCACCACAATAATTAAATAGCAAACACTCAAATATTCAATGTATTCATAAGCATGGTTGTTACATTAATGAAACCTTCTTTTTATATAGTTTAGCATTTATGCAGTTACAAATAATGTGATTTTAACTTAGATTATAAAAAATAATATTGACATAAAGAAATGTATTGTTAACTTGTTAATCACAGTTATCATTTTCACATTTGTAAACATGAGACATTTTCTCAAAAGTAAAACTATATTATCTTAAAAAGAAATTTGGTCCGAGTTTCATCCATGATGCCAGTCTCTTGGTTTATAAATTCTGTTCATCTTGGGCTTCTTGGTCTTGTCTTCTGGCTTTAAAATCTCCTTTTATGTCCTCCACTGAAGACAGAGGTAAAAGGCATTTCTATCTGAAGTTTATGCCACAATGCAGTTGTTACTATCAAGGTGATTATAGAATTAGCTTCATTTCATCCTCATTATATGTTGATGAGTCTGTGCTTTGGAACGCTACGGACCATTGGGACATTATGTTGGTCTTCTGGCCTCTGAGGACTCCCAGTATAGGTGTTTCCACATGAAATATTTTATTCACAATGATTATTACATGTAATAGCTTATAAGTTACTGCAATAGCTCCTGTAATAGTGTAATAATGGTATGATAGCATAAAATTGTATAATAATGATATTATTTAAAAGTCCTTCTGTGGCTGCTGCCTCAGGAGTGTTTGGTACATGGCAGTTTCCTCACTCTGGAGAAGTACAAGAGTGGCTGCACATAGCTTCCAGACACTAAGATGCTAAATGAAATCGTGAAAAAATCCTTATAATACGGTTTATTATACAGCATCCCCCCAAATAATATAAAAATAATAGAAGGGAGACAGTTAATAACCATTGTGATCTGCATAATTAAGATAGTGATGAAGGCTCTTCTCTTCATAAGGTTCATTTCATCCTTCTCTCCTTCACCAGGCGGAGGGTGTCTCAAAACTCTAAGTATAGAGAGGCTGCAGAATGAGTCTACGGCAGCAATTGGTATAAGGATGGAAAAAGAAAACACAAAGTCATGACGAAGAAAACAAATCAGGCAGATAATGAATATTAGAACCCAGACTGAAACTAGCCCTGGCAGCCTGTATTTCAGTGCTTTGTATTTGAGGTAGGTGACTGGGTGAACCACAGCCAGGTAGCGCTCCACACAGATACAGGACTGAAACAGGGACCGGGCGATCATAAAAAAACTGCTAAAAAAAAAAAAACCTTTTACGAGCGTTACAGTTTTAGACATAATTCTGAAAATAATATAAATTCCAGCTGGATAGTTCAGTAGTTCCAAAAAGGCTACATTGAGAACAAATAAATCAGAGGCCATAACCCCCTCTTTGCGGATCAATATCAGCCATATAAGCCCAACATTGGAGGGCAGACCGATAATAACGTCTGCAAAATATAGTACTTGGTACAACAATACTGCTGTTTGTGCACTATTTGAAAGGCTATTATTGCTGCGAGTGGATTCATTGAACGTCGTATAACTTTCTACTGAGAAATTCATTTCAAATAAAATATTAGCTAATGCCAATACTCTACATTTACAAATGTGTAATATCCAAATGCTCGAAGAGCCTGCAAAGAGAGAATTGAAAGGGAAGTTAAAGGCATTTCTTAGAAACATTGCTATATAGCAACTACATCTTCATCATCATCATCGTCTTAAACAATATGAAATTAAAAACAAAAAAAACAGTTTGATATAAAATGATTTCCAGGCATTAACGTTAATAATAGAACAAGTTTTAACTGGTAAATTTAAATGCATGATTTTAGAATGACTACTATTCATATCTGAAGCTAGATTATACAGAAACTTCTTCAAGATTTACCAATACTGCTTCTCTCTACTGTCTTAGGCAGTCAAACAAATGTCTAAATGATCTTCATGTTGGTAAAACTATCATATTATGACGATCAAAATCAGCTAGCCATTTCAAAACCTCACTTAAATTTAACCCAATAAATAAAGCCCCCAATAAAGCCATGTATTTCTTGACGTGACCACTACCCCACCTCCAATGGCTAATCAATACCTCATTGACTTTTTAAAATGAACTAACTAAGTGAATTAAATGATCTGTTGGTGAAATGTAACAAATACATGGAATGGCTGGGGTGGCCCTCCGGAGAGCTTTGGGAAACTGAAACAACGTTATACCCATTCAGTAAGATTTCAGCGGCCTTGTGCAGAACAGAAGAAATTCGTATTAGTTTTTATTATGTTACTCTTAATTTGAACATGTTAAACTGTTTTTTTTTACTTAACAAATATACGCTTAGTACCCAGCTTAATGCCCTTAAACATTTCTCTATGACTGCCTAAGACTTTTGCACAGTACTGTGTGTGTGTGTGTGTATGTATATACACATATAATATATATATATATATATATATATATATATATATATATATATATATATATAGATAGATAGATAGATAGATAGATAGACAGATAGATAGATCGATAAAATCTTTGTCTATAAAATAAAACAAATAAAATAAAAGACATAAGATATGACTATTGTTGACAGTTATGCATTTTTTAGGTTATAGGGTTAGCTTAGCGATCTTCTTAATGCGTAATAATGGATGACAGAGTTAATAAAAATAAAAGGCATACCTTGACAGATGCTCTGAGTTACTTATGGCATTTAATTAGTCTCAAAACTAACCACTTGCACCAATGCACTTGTGAGCAGAAATCCCATCCTCTCTACACGCTCATGTTCACTGGACCCTCTCCACGTGTTCGTGTCTGCACAACACTTGCTCGCTCGACAGACTGAGTTTTGTGACTTTGGAGGCGGGAACAGTGGCTGATTTCTCCACTTCATTGATTGGTCACTTTGAATCTCGTGATTGACTATTTGCTTTCAAAGAAGATGAAGAAGATGATCACTGACCAGTCGATGAGAGAACAACCAGTTTCACGTTGTCATGATGTCGGAGCAAGGAAGTCTTACACTAAGTTAACATTTTTCAGAGGTCCTATTGTAATATTGCCCGTCTGAGGTGGTAATTGGAATCATACATATATGATTCAGAAAGTAATACTTAATGATTTGTTGATACTGGCCGATAAACTCACCAACGTAAATAAGGAGAGTACTGTACTATTTTTCTCACTTCTAGCACAGTATATATACATGCACATTTTAATAAATAAATAGACTTTCAAAACAGGCATCACACAAAACAAAAACATTAGGAGATATTTATGGCATATCAAGAGTCACTGTATCCAGGGTAATATCGCCATACCACCACAAAGGATGGACCACATCCAACAGGAGTAACTGTGGATGCAAGAGGAAACTGTCTTAAAGGGATGTCCGGGTACTAACCTAGAATGTATCCAAAAAACATAAAACCGCGGTTGCCCAACTCACTGCAGAATTAAATGTGCACCTTGACTCTCCTGTTTCCACCAGAACTGTTCATTGGGAGCTCCACATGGTCAGTATTCATGGTCAGGCTGCTATAACCAAGCTTTTGGGCACTCGTGCCAATTCCAAACTCCAGTTTCAATGGTGCTAGCAGCACAAATCATGGATTGTGAACAATGTGAAGCGGATATTGTTCTCTGATGAGTCCACCTTCACTGTCTTTCTCACATTTGGTAGAGCTATGGTGTGGAAAAACCCCAAAGAGGCCCATCACCCAGATTGTTGTATGCCCACTACATGGCATTTTCTAGGCCCACTACTTGTTTTAGATTAGCGCTCCTCAAATCTGGACCTTAGAAAGGTAAGGTAAAGGAATCTGGTAAAGGAAGACTGGAAAACCAGCAGTGCTCGGACCTCGAGGACTGTGATTTGAATAATAGGGTTTTAGTTGGATGCATCACTGATAAGAACTAATAATAATAAATCCTTTATTGTCCCCCTGGGGGAATTGTCCTTATACCTCCCTCAGCTTGCTCTTTGCAGAGTAAGCTGTCCACGAAGAGCAGCCACCTACAGCAGCACTCAGGGGGTTAAGGGCCTTGCTCAAGGACCCACAGACGTGCTGAGGGTGGGTTTGAAATAGCAGCTTTGTGATTACAGGCACACAGGCTTAGCCCACTGAGAAACACGCTGCCCCTACTGAACCATTCTGGATGGCCATGTTCACCCAATGGTTTAAACATTGTACCCTGAAGGTGGTGCCATGTATCAGGATGATAATGCACCAAAACACACAACCACAGCAGACTAACTTCTCCCGAAGCCTGTGGTACCGGACTGGCCTCAGCGCAAAACTGTTGTCGCCGCTTCCTCCGATCGACTGCTGGATAACCACCTGCCAGGTTGGAGCAGACTCTTCACAGCATTGTTTGGCATGTCTGCTCCAGCAGTGCGTGCTGACGATCTACCGGCGGCTCCGAGTGCAGCGCTTGGCAGACACACCTCACGGCGACAGGAATGAGACAAGGACAGACAATTTATAAGAAGATGGTCCTTTAAGTGGAGTCCTTAAGATGATTGCACACAATAGCAACTACACTCAGACAAGACAGAGAGAACTGCAGAGAGATCTGATGCCGTTCAGTCAGGCAGGCACATTTATACTATGGATAAATACATGCGAGGACTGGACAGTGTTCGCATGGCAAGGGCACACACAAGTACTTACAATAATAAAGAAATACAGGGGCTATTTATACAGCACAGTGTGGTAAGCAAATGGCCTCGGAGTCATGGCAGCGACACTGCAATATAATTAACGTGATGCAGGAACCAACCAACCACTGCAGGGTCACACTCAGTCACACACAGTTAGTTTAGGCATTCAGATTTACTTAAGCTGCCTTTTTTTGGACAGTGGAAGGAAAACAGAGGATCTGCCGAACAGCCAGGCACACACAGCGTGAACATGCTAACTGCATACACACAAGGCAGTGGTGTGCAGTGACACTGCGACCCACCAAGGCAGGGTAGTGTGTGGAGTTTGCATGCTTTCCCCGTTTCCTCCCAAAAGTGTGCAGAATAGGTTGATTGGCGAGTCTAAATTGACCCTGTAGTAGTGTGAGTGTTGGCAGCTGCCCAGGGTTGGTTCCTGCCTCATTGTTTCTGGCAGAGGCTCTGTGACCCCCAGTTGGGACTGAGTGGTTTCAGAAAATAGATGGAAGCTAAAGTCTAACTGCTTTCACAAGTCTAACTGCTTTCCTATCGGATTTACTCAAATTAATTAAAGCTAGATTTCATTACTTGGGGGTAAATTTATCATGTTGTATGAGTAAATTAAACGCATCTTTGGCAAATATACCCAACATCAATTAAGCATTTGGTGCAAAAGTGGTAGCAGGTATGATGCAACTGTCTTTGCTAGTATGAGCCTGATGCAGTTCCTGCTTCGGGTGCTGAGGCCGAGCAAAAGCTGGCAACCTTTCTTTGCATGAGTACAGAGGTTTAGCCTGCTGAGCCACATGCTGCCCTCAGCCACGCGCATCCAGCTCTGCCCGTGCAAAAAAAACCTGATCTAAAGTCATTGGCACAGTATTTCACTGTTATTTTATGGACAGTTTTTGCACAAGAATTTGCACAAGCAAATTTAACATTACTGAGTAAAAGTTACTTAATTATAGGCCTTAACAATCAAATGTTAAATATAAGGAAATTTAATAACTACCATATTGTCACGATCTGCGTGGAACCGAACGGCGATCGTGCGGGCAGGTGTGCAAGGAACAGACTGACAGGTGAAGATCAGAGCAGACGAAGGGTTTATTGCGGGAATCAGGACCAGGGAACATCTAAAGCCATCAAACCACACCAAAACCACAATGACGGACAAGGGAGACAAGCAAGACAAGGACTTAAATAGGACTGGACTAATCAAAGTAATCGGACACAGATGGAGACGATCCGGGAAGTACACGTGGGTGATCAGTGACGTGGTGAACACATGAGGAGCGGACGAGCCGGGCATCACACATATGGTCTTGAGTAACATTTACTTTGTTGCATGTACTTTTGTACGTTGTTGGAGAAGATGGTGGCACAGGAGGTAGTGCTATCATTCGGTAACTGGAGGGTTGCAGGTTCGAGTCTTGGTTCCTCCTGACCCCATAAAAGTGTCCTTGAGCAAGACACTGAACCCTAAATTGCTCTGGGTGTGCAGGTTGACACCTTGCATTGCAGCCTCCGCCACCGGTGTGTGAATGTGAGGCATAAAAATGTAAAGTGCTTTGAGTACTTGTAGGAGTAGAAAAGTGCTATATAAATGCAGCGCATGTATTACATAAATCCTAAATTAGTCAAATTAAACCGGCACTAAAAATAACCTATAGAATTTACTCAAATAAAATAAGGCAACAATTTGCCCTCACTTTTTTTGGGGTATATTCAAACTGATGTTTTGAGTAAAGTGTACTCAGTTTTATTAAATTAAATATTTCAAATAAATTAAGCTAAAGTATACATTCCCTATATGGCTAATTTGACTTAACTCAATTGAGGAAATTTGCTGCCTTAAATTATTTATGTTAAGATTGCATTTTCAGCCCTTGCGAAAGGTTGAAAATCCATACTGTACCTCATCAGATTACAGGTTTGCAGATTACAGCTGTCCATGCAGGCATGTGCTTTCAAGAAGGCAGGTACAGACATTGTTGAACAAGCTGTACGAGGAAATTGTGACCTAAAGGCTGAAATCGATGTTGTATGCATGACAGCAGATCATTGGTCTAGTGTGAGCAGGCATTTATAAACATCTCATTTCACTGGCTCAACAAGAAGCTCTGCAGTGCTTGCATGCCGACATATCAAAGGAGCACACACACATACGGTATGTTGGTAAAAGCATTGTCAGATGTGTATAAAGAGTTCAAAATCCAAAGCAAAATTGTGTGCATTGGGACAGAAAATGCTGCTGATTTTTTAAACATGTTACACTGTTTTGGAGAGGATGTTGCCACTGATGATCTAGAACCAGCTGTTAACAATTATGAAGCAATTGAAGAAGACAATGGATCAGGATCTAGCTTGCCTGCTGCTGCTACTAGTGAGAGCTCAGATGAGGATAATGAAATGGAACTTGAACCTCTCTGAGCTTTGGAATATCCATGTCTTCCCCCTCACAGAAGGTGCATGTCTTACACCTTAAAAGTGTCAAGGACATAGAGAACGTAACTGAAAGACAATACAAAACATTGACAGGGGCAGTTTTTGCAGACTGCAAAGTGATTTCAATAGTCTGTTGGATGGGTGCACAAAGTCCACTGCTACCCAAGACCTGATTACATGCTGTCTCCTCCTTGCAATCATTGAGAACTGGAAAGGTTTACTTTCGAAGAAGAAACACATATTGGCAGCTAAGCTGCTGTCAATATTCAAGATCGACTGGGTGGACGATGAGGAGAAATGCCTACAGTAACATATGATGTTGAAATTAGAATTTCGGACTGTTAACTCTGATGATGCAGAAGCAAGAAACGGTGGCATCATTTTTCTAATTTCACTGAAACCCACAGAATTTCAAAAAAACGTATGTGGACACGGCCCTGCTTTGTCAGTACCCAGCACAGCCGGGTTTGCTGAGTACATGCTGCTGCCCAAGCTCAAAAAGCTGTTCATAAAGTATGACACCTCACTCCCCTCAGGTGCTCCAGTGGAGAGGCTCTTCAACACTGGTGGTTAAATATATAGGTTCAGGAGAAACCAGCTTGATGATGCCAACTTTGAGAAGCAACTGCTCTTGAATGACAACAAAAACATTCGAACCAGAGGGTCAGTTAGTGTTTATTTTCTATATTGTAATGAATTGATCACAATTAAACCGCATTTGAATATTGCATTTGAATGGCATTGATACTTAAAAGTGTAATTTCCATAATTAATATGAACACAGTTTGGGTACTATGATGCAATACCCAACTGAAACACTCTTGTTTAACCTTTCAAAAGCCATTGAAATCTGCTTTTTAAACTGGGGTGCACTTTTAGTACAGCATTCGAAGAGGGATTCAAACCCAGAACCCCCAGGTGACAGTGCTGTGCAGAGTTTTAAACACAGGATCACTGAAGACATCTGGTGACTGAACTTTACCTTATTTCAGTTGGTCTCAGTGGGTATCGGCTAATTCGCTCCCAAAGGATGGGAAGGACAGCATGACCTAGAGACATTATTTCTTATAGTATGTAAGTATATTTATGTGGATTTATTTGTTCACATTAACATTTATGTCCATTGGCATATTAAGAATCTTTACCCGAATGAGGTTTAGAGCTGTTTCATTTTCTGTGCACACAGGCCCAGTGGGCAGCAGGACTCCAGGGCTGGGGGTTCAAGTCCCACCTGCTCTTTGTGTGGAGTTTGCAGGTTCTGGTGTTTGACAGATTACATTTGTACCCTGTGCACCTGACATTTTATGCAATAGGATGTTATTGCGGGCCCTGGGGACGGCAGGATTTAACTCAGGGGAAATGAGGGAACTAGAGACTGGTGCACTGATAGGAACCGGTGGAACCAGTCTGGCGAGTTCAGAGTGGTGCAGGGAGGAGAGACTGTGAGCGCCCTCTGCTGGTTCCCAGAGGCTTTGTGACACGATATGCCGTACTATAGCTTCACACTGAGGGTTCGATTCCTGGGTCTGTGTGTGTGGGACTGAGCCCTAATTGGTCTAAACCCATTAATTTTATGCCTGGGTTTGTACAGCAGAGGAATGGATGGATAAAAACATGTCTGTGTTCACAGTGAAAAGTGAGTTTCTTCTCTCTTTTATTGTTACTCGTCTGTGTCAGTGTGAGGGTTGAGAGTTCCCCCCCCCCCGGAAGCTCATAGTCCCGCACTCTAGGTCTAACCAGCAGCCTGTAGCTCTGAGGGAGTCTAACCCAGGATGCAGGGCTCCTGCACTGCTGCCACCCACACTGGGTGATGCACCGTCTTGCCCCTGAGAGCCACAGACAGCATCCCCCTGCCTCTCATGGTTATGCTTGGGAAGGTACAGCCCCTTCTATTGGACCCTGCATTTCCCTGATCAGGTTGCCCGGCTGGCCACACCCCCAGCAGACCCTAGGGCTCCGACACAGGGGCGTCCGGCCTGGCTCAGAACATGTCAGCTGCTTTGATTGCCCACGCAGGCCTCCCCAGCTCTGAGCTGTTGCCACAGGCAGCCTGTGCAGCTGGTGTGTCCTCTTTGGGGAGGGGGGGGAGTGGCTGACTCACCCCACATGATCTCTCCCAGGGCCGCCTGCAGGGGGCGCAGCTGCTCCAGCTGAACATAGACCACCTGTTTAGGGGAGAGCTTTGCAGCTCGCTCTGTATGTCGGGGAGGGGGGAATGTGCGTAAAGTCCTCTGTGTCGTTAGTTGATGCCTGAACAGGCTGAAATTTCATAAGGAGTCTGTATTTTCAAGCACTGTTCGATAACCATAACATGAGCTGAACACAGCAAACACATTTTTGTATTCTGAATATGTAACACAGGTACCTGTATTCCAGTACAACCCAACCCTGGTGTCATGTGACTGGGAATGTGTGAATTGTACCTTTATAAAGGGAGCCGAAGGAAAGACAGCGAGTGTTTAAACGAGGAAAACCTTTGATTTATTAAACACAGACACGCTTGATGTTAAATTTTGTATCTGTAATAGTTATAGGATGTGATACTTTGTGGATGATTAGGCATCTCAGACTAATGTGATATTCCTGTTTTCAGAGTATTCCATTCCAAATACAGTAGCTGCTTTGGGAATCTGTGCCTGCATCATTATCAAGGATTATTTATTGTATCGTGAAAAAAAGTGTTTGGAGGGATTTTACTGTAAGTATGAAACTTTGTACTGAACCATATTCAGCCTTGAGTAACCCTTGAGTCAACAGAGTGCAATTAAACTCTATGTCGTTCTCAAAATCTGATGCTCTCTTGCTTATATGTAGTTTAAAATTGCAACACATGATGTTGTAATGCATAATGATTTGAGTAAAACTTTGTTTTTTTTTCTTATTTTCTGAAAAGTATACAAACTGACCTACATTGTACATAAAAACATTTCACCCCCTTAGAACCTTCTTATTTATGACCATGAAGATACATTATTACAGTTTATCACCATGAATGTCTCCCTTATAACCTTCTTATCTATGACCATGATGATACATTATTACAGTTTATCACCATGAATGTCTCCCTTAGAACCTTCTTATCTATGACCATGAAGATACATTATTATAGTTTATCACCACGAATGTCTCCCTTAGAACCTTCTTATCTATGACCATGAAGATACATTATTACAGTTTATCACCATGAATGTCTCCCTTAGAACCTTCTTATCTATGACCATGAAGATACATTATTACAGTTTATCACCATGAATGTCTCCCTTAGAACCTTCTTTTCCATGACCATGAAGATACATTATTACAGTTTATCACCACGAATGTCTCCCTTAGAACCTTCTTATCTATGACCATGAAGATACATTATTACAGTTTATCACCATGAATGACTCCCTTAGAACCTTCTTATCTATGACCATGAAGATACATTATTACAGTTTATCACCATGAATGTCTCCCTTAGAACCTTCTTATCTATGGCCATGAAGATACATTATTACAGTTTGTCACCATGAATGTCTCCAACATACATCTTTGTATTTTTCATACAGCTCCATCAGCAGCATTTGTTCTGCAGCAGTTAAAAACACCGCTCTCGTTATACACGCTTTCCGACTCATTTCATCGATCTGTCGTTCATCCATTCATTAGGGGTTCTTAAATATCTTGGGTGTGTGCACTGAGTGAGACTGTGCAAGTCTGTCTTGTATGAGCCTTGATTAAAGCTGAACTGCGTCAGTGGAACGACATGAGGCTAAGTTTAAAGATTGCGCTAGTTTGAGTCTGACTTTTTCGGGAAAGTCTGGTTTCCTTTAGCTACTTTCATTAAATACCCCTCATGTAAAGTAACAAAGCAGAGTCACTGAGTGCTGATGTCCATAGTACATAAAAGTCACCAATGCTCAGTTCGCTCAGTAGCTGCAGAGTTTCAGACTTCCTCTGACATTAACCCCAGCACAGAAACTGTGCACCAGGAGCTTCATGGAATGGGCTTCTATCCCCGAGCAGCTGCATGCAAGCCCCACATCGCTAAGTACTATGGCAAGCGTCAGATGCAGTGGTGTACAGCACATTGCCACTGGACTCTGAAGCAGAGGAAACGTGTTCTGTGGATTGACGGATCACGCTTCTCTGTCTGATGGATGAGTCTGGGTTTGGCAGATACCAGGAGAACGTTACCTGCCTGACTGCATTGTGCCAACTGTAAAGTGTGGTGAATGAGGGATAATGGTACGGGGTTGTTTTCCAGTGGCTGGGCTAGGCCCCTTAGTTGCTGTATGCTTCAGCATACCAAGACATTCTGGACAATTCTTCTTTGTAAAGACAGTTTGGGGAAACTTCTTTTTCACCTTCTTCTCTCCCACCATAGTGCATAAAACAAGATCCATAAAGACATTGTTGGGGGAGTTTGAAGAACTTGACTGGCCCCCACAGATTCCTGACCTTGATTCGTTTTATCTGTAAAGGTAAAGGTCAAACAGATAAAAATATCTTTAACTTAATGATGCACAAAAGCTTATAGCAGGAATTTGTGTAGAGAGCCACAGCTTGGAAAGGGAGGGGGGTGAGGCGGTGGCTCAGACAAAGACAAAATAGCCTTTAATTGGGAATCACACGCGCTGAGCCCCGCATGACAGCTGAGCTGTCCCTCTGGATATAAGCACATTCCAGTGCTGACAAGAGTGCTTTCTGTAGCTTTCACACCATGCAGGCTGGGCACAGCAGCAGGCGTTACAGAGAAACCCCCCCAACACACACACAGACACACACACACTTCAAAACTCATGACTCTACTCCTTTACACTATATTGCCTTACAAGAGTTAACACATGGGGTCAGCATATAGTCAGCTAACTGTATGCCCCCCCCCCCCTCTGAGTATAAGAAAAGACTTGCGCAGTACCCAATGAGGTCTGAGATGTTTAGACACAGATAGTGAGTGATAGAGGGAGAGAGAGAGAGAGAGAGAGAGAGAGAGAGAGAGAGAGAATGTATCTAGCACAGTGAATTAGCAATGACCACAAAGAAAAAACAGGATTGAAGACGAGAGAGGAGACTGATGAACATGGACAGTGAGTGCAGGATGAAAAGAGAGAGGACAGGTCAATCCGACAAGGAAATATATTGAATATAGTTATTTTGCAAGTTTGGACCTGCAATGACACCCACGATATGCTCCAGGGGAACTTACTTCTGATGTCTCCATTGGTGATTCTCCTGCTCTCCCTGAGAAGCTGGCAGAAGCCATCTCCAGCAGGCACACCAGGGGGGCTGTAGAGACACCGTTGCCTCTCATCTACAGAGACTCTCCCCAGCTGGACTCCTTTTGGACAACTTATTTTCTTGAAGGATCAGTTTATATTATTACATGGAATCTACCTGTCTCTCCAGGTCACACACTGTCCAACTTCCTCTTTCCAGTCTACTAGGAGCAGAAGCCTTTCCTGGATCTAACCCTCCATGCTTTGGGGAATGTCTCTAAGACAGAGAAGCTTCACCAGTAGTATCAGCCTCAATATACTTAAATACACTTACACTTAAAGAGCCTTAAAACCATTTCAGCTAGACGTCCGTATCACTGGGAGCCCCCATCGCAGCTCTTGCCACAAGTAAGAGGGGCAGAGCCAGGATTTGCCCCGCAAAGCAGACTGGAGAAATGCTGAAGTCTAATACGAAGGTCAGCACTCAAGATGGAGTAGTGACCAACAACAGCAGTGGCAGTGCTATGTCATCTGATGCTGCTGGCCGGTGAGTAGGGGTACTCAGGGAACTGCAAGGTGGTGTGGCATAAGGGGTATGCAAAGGGACTACTAATGAGAGTCTGAAACAGGGGCCATAACCTTAAAGTCTGTGTCTCGGTCATCTGTGTGTGTCAAACACCAGTAACCCTTCTTAGTCTGGCAGTGTTAAACAGTGACTATTAACATGTCTGTGCCTGGCTGTTCCTGAGTGTGTAACACTTTGATTGATAGGGCAGCTGTATCAGTGTTTCCATCACCCTGTGTCACATGGAGCAGTGGAAGTGTCTGTGTTTAACCTGTGTTTGATAACTGTGTTTGATAACTGTGTTTTGTGGTGTATGCTTCGTCCTCTAGGGTTCCCAGCCCCCAGTTCTGGTCCTCGGCCAATATTCCAGCAGGATGTGGAATGCTGGGGGTTTCATGATGGGGTTGGTTGATTTCCAAAAATAAACTTTATATTTTGAATTGACAACCCCTCACACATTGTGTTCACATTTGAGAATATGGAAACAGTTAAACTTATAATAAGATAAATCAACCAACAACCCACCCCCCACCCTCCACTTGCAATTTCCCAGTTTTACCAGTCCGTGACATTTTTCTAGAACATAAACTGGACTTCAGCAGATTGGGAGCCTCTACTACAATGAATTGCATACAAGTTCTCCTTTTTTGCTTCTACTACAGCAATACTCTGCTTTTGTTGCCCGATTAACAGCTTTGAGAGATTAGTGTTAGTTGGGAGAGATAAGAGATGTATTCATCTTTTAAATTTTACGCAAAAGTTATGTCTATTGCGTTTTTAAAAGTGGCAAGTGTTGTTTTTAGATTACTTATTTCCATTTAGAGTAATGTTTTGTAATTTCCAATATTGGGATTAAATTTCAAAGAAAAGAATTAAACTTGTGTTTCGTTTTAGCATTTTAATTTGGGATTCAAGTCAAATCTGATTTTGAATCAGTGTTTCTTTGTTAAATAACCATTACTTACTATTCTATATGTTCATTTTAGTTGCAGGTTTAGGAAGTAAGCTTCTTCTGAAGTTCTGTGTGACTCAGTTTTCATCGTATAGTTTAATTATCACACACAAACCATGATCTTCAGTGCAGTGTCTGGCTCTCACTAGCTCCAACACTGACCACAATGATCTCTTAATCAGCTTAATCACCCAGTATTAGGTCTTGACTCCCCACTACTAATCTACAAGATTAGCATCTCCACTACACTAGAGGACACAATGTTTTCATTAAATGAACAGGAGGCTGTAGTTCCCATGTTCATTTTTACCTCAGTCTTTCATCTGCTTACTTTGTGCTCCATTCCATCAAGCCCAATTCACATGTAAAGATGGGGCTCTATTTATGAAACTATAGACCTTGAAACGTTTCAGGCTTTGATTATGGAGTGAAAACATTCTGAGCGAAGGTGCCTGCGCTGTGTGACTCCAGAGGAATTCACACAGTTGGAATTGCAGCGATTTGGCTCTGTTTCACGTTGTAACATGCCCACTCTCTCTGATATTTATTACAAACCAACAAATATGATGCCTACACAGATGTGTCCAATTATTTTGTTAAATAAACAGAAAACGTAGCATAGTCTTTATTAAAATATTGACTAAATAACATCAAACAAGGGTAGAATAGTTACATATTCTTTTCTTAAATCCCGAAGACTGAATGAATGAAAATCTTAAACAAAAATCCATTTTAAACAGGCATAAATAATGTGAGAAACAATTGAGATGAGAGCTTTACGTGAAGGAGCCCATCCTTCCATTTATACATCCAGCCATCCATCCATGTTCTAACCAGGTTTTACAGAATTATATAATTTATAAACAATAATAATGTAACATGATAGCTTCAGTAGCTATACTCTTTTGAGATACAGGGATTCTTTTTGTATTCAGATTTTGACTTGACAGAAAGAGGAAGTTGGAAAGGTCAGGCCGTTCTTAAAACCCTACCTGTCCCCATTAAGAAACAAAAGGACTTAATGGAGTGGGACGTGTAGCATGAGAAATATGAGCAAAAGCATAATGTCCTCTAGAGTGGAGAAGAATGAATTGCCATCTCAGGAGGATAAGACAAAATATCATTAATTTATTAAGCAACAGTGTATAAGTACATCGTTCATTTCGTGACTGACAGTGGATTGATCTGAAACCCATCCCATCTACGTAACCATCGGATCCCTTAGGATCTAAGGGGGCATATAAAGAAAGTTATTCCAACAAGTTTGTGTTGCGTAATCACAACTGCTGTGCATTGATCTGAGCCATGATTAAGCTGGTTTTATGATGCTTGAACCCAATGTGGCTTCAAAAGCCATTTCCAGACATGCACTGACATCATGAACATTTCTAGACATTGCCCAGAGGGACTGTATGTGTCAATGCAAATGTCCAAATCAGTTGTACCAGACATTAAATGGACTTTGCTCTGCTAGCTCCCTAGTACAAAGTCCGGATCATTTAAATTGACCCAATTGACTAGTCTGTGAATTGAGCAGGAGATTTTCTGGAGAATTCACCATGAGTGTGTGAGCATCTTCATGACGTTTCTATCATGTTATTGGTGCAGAAACAGAAGAATACAATCAGCCAGGAAATTCTGTCGGTAAGGGTCCATGCCAATGTTGTCCAACGGATTCAAGGAATGGCAAGAGACTCAGTTATTTATGATCAGATTATGAACCGGTTGATCACAGTGGCTATGAAAGGACCAGACAGCGTTCAGCCCCATGCAGGGACTATGGAGACCAGAATTAAGGTTTCTGAGGCAATTCAGAACAGGTCTATCAGACTCAGTATGTTTACAGGCACAGCTAAGTCAAGCTATGCAGCATTCATGCAAAAGCAGAGGAGGTCAAACTTTAAACTCATTCTTAAACATATACTTGAAAATCTTGAAACGGGATAATTATTAAAATTCAAAAGCTAGCTAAGCTTTTTCCTTATGCCAAAGCAAAAATGCTTTAGCGAGACTTAAACTCCCTGCAGTATACTGTCCGTACAGTATGAAGGTAAGACTGATATTAATCTATCTGACTAGTGATGTAAGAATTAGACGTGCATAACATGCGATGTTGGTATTAATATCACACATCATCCAGCCCTTTAATATACAACAGGCCTTTTTTAAATTAAGTTCAAAATACCCTTGCGTTGTGATGTTATTTGGCGCCGGTACTTGGAAATATTGTACTTTTAATACTTTCTTGAAGTATCAAAGGTGCAGAATCTGCTGCGGTGGAAAAGTGCCCTTTAGTTGAGCAGTGAATTGGACAGCTTTACAGCGCAATACGTTTCGTATGAGCTGTACGTCCTCTGCTATGCTACAAGCTGCTTATATTACTTCCGGGTCAAACGCCGGGGGGAAAACTGTGGAGCATGTGCAGAGTACCTAGACCAGTTTGAGTCCCATTAAATGTTTACAAGCAGGAGTAAATCGACTCCCAGTCGCATTATCTGGGTGTCTTAGTCCGACTAAGAGAAAGTTATTTTAGTACGATTTCGGTTGCACTAACATGTTTACATGTACTTTAAAAGTCCTAACACAATAATTTGATTTTCTTTGCGTGCATGTAAACATACTGATTGTTGTGCTATTTTTTTGAATAAAATAATTTCCCTGTAGGCAGCGCGGTGACCCCAGCAGTAAAACTATAGGTCCAGATGAGATTCCTGTCCCAGCGCTGCAAAAGGTTTTGCTTGTTCTCTGTCCACATGAGTTTCCACACACAGTCCAAAAACATTTCAGTTCTAAATGAGTTGGTGTCTCCTAACTACCCTTGGGGGCTGAGGATGTCTGATAGCTTTTGTTTCAGCTTTAGGCTTCTGCCTCAGTATGAACTTTGTAAAAGTCACATTGTCCTTGCTGTGGAGTTTTATGAAACGTTTTTATTATTGTCATCCTGAGAATTATCACAGTGATAAAGCCTGAACAAATGATCAAATGCGACTGAGACAATACTTCATAGCTAATTATTGATTTATTTACTTGTAAAGGTGGATAGTTACTGGCACCTAACAAGTTAATTAACCTTCTTACGAAACACCAAAATACCTCCTTGACTTAAAAGACTTTTGATGAATTGTCTTGTCTGTTAACTGCTGACCTAAATCTTCTTTCAAACCCGCTGTTTGGATGGTGACTGCAGTAGAATTTAGGCTTACATTCTGGATTTCTCTAGCCAGGAGAATGGGTGAGAACACACTGTCCTTGTACACACACTTGCCATTTGGAACCCACTACTTCCAAGAGCAATTTTCTGCTGGGAGGCCAAGACCTTTTATCATCGGTCCGTACTGTAAACCTCAGGGCTCTTCCAGACCCTACTCCCACCCGCACTCACACCACACTAACACACAGACAATTCTCTGCGTCGGACAAAGCTTCTTCTGAGCATTAGAACCAGCCGGTCCTGTACTGGATGACGAGATAGCTGGAAGCCAGCAGAGTAAACTCCCAGGATGCATCTGTCTCCTCAGTGGGCAGGCCTGTCATTTCAAAGCAGTTTTAATGTCAGCTCGATAGCCACATGGCACCACTCCAAAGTGCATTCCTGTCTGTTTATTATAGGGGTATATTTCTGCCTGTTAAAGGGCCAAACACTTACCCACTTTTTCTGCAGATTGTGATCCATTCTGGAATCTTGTTTTTTCCTAGGAACAATTCAGAAAATCCATTTTGATTATTCAGTAGGAAGTTTTAACTATAACTGCAACTATTTTAACTATATTTATTAACCCACTGTCCATTCAGATGGTACTGTTTACTACATGACCAGTTTCTTGGTATTTAATAGTGAATGTCACAGACTTCTTCGTTGTCATGACAGTGATGTTTATCTTTTGTTTTCATGCCAGTATTGTCTATTCACATAGACCACGTGAAAAGGGCCGTCTTTGTTCATTCCAGCATCACTTAAACTATCACACTAAAAGCACTGATGGCACCATGCAAATATGTTTTGCCTCACATTTTGTGAATGAACATTTACAAAAAGCTATAAAACGTTCCACATGAAGCTCTACTCAGCTTTACGCAATTAAGTTATATATCACTGTGAGGTGTGATGTATAAATTCCATGTCTTGCAAGACACTTGGGAACGAGACAGACAAAACTGGAGATTTGGGAATCAGAGAATGTGATTTGTAGTGTGACACAGTGTGGCAGGCAGGAGCCAATACCTAATGTTTACGTGGGATGGTTAGCCAATGGCGTTGTGCGCATGGGTGGAACCACATTCCCTGAGTTCCATTCTCCAACTAAGCACCACCCACTATGTCTCCGATCATACGCCTCTCCACCCAAGTTCTGACTGACTTGTAAATTACTTTTCTCATCTGAAACCTTTAGTTGTGACTCAATTAGTTGAGTCATTATGGGAACCACCTTCATGTGAAAAAAGATTTCCGCCAGCATTAACATGATAAAAGCAGCCATCCCATCTATGTAGAAAGGTGACCCGCATCATTGTCAGCTCACGGCTGTCACGGTGACACAATCACACCAAAAGACGTCTGCCACCCTTGGACAGCCATCCACATGCTTGACTATAAAGCAAGTAACTAAAAATAAAAGCTTTAAAAACAGCCAGGCATGTTCATGGGATTGTAAAGAAGACTATAAAACTGTAAAGGGGACCCCAGAGCTTAGCTCATAAATTCCAGCACTGCATTTACATTGGGCAAGCCCAGAAGAAGGAGGTCAGCTGAGATAACGTGTCCTTCTGACCTTCACACAGAGACACCTGTTAATCACGCTTTCCTTTGCAGCATGTGGCATGTCCATGGTAATCCGTCAATAAGCTTCCAGTAAAGGACATCCAAAGGAATGCTGCTGGATGCAAATTCAGTAATTGCACGTGTTGGGAACACTGGGAAGATTGACATTCACGAAGCCCCATGTGAAATTCAGGGGAGAGGAGCATAATGCAGTATTGAGTAGTGGGTGACTGAACCAGCAACCTAAACTGTAGCAATCACTGCAACCGATAAAGAAAGGATTCACTCAATACGACCGGTAATGGGGTGAGATAATACGATATCATAATGTAGACATGCACGGTTTTATAGGGCTGGCCAATGTGACCTCTGCTACCACATTGACAAGCCCAAAATTTCTGCCACGTCATTGGCTTTCACCTTGCTGTGCAGCAGGTGTCCGGCCAATGTGTTTGTTTTTACAGAGGACATCTGGGAATTACATCCGGATTACTTGCTTAGTCGGATAAGTTTGTGCGTAAGTGGCGGTAACTCTGAATTTTCGATATCACGACGCTCATTCTTTTTTAAGCGCGACACATCACCTCAGTAACTCCTGGTACAGGGTTAAACTGCTCTGGAGGTCGTTAGGTGTCAGGATCGCGGCAACATTGACTGTTGCACACCCATTGGTTTTTAGCATTATTTTATCAGTGAATTTTAATTAATATTTGAATGTTTGCATGCACACTTTACGCTCAATAGTTGGTAATGAATGGGTTCATGACACTGCGATTATTAATATAGATGTATGGATACACATATTCTGAAAATCAAACAATATACATTGTTACTCATAGTCTTTAACCCATTGCTTTAACCACATTTTACTGAACATATCTGTCTCATTAGGTTTTACAGTTATTAATTGATATATAAAGTCTGTGTACTATATGATCACATACTGATCACATAATACGATGGGAAGTAAATAAATAGTCATAGGTAAATATTTTATACTTTGTAAAAGTAGAGTATATAAAAATCTGACAGCAAAATACTTGACTGCAAAAAACTATCATTAATTTTTTAGGTCAGCGAAGGTTCAGTTTTCTGACCGACAAGCCAACAGTTGGAAGCTATTGAGAGCGAATCTAAATAAATGTGGTCAAAGGTGATTAGAGAATATTTTACACATGATAAACAGATATTTAACTCCAGTCAGCGGACTTCAGCTCTTCTGACAGGTCAGGCGAGTTTCGTTTCTTAACCTGTCAGATTTAGAAAATAGGTGTTGGGTCCAGCCCATGTGGTTGACCCTCGCTGGGTGACCAGTCTCTGGATACAAAGCAAGATGCCACACCGGTGATCTCTTTATCTCACAGCAGGGAGGCCCGGTCCGGTCACAGAGACTTGTCTCACAGTTCCTTTTATTAAGCACTTCTAATCACAGAACAGTAGAAGGATCACATGATACAGCTTGATTTTCTTTAATACCATATATAGTTGATAACACATGAATGTATCTATTAGTACCTGCTGTTGCTAAGCGGAATAAGACAATTGGACGTATAGGCACATATGATTCCGCAACATCTATTTCGAAATAGCTTTAACTAAACTGAAGCTCTGCGGTTAGCATCTATCAAGAAGAAAACGTATTTTGTGCACTTTAACCTGCACTCTTTCCTGAGCGGCCTAAGTCCACTCTGCAGACTTGCAGGCGACACATAAATGGCAACAAGTATAATTTCCAACAGTAGGTGTTATAGGTTTCGTTTCTTTTTTAGCAATATGTGTGTGGTTCTTATTTGTGCAAACTAAAATTACGATATACAGCATAAAAACAGACTCGGTGGTGGATGTGTTGCCTGTGGTTCTGACATGTCAGTTTGTCATTTGCTTCACCAATGAGTGTCTGTCAGTTGCAGTTTTAACATTGTCATAGCAATATTACTAGTATTACTCTCGGTGGGTTAAACTGTGCCACGCTCCCAATGCTTACCCTGTTCTGGCACCAGGGCTGATTAACACAAGCCTTTAAATTGGTTGGTATCCCATGGTAGGGATTGCTTAGACCTTGCAGTTTGTCATGCAGAAGTCAATGACTTTAACCACCATATATGGCCAGAACCTTATTTTTATTCTTTATCCAAAACTTCCAGGCTAATTGTCTTACAATACCAGTGTCCTATGCACGCTCGGCCACAGAGCGGGGAAGTAGCACAGGAGCCGGGAAATCAGGTGAACGAGGGATTTAATTAGAAAACAGCAAGGAAGACGATACAGCATAAAAGGACGGATGTTAATGACCGGACTGGGGAACATACTTTAACGCGGAGCATTTTACTACTTAGCCTTAAATTTTGGAATTGAACTCAGAAAGAGGTCCTATTTATTTTCCATTGTTAATGCTAGCCCGCTTGAATATAAAGATTATGCAAAATAGGAGATTGACCATCAACAATTATGTGTGTGCATTTAGCCTATAAATTTATGCTTTAACCTGTTATTAGTAGAACATTAACACATATGAAAACCCAGCACGCTGTGCTTGCACATAAAAACCACACTGTGACTGTGAGACGTACCTTTGCCATCTCTGGGCCACCCCACTTAAAAATTCCTAGAAGTGCCCCTGAACGTAGCTTTCTCCTCCACGCGTGTCACACGGCTCAGAAAGACCTCATAGTGAAAAGAAGCTTGTGGCTGAGCCCGCACATGGAAGAGAAGGCGTGTGGTCTTCAGGGTATTTTTTGGTGAGGGGGGAGACCTATAATGGTACACAGTGGCCATTCCATGACAACTAAAAGTGAAATTAATTACTTCAAACAGATGAATTGAAGGAAGAAACACAACTTAATCGCTAGTCTCTGACTTTGTTAAGTCACCCCTGGCCTCTTTACTGGTTTACATTAAGTTAACCCAAACATTGACTACACGGCTGTGAATTCTGTTGCAATTATCTGCAGAGGGTTAGGTTGACTGCTAAGGAGCATTTCCTGAAAGGGACTGGTGCCGTTTTTTGGTGGGTCCTGGGGAAAAAAAACAAATAAAACAAAGCTCTTTAAACACTGGTGGCAAATGCAACTGAAGTTTTCATTAGCCGAAATATGTTAGTGAGGAAAACATAGCTGGCTGAAAAGCGTGGTACATTAAACAGACAGGTTGTGGTTGTTTAATAAACGGCTGGCGCACATTCAAAACAAAATGTACACACAGAATCTGTTCTTGTTATTGGTGCAGATGTACTTTTTAAAGGTAGCATTATAAGATTAGGAGAAACGCAAACATCGTCAGATTGCCATGAACAAATGGCATGTGTGGGGCTGAGTGGCCTGTGGAATATGGTGTGAAGCGCCCTGGGAATGATAAAGGGCTTTATTATAAGCCCTTGGCACATGACTATGATGAGACTGTCAAATGCTAACCGTCCTGCTGCAGCTCCACCTCCACCTCCACCTTACTTCTCCTTCCATTGTTTTTGCTCGCTTTTACCTAACCAGCCATGTCAGCTGATGTGTAAGTGCACCTTAATATAGATCCCAAAATTGAGATTTATAAGGACATGACACTGATTATACTTTTAGCCATACACATTAGCCGCTGGGATGGCGAATCACATTGAGGCATCTACGGCTGGGTGATTAACAACGGCAGTTATTTTCATATCCGTATTTATTTTATGACATTTGCCAGGTGAACTGCAACTTGTCTAGTATTAAAAATTCTGCACCCCATATATTTTAAATATATTATGACAATGTTGTCATAAAGTGGTATGATAAATGAGGTCTATGGAACTGAATTGCCCACGAGGTGTCAAATTCAGGACATTGCAGGGTCTTTAATGTTGGAAAAAGGGTGAATCCGTTGGCATTAGGCAGAACTCCACCCTGTCTCTGATCTCCCCACTCTCTGTAATAGAATAGCAACTGTTGCTTTTTATAACTTTTCACAAGGACCTGTGAGCAGTATGTTACCATCGCAGTTAACTTAGACAAAATGTCTGGAATTCAATGACTTATATGCTGGAACGGATACCTTAAGGTGAAGTTTCATTAGTGTTTATTCTTCTACAGAGTGAGATACATATTTGGTGGAAACAATTCAGGTTAGGATCTGGCTTAAAGAGTGCAAGAGTAGAATCATTCTAGAACATGATCTGACAAGTTACAAGTGCATGTCTTTAAATATCATTCAACCTATTAAAAAATTCCTATTAATAAAAAGTCTCCTCCATTTTATATGTCTAATTATGATGCACTTTAAGCTAAGGTGAACACAATAGACCCTCTGTGAAAGGAGGCTGTGTGCCCAGACTCGATATGTCAGCCCTTAACTGTGGAACACGAGCAACCCACCAGGGCTCCTCAGCACATACAGTGAGTGTTGACCACCAGGACTGGAGTTAGCTGCCAGGGTCCGATGTATATAAACATGATCACCAGCTGACCCTAATAGGTTAATATGATTCTTATTAATTGTACAGTATAACATAGTTCTGTGTATGTAAAGCTTGTGAGACATAAACGTAAAGGATCAGCATCTTTCTGATCTTGGATGTTTTCTGGGGCTGTGTGTGACTCAGTGAGTTAAGGCTCTGTGCTTGTGATCAGAAGGTTACCAGATGCCTGGCCTCAGCTGAATCGTCACATGCTGCTGAGCCTTTGAGCAACCCCCTCCCCCCCACCCCCCAAGCTCCTTGGGCGCTGAGCATTGGCTACTCCAGTGCTATGACAACCCTTGTCACCTCCTCCCCCCAAACTTGTCCTTACAACAACAAACAAACAAATTTATTTTTGTATAGCGCTTTATCACAACATTACATTGTCTCAAATTTATTTACAGCATCCTCACCCATAGCCCCCAGTGAGTAAGCCAAAGGCGACAGTGGCAAGGAAAAAACTCCCAAGAAGGAAGAAACCTTGGGAGGGACCAGACTCAAAGGGGGAGCCCATCCTCCAGGGCCTGGCAGGGAGAGTCAAATCTCTGTGTGTCTCATGGAGTAGCTGAAAAGATCATTCTTAATAAAGTTGCACTATTCCTTGACTGGTTGAGACAGAACAGGCCTGCAGAGGCAGTGGATAAAGACATTCGCTTTTCTTTATAATGAAGACACACACATTCATTTCAACCATCAGTCAGCGGTAACATCTTATAAACTTAACGTGCAGTTGGCTCAGTCTGTTCCCAGTACTCAGCAACTATGTCTCTGGCAGAGGTTACAGCAACTGCAGTAAAACGTGAGAAGCTCCAAGGATATGATGCCCTCTCAGATATGAGGGCTCTCTCCTCGTGATGGACGCTGACGGGCTTGGAAGATGACACAGGGCCCTGGAACGCAAGGAGTTCCCTCAGACCCTGGCCTCTTATTTTTCATTATGCAATTAGAAGATCCCAACTGCTCGTCCCTCCCCATGCAAAGCCTCACAGACGTTAACACATGGTGTAACCTAAGCCTTGGAAATGGAATGTCATCTGACAGCAATAAGACAGGGATAGAGGGTAAACATAGATGAAGCTGAGCAAGGCAGAGTTGCTTGCCTTATCTTACATGATGATTATTGTCTCTCACTATGTTGGAGCTGGAAACTCACCAGTGTCAGACGCACCTGCTGGAGATGGGGAGCTAGACAGCAATTTAGATTATTTACCAGTCTGCAGTGATTCAAGATTCAAGCAATTTTGTGTCGTACGTGCAGCATTGAATTCTTACTTTGTTGGCTCCTCCAGAGGATGCAGAATGAGAAAAAGTCAAATAGAAAACAATGGCACAGAATATAAGCATTTAAAATATGCATATCCACCATAGATCAAAATAGTAAAGGAAAAATAAAAGTATTCAATAATGCACAACATACCTACATACAAACATTGAAAGAGAATGGACAGCGTAAAGTGGATGGTACGTAACATCGCAATCAAACATAAAACATCCATGATGATCAAGGTGAATGAAAATGTAATCAATTAAAGTTAAAAACAATGAACAATGAACTAGGAGAAGATGCTTGTGCAAGAATGGAATTAAAGTAGAGATTAAAAAAGGGAGTTATTTATGGCTCAAGTACATGTGATAGACAGAATATCCAGCGTTGTAGGTTGACATATTAACTTCTTTAGTCCACTTTTTGAGTAATGGCCCCACAATTCTGCCCCTGAGACCTGAAGGAGCCTTTATGAAACAGAACTCAGTTGGCATGTGTGGAAATATATCTGTCATTGACAAAATATGTCGACCCGCAGCAAATCCGCCATGTTGCGACAGTTTTAAATAGCAAGTGTCAGTGAAGGACAGAGGCTTTGTGGGTTGTGATTTAATTAGCGGATGACATGGTGAGGTCATACAAGGTGGAATAGGGCCAACAAGACAAGACAAACAAAACCGTTGTCCTATGTCCTTAACTGCTACGTACTACACCATTGAGTGATAATTAAAACACCTAAATTACATGGAAAAATTAACATGTTACTATAGGTAAGCATTGTTGAAATTACATCTAGATATAAAGAACTCAGTGATTCACTTTCAGATGAATAAAAGGAATTATAAGCACAAATGAAAATACAAACAAAAAAAAATATAATAGAATATCTTTGTCATTGTACATGTACAACAAAACTATGTGCTTCCCACCAATGCTATGTGGTATAAAAGATTAAAAAAAAGAAAAGAAAATGAGAAAGAATAATATACACTATACCCCTATTATTCCTCGAGGTCCGAGCACTGCTGGTTTCCCAGCCTTCCTTTACCTGTGAGTCAGGTGTGAAGCCTCTGACCAATCAGAATCGGTAATTATTAAACTAACTACCTGGGAGAACTGAAAACAAGGCCTGGATTTGGAATCGAGGTCCAGGTTTGAAGAGCTCTGCGCTATACAGTACATGTGCAGTATTGAGCTGAATTTAATGTAAATTAGCAGCAGTCACGTGGATGCTAATTAGCGGCAGGTTGGGGCGGTACGGGTGTGGTGGGTTATCTGAGATTGTTGGATGGCTTTGGAAGTTTATATATAAATACAGCTCAGGAAAAAAATTAAGAGACCACTGCAAAATAGTTTTATTTGCTTCGCAGTTTATGGGAATGCATCTGTGTAAAATATACATTTTTCTGCCAACTCCAACATGGCTCTTCACTGCTTCTCAATGATAAGGGGCTTCTTCTTTGCTTTATGGGTCTTTAAGGGTTTCTTGGAGTCCTAGCAGTCCTAAGTGTCTAGCATTGCACTTCATACCTGCACTTAATGTTTCCCGTTCTTTCTGGAGGTCACCTGAGGTCATCCTCCGATTTATGAGGCACTGATCGATAAGTTGACGGTCATCTCTGGCATTAGAAAGTTGCTTCTGCCCTCTACCTAGCAGGTCTTTGGTCTTTGCCAGTGTCTACTGTATTACCTAGCTGTTGCATACTGCTGTCTTAGAACCTTTGGAAGCAGCCTGCTTCGCAGTGTAGCCTCCTGCCAGCAGAACCAGCATTAAACCAGGATTTACTAATACAGATTTTTTTTAAATATGTAGGAAGGTCTCTTAATTTTTTCACGAGCTATAGATACAGCTATATGAATAAAGAGCTAATAATATTTATATCACCTATAATTAAACAATACATTTAACGGATAAGACTTATCTTAACAATTTTCAGTTTTTCTATAAGGAAGAAAAAAATAATCCCTACCTTGACTAATACAATAAAACATGCTATTACCGTAAGAAAAAAGGTCTAGCAGTTTCCCTAACAGCAAAAACCTACAATGATGCAACTGTGTCGTTATTTAGGGTACAAAAGTACTGTCATTATTACATATAATTCAGGATTAATTAATCAAGGAAGCAAATAATGAAAATGGTGAAACAAACGAAAAATAAATAAATATTTTGCAAAAAGAAACTGAGTTTGGTGTTCATTAGTATTATGGGAAATTCATACAGGATTCCCAGGTCCTGTTTTATCCAACAAACTTGCATGTGTTTTGCTTGCTTCATGTTTTACACAAGACTAACCTAAATTGGTTCTGATCCGAGAAGCAAATGGTTCATGATGGGAAACCCTGAAATTTACAATGAATACTGACTTCTAATCTATCCTGGTCCAGGTCATGACTTCAGAAAACCTGAACGCATATCTCTATCTGTATTCATGTAACATGATAAATGTTAGATGAAATCACTCCAACTCTAAGAAATGTTCTACTTCAGTATTTAAGTGAGAACTCAGAACACTTTGTTTCCTGGTTGTAGAACGTACATGAAGTGGTTACGGTTTGGTGCAGGACAAGAAACTTTGGAAAATGATGGTGTAATGACACCAAAATAGTGATGCAACACAAAAAAAATAATAAACGATGCAAGAATAATTTAATGCACGACAGTTCAGAACAACAGTAGTGCAGTGCAGCATTGTGCCAACAAAAACAGTAAGTATAACATGACAAGTTGCAACAAACAGTAGGTGCAATAACAGCCCAGTAAGTACAACATCAGTGTGCAGAAATGTGCATGAAGGAAATGTTTTCCAAAAATGTGTATCAGCCTTTTCTCAATTAGCTCCTCCACCGAATTAGGGCTGAAACTGGTCACAAATCATTAATCACCTTATGCTGGAACTAATTCAATAAATGGTGTAGAAATGACACCCTGTGCAAAGTGCCCTCCTGGGAGAGTCTGGTGACTTAGAGCTGAGGCATAATGACACCAGGAGCTGCGGACACATCGAGTGGCAGATGTGCAAATGTGCTCTAAGAAGTATAATAACTGACACCTAGTAATAGGTCAAACGATACTTTAGTCTGCGGTCAAAAGAGTCTAGCGGAAAAGAGGCTGATCACGCAGATGGGGATACTAACAAAAGGTGATGGTACCGTCAATAGAAGGCAATGGGAAGTGGTCAAATAAAAACAGTCTAAAACTAATTATTAAATATAACTGCTGGCTTAACCCCCTGATAACTTATTGGCAGAACGTCCCCAGACTTTCCTCGTCTTTGCACTCACCATGATTCTCTGCTGGAGCAGGGGATTACAGAGAACGGAACGGAAACTGACAGACTGATACATGCTATGAAACACTTTGTAAAACAAGTAAATGCATTCTGCGGCTTCTTGCACATAGCGGCTGGAAATGTATGGATATTGCTGTAATCCCATAGACATTACATATACGCACAGAACAGCATACACTGCATTTGTTCTAATCTGAGAAACAAAAGTTAATTTATGTAAAGGTCAATAGCCTCTGCTGACTCATTCACTAAAGTAAAGGTTAACAGCACTGAGGTCACAGGCCTCCCATGTAACATCCAGGTCCTCGTTCTGTTCTATTACCAAAGCAATTTTTCAGTCAGGTAATCCTGACACAGAAATAAGCTCCAAAGTGTAACAAACGGCTTACAGACTTGCTTGAAAGTCTTTCTGTGAACTGCTTACATTAAATTAACATTATATATGTATTTTAATATCTTCTGTTAAACAATACTTCTCAATAACAGAAGTATACCTCAGTAAAGGTCTATGTTGAGTCAGTAACAATAAATACATCCATGATTTTTTTGTAGAAAGATGGGGGCACCAACACCCACTGAGGTCAATAAAGTGAATTTTCTTCAGATTGACATAGACAAATCATAAAAGATTGACTGTGTGGCAAAAACAGGCCTGTGGAGTATGGTTTAGTGATAAAGAAAAGCCCACAGAACCAGGTTGGGTGCCTTATTAAGTTTGACCTTTTGACTGAATGCACCCATAAACAAACATGTGACATGGATTGAATGACAGGAGCTGCCAGTGACTGTGAGCTTCAGCACATTTGCTCCCATCTTGATTTACATTCAGTCTTGCAGAACCTTAAGTCACAGCCAGTATGAAAAGCAGGAATTCAAATGCACGACGTCATAACAAAATTGCACGTAGTTATGCTCCTAAAATAGTTCCAAATTCTGTGTCTATGTTTTACTCTGGAACGCTATTGTGCAATTTAAATCTAAAATTAAAAGACAAGCATGCAACTTTAATTAAAAAGGGGAGAACTCATGCATCCTACCATCCTCCAACATCCTAACCTAGGCCTGGAGCCTATGCAAGGGGAAGGCAGGAGTGTCCATTGCAGGCCACACTATATGGGCAATTTAGAAATAGCAGTTCACCTAACTGCATGCATTTAGACTGTAGGAGGAAACTGTAGTACTTAAAGGAAATCCGCATAACATTGGGAGAACATACTGCACAAATCCATACACATACACGGAGAGAGGTGGGATTTCCCAACTTGGGGTCAACTAAGTCGCCATGCCACTCTCAGGGAAGAGCCATTTTTGTGTTTTACAGAACTGTGGTAACTTGAGACTTGAGACCCAGAGCACATCACCAACAGCCCCAATAGGGAGGCTACTGGGTTTGTTACATTGAGCTCTCTATCAGAGAGTTTCCACATGGGCCCATACGAGTCTTATGCCAAGCTATCAACAGCTGTTGTATCAAACTGAAATGCCCATTGAGGGGAGGGGGTGGGACTATCCCAGGAAACACAGGGCACAAGGCAGGGGGGACCCCAAACAGGATGACTCTTAGGGAACATGGGTAATCGAGGGACACCAGTGTATCTAATCAAGTACTTTTGGTGTACAAGGTATGAACACTTGTGAGAACACAGGGAGAAATGCAAACTTCAAAAAATTAGAGCCGGGGGTGGGAATCAAGCCCATGACCATGGAGTTATGGGGCAGCAGCAGCACGGAGGCACAAAACAGTCTTAAACATGCAAGTATTGCTAGAAAATGCTGCCGCCAACATATGTGTGGTTTATATTAGTTTCTCAGTTTTGATTTACTCCACTACATAATAATTAAAATTTTAATTATTATGGATGTGTCCTAATTTGCCACTCTTAGGTAGCTTGGTAATCCAGGGAATCAGTAATTACAGATATAAGAAAAACTGCATTTCAAGGAAAAGGCACATGGTGCAAATAACCAAGAGTCGTCATACAAGAAACCACATAAAATTACGGAATTGAAATTTCAATATATGCACTTGCCACCCTTTCTAAATAGAGAAACAGTGCCACTGCAGTGTTAATAGTTCTTTATACAAAATATACTAGTTACTGAAAAACAAGTAAATCAGGTCAAAGCAATAGTGTAGCCAAAATTAACGCATAAAAATTATCAACAGTTTAAATGGCTGCATTGGGGAAACAATAATATTACTAGTTTCGTTATGACATTAGTTTCGATTAAGAAAAAAATACAATAGTACAGATGCTCCTCTACTTACGACTGAAATACGTTCCGAACGGCCATTCTTAACTAGAAATGTTTGTAAGTCATTATTTTATATAATTTTAAGGGTATATGCAAGTACAAAGAACTAGGATGTTGAGAGTACGCACGTTATGCTGCTGTGCGGCAGGAGTAGAGGCCAGAAGTAAGTACATTAAACCGAAAAACAAAAGAATTCATACAAATACTGGGCATTGAATTCCAGTCTGCTTAAAAACAATGATTACGGCCAAAAATAATAACAGACATCATGAATTCTAAAGAACTAACAACACAGGTCAAGAAATGGGAGTTTCTAAAATATAAAATATGCCAATATCTTTTTCACTCAGTTAAATAAATAAATACATAAATAAATAAATAAAAGTGATCATGGATACTGCAATAAACCTACAGTAAACCTACTGCAGATGTTGGAAAATACTGAACCTTCAGTCTAAACTAGATGAAATGTACATTCAAAAAACATAAGGGGCATTTATTAGGTCTAGAGTCAAATGGATATAGGAGAGGGGAAAACTCAGCATGTGTATGAGGGCTTGAAAAAGAAGACGGGGAAAATGCTATGGGATTATAGAAGAAAAATTAATTTTATAACCATCTTTACAGCTCTAAATGTTCTAAAGAGTACTGTCACATATTTTTAAAGGACACAGCAAAATATATGCCCAAAGTAACCTCAAACAAATACATTTTCACCACTCATCTTCAAACAGGGATTTCAAATTTTATTGCAGAAACACAATCCAGCTTAAAATAAAGATCAATCCACAATAACATAAGGCTGGTTATGGACATCGTACAATAGTTACTTTATAAGATACTGCCTCACGGTAAAGTTATTCACTGGAAGACAAAACAGAAATGACATATTACACAATTTTGATTAACATTCAATCAATAGACTTAGAACAATGTACCTAAAATTCACTATATCCCCAAATCAAAAGAAACACGCTTTAAAATTATGAATGACGTCTATCCTTCTAAAGCATTTCTTTAGATGCGTTTTAATATTGAGGATAATGTGCTCATATTGTGAAAATGGTATGAAATTACAGACCATATATTTTTCTCATGTAATGCAACCTATTTATTCTGGATTAACATTCTCAAATGGATAAAACCTAATCTTTTCCAGCTTCTATTTCTAGAGAAAACATAATAATTTGGCATTATTTTACACAACAAAAATGACGAACTCTGTTGCAATGTAAATTTATGCTTCGCAAAAATATATATACATATACATAACAAAAATCTGAAATCGTCGCCCGACTTTTTTTAGTAAATTCCAATTATACCCCAAACCCTTAAAACTTTGAAAAGGAGTTACAGCACAAAAAACACTTTCCCAATCAGATAACGGAGTAAAAAATGTTTATATATATTTTTTAAAATCAGGATACGTTTTTTGAGACCTTGTATAGAGCTGCGAAATATATTTGTTTGGCACTGAGTGCTGCGGTTCCATTCGGCAGGTTTGTTGTGCTGCCCTTTATCTAATGAATGATGATGTTGCCGAACTTGTTTTCTACATTAGCCTATTAAAAAAAAAGTTAAACAAAAAATTAGTCGCGCCGTGGTGCATGCCGGGATGACCGCGCCATTTTATTAGATCGTTTTGATTACCTGTGCTGGCTACGGTGGTTACCTGTATATCTTTTGTTTAAAGTTTTTTTCCGAAGGATTCTGCGTAGCCGGTTTAAATTTTCTGGAGAAGAGATGGACAAGGGGAAAGAAAAAGAAAAGAAATCCTGCCAGGAGAAATTACGTCGCAATGTCAAAGAACGGTATAGTTTCATTATGACACTACAGTAGTTTCGTTTAAGAGAAGCGCATGCGTACATGGGCATTGCTCGCATCGATTAGCTCGGAGATCGATTCGTAGTCTGGTCTGCGAAAAGCGAGAGCCAGTCTGCAGCGAAGTACTGTCGTTTCCGCAAAACGGGTCTTTCGAAAAGAAGCCGACCACGTATATCTCACGGAAAAATGTCGATCCAGTAAACCGTCAAGGCTTAAAGGTATGATAAAAATGGATTCAGTAAGTAGTGCGGTGACAGTGTGTGTAGTTTGTTGCGTGCTGCCTCCAAGGGTTGCGAGATTGACAGTGCTACGTAGGAATTAATATGGCTGGGCTACTGAAAGTAGGCCCAGGACAGTTCCCTGGGTCTTGGTTCCTAGGCTCTGCACTTGCTGTGTCCATCCTGCAAACCGTGGAAATATTTTTTTTGTATCCCATCCGTTCTCTGTCTCCCACTTTTGCAAGATTGACCGCTTTGGTGTTAACGTTCAGTTTTGGGCCTGTTGACAAGGTCTCCATTTTATATGGGATCTACAACGAATTCGGTGACGAGTGAACTACCTAAAACAGCGACCAGTTCGCTTTTCGCACGTAAATATGACTAATACGTCAGCTAAGCGCGTAATACTTTAATTCTAACTAGTTTTCGCATCACCTAATTAATGAAGAGCGCTGGTGTTCCCGTGGACGCGCAAGTTGGAGGAGAGACGCGAGGAATTGGAGTCAGTGCACGAACTCATGGACGCTTTTAAAGACAGTTTAATTTTACCGGATAACCCCGTTAATTCTGCGGACTAGCCTCTCGCGCAGTTAATTACCAAATCATAGCTGTATATTCGTAAACGCTTTGATGTGATATTTGTAAGTAGGGGTTTGTCGGTCGGTAACCATAATCACAACCTGTGATTGGTCGGTAATTTCCTGAGTCGCCTTACAGCACCATCAGTTAGTTGAGGGTGCATGTAAATAAATTAATTACATCTCCTCTCACTTATTTTGTCCTCAACAACAGACAAGTGAGGGAACTTGGGGATTACAATCAGCCAGAAACAGTTGGGGTTAGGGCTGGTGCTCGAGGCCCCATCTGAACAGATTACTCTGCCAGCCACAGGACTTGAACCTACGAACTTCCAAACAGTGGAAGCTGATCCCAAACTCACTGAGCTATATAAAGTCCTTTTGGTTTCATAACTACCCATCACTTCCTATCATGTTAAAGTGTAAGCACTATATCTAAAAAGGTGTTTAATGCTTTCACTGGCCAACCCTCTGCTCTCTTCATGCAAAGGCCTGGGTAAGGTTTTTTGTGTGAATAAAATGTTAGCAATTAGCTTCGTAACATCAAATTACATTAGATAATAAGCATTAGTATGCGTTTCCCAAAAACCAAACCAGGTGAGGTGGGCATGGGACTGCTTCAGCGTGGGAAGGGGTATGTGAGTCAGCTTTTCCCTGGTTATTAGGGACCAAGAAGAACAGCAATTAATTATTGTTGGAGGTACTGAGAAATGGTGTTAATTAGCACTCCAAACTCACCCAAATGGCCTCACCCCATCTTTCTCACACAAATAGTAATACTAATCGATAGCAATGTTTATGGTGTTTAACACTGCATATTCTGTGAACCAGACTAAATATCGATACACTTTATCCAAAATAGAAATTCATGTGTGAGACATTACCTTTAAGTTGGCGCTATAGAAATTCTCTATATTAGTTTAAGGTTTTATAATGTGATAAAAACAGGGCAAACTGTTAGTGATTGACATTTAAAGCTGGGTGTGATGAGAGATTAGAGTATGCAGTTTTAAATGTAGTCTTGGGGCAGTTCTCTTTATTGGAAACCATCTATCTGATGTGAAACAAATCTAAATTTAAAAACTTCGGTGTGTGTTATACGGCTTTCTGCCATTGGATAATTCCATCCGTAGGTCTTCTGGACTGGTTCTCAGATTACTCATATGTCCTTATGTGTTTTTTTTTTTCTCCGCTTTTTGTGTCTGCGCATTTTTCAGGGACAAAAGACCCACTTTCTTGTTTTGATTAGTTTTTATAAATAAATACAAATTTCAAAGTATCTTTTGTAAACCAACACGGTAAAATTGGTAGAGTTAAATCAATTCTAAAAGTTTTTCACGACGATTTTAATTCTGCTAATTTTACAGTGCAGCTCACCCAATTCCACTGGAGTCCTCTGTTTCAGGTTTATGAGGATTTTGCTCACCAATAAATAGTTTCTTTGCCGTTTTCTCTTAAAAATTTAAGATAATCCTATTGGCTGTCTTCATTTAAAGTGGTTGTTTTTTTATGATGGTCTTGTAATCGTCAGCCTTTCCAAAGAATAAACTATTATATAAAATTAGTCCATTATTAATTTACACTAGAAACTTATTAAATTAGTTTTTATGGAAATAAGTTTTAAAAGTCTATATGCTCTGCCGTTGGAAACATTGCAGTAGTTATATTTAGTGGCAATTAGGCACCAGTGGCGCATATATTTTTGTGCCTGAGCTGATTCTCAAATTACTGAATGTGACGCTTCGTAGTAACTAACTTTTAAGATGTTAATCTAATTTGTACAACTAATCCTGGCAGATAGGAACACAATAAAACTGCACTTGACTAAAAATAACATGGGTGTTCCTTGTTGTTCTAAGATTCTGATTCCTATAGGAATGAGTCACAGTATGGAAATAAGTGTAACCTGAAGCATGGAGTCAATTCCTGCTTTGCTGGAGATGTTGATGATGAATCTTTACATTCCATGTGTATAGTCTTTTATTCTGGTGGTTTCTGTCCAAAAGTACATTTTCGAAAAGGTAGTTTTCATTCTGAAGCTTGTTTTATTTTTTTCCTGAAGTGATTTTGGAACTTGGAGCACTTTTCCACTGCACCAGGTGTCATTCTTTTGGTTCTTCAAGGTGTTGGTTTTCCACTTGCATTAAACACTGGTACCACCGCTGAAGGACATCACAAGGCAAGGGGAGGTATTTCGTAATTAATTTGAAAAAATACTGTAGTATATTATAGGGCTGGGCGATGGGTGATAGTAATACCAGCATTGCATGTTATTCACCTTCAATTCTCACATCGCAAGGACCTCTAAAGCATTTGAGATCATGCTTTCATATCTTTATACTGTAAGGACATTATAGCATAGGGGATTTAATTTTCACTAAACCATTTTTTTGCCGTAAGAAACAAAATTTAAGAAGCATTACAATTTTAATGATTGATTGTTTTAATTAAATTAGTTTACTCCTGCTGCTTTTGCATGAGCTCTGCACGCACTTTCCAATCACCCTAGCAGTTTAAATCCCTCATAGATGGGTATGCGAGAAATGTAACTTCTTTTGCTTTATTAATATCCCAATATTTATTCTAACAAAATCCCATTGCAGTAATATTTGATATTGATATCTGATATTGCGCAGCTGTGGTATAACAATTTTATTTTATTTCTTAAAACGTATCATCCCATTCTTTTTCTGGTGGTTCTGACCTGATTGCTGGTTGGGTCACGTCACTTGTCCAGGCATACATTGTTTTTTTTTTTTACTTGGTCTATCGCTGTGTACTGAATTTGTAACTTTTTTCAAGACTGTAGCTGTATTATATTTTTGAGGCTGGCCGTTTTGCATAACCAGTCGACTTTGAAACGTTTGCAAGTCCCACCCCGAAGTAGCGAAGTACCAAAAAAGGACCCCAGCTGGTTTGGTACTTTTGGTACTGGTACTCAACCGGAAGTCACTTGAAAAGGGGAGGTACCAAAGGTGCTATACCAAAAGTGTGGTACCTGGTGCAGTGGAGTTTGCTTCTAGAGTTTATTTGGATATCAATGGAAAAGCTCCCTTAAAAGTATAAAAAAGCACCATAACATGTCACACATTCAAAAAAGCTAGTGCATCTTGGCACCACCTGGTGGTCAGTTTATTGCTACAACTGTGTCTACAGTGACTATGCTTATTTAAATGGATTTATTTGATTTCTGTTACAATTTTTCCTTTCTTTTATACACCCCAATTATTCCCATATTTTGGGATTTGTATACTTTCTCAAAAGTACAATTTTATCAGTGATACCTGTGTATTCAACTGAATGATTATTTTTTTTTCTATTTTTGTGTCACATTTTCTCCAAATGAAAAAACACTTAAGATGGAATTTTAAACCATCATGATTACCAATGTTTCTGAGTATGCAGATTTCACTGAAGATGCATGAATCTGTACATCTGTATCCTCCCTATCTCACATTGACTAAATGTTGTAGAATGTTTTATTCTGCTTGTTGCTCCCCTAAACAAAACATGCAGTTATGGTAATTATGTTGCTTTTGGGGTAAACTGCAAGTGTATGAAAGAGAATCAGATTTACTTGCCTTTGGTGACTAGGGGGAGGTAGAAGATGCGATGAGTCAATAATCCTGTCTGTTTTTTAACTTTCAGCTTTACATTGTTCTTGGAAAGTTGTGTGCCTGTTGTGAATTCCTTGAACTTCGGCCATCCGCTACTTTTTGGCCCCGCATCTTTGCAGTTGGCCCAAATTAAGGCCCAGTTGGCTCTGCAACAGCTGAATGCGCTTGCCACCGGTAACCACGCTGTGCCTGCATTGTCCTTGTTGAACCTCCTCAAGGTCACCATGTCCCACCCCTTGTACAATCCCCGGGGGGCACCCTTCACTGGCCAGAGGCCCGTCGTGTCTGGCCAGTATGGCATCGGCTCACAGTCGGCCGTGGACATTGGGGGTGCGCGCATGGGTCCCAGCACCATCATATCGTCACTAATGTCCCAGCAGTTGGGATTCCCGATGACTCCGCACTCTACTCCTCTGTCTCAAGACATGAAGTCTGCCATAGACATGCACATTCGAGGAGCCCGGGAGGAGGTTCGCCTATTTAACCAGATGATGCAGCAGCAAAAGATTGTAGACCCTCGGATAAGGAAAGAGACCAGGGAAGAGGTCCTTACCCAAGGCACTGGCTTTTCTTCACAGAGGGTCCCTGGCAGATTGGATGAACAGTCCACTGTGGACTGGTCCATCTACCAGGCCCCCAGCAAGCTCTTCTCCCCACAAGTGGTGGCTCAGCCGTCACCCCCCACCCAAATGTTTCAACCATCTGGGTTTGGAGCCACCACCACAGGAGGGGGCAGAGGAAGCTTGGAGAGCCAGCCTTCTGTAGGGCCAACCCGCTATACCTCAGAGAGCGCCAGCAGCATCTTGGCCAGCTTTGGACTTTCAAATGAAGATTTGGAGCACCTCAGCCACTATCCAGATGAGCAACTCACCCCAGACAATCTTCCTTTCATTTTGCGTGACATCAGACTCCAGAAGGCCAAAAGGAATTTGACTGATGTGGACCATGCTCGAGCAAGTTCAGCCGAACATATAAGCACAGAATCGCGGCAAAGCAAAGTAATTGATTATGGACATTCAAGCAAATTTGGTTATTCTGACGAGAACCCAGACAGTTTCCAGCTGGATCAGCATCGTAAAGAGTCTCCTGCATATGTTGTGGAGTCTTCGGTAAACAGCACCTCCTTTCCTATGGTAGACTCCAAGCGTTCTCAGCCAAACACCATAGTGGGTCCGAAGAAACCAGCGATGGACCAGAGGAAGCATTCATCTGATGCGAAGAATATCAAGGCAGCTGCTTCTAGAGACCCAGGTCCAAAATCCATGCCTGCCTCCAGCAGATCGGCAGTACTGTCTCCAGCCCACAGTGGCAGATCCAACTTGATGAACTTCCCTGAAGGCAGCAGTGGCTCGAAGTCTGGCTATGGGACATCCAAAGGGCCTTGGCCCCTGTCATTCCCTTCAAGCAACAGTACAAAGAGGCTGCCAACACCCACCATGATGAATGATTACTCGGCTGCATCTCCGAGAATCTTTCCTCATACGTGTTCTCTGTGTAACATAGAGTGTGTCCAAATAAAGGTGAGTATTTGCTTTCCTCGTCAAATTTTGTTCCTTGTAGGAGAAATTTTCAAGTGTTCTTTTTCGTTAAACCTAATTGTTATTAGGATGGTATATAAATGTAATAAAATCGGAGAAGAGAATCTGCAAACATGGCATGTTAGTGTGCTTTAAATAGACAAATGGTTGATTGAAATGTTTTAATTTAGTTAGAAATTGCATCAGTGTGTTTGTCTGCAGTATCAAGTGTTAATGGCATACCACGTAAAGTCTTTTGAATAAAATGCTCCTGTATTGAATCATTCCATTTTTTCATATTTTGTTTCATACACTGTCTGAAATGTGCTATGTGGTGGAATTTGCAGTAGGGCTCAGTTCAGTAAGTGTGTTAGATATCTCATGACTTTGGAGAAGATTTGAAGATGAGGAAAAGAATGAAGAATTTATGATTTCCTTACGATGAAGGTAGAAGAGGAACGTCTTTTTTTTGCCAGTGTGAAATGAACGAGCTCCTAGATGATCCTTTCAAGATGGAAGCTGAAAGCAAAGATGAAGCACATAGAAGAAAGACTGAAAGGCAACTTGAGACTATAGTAGAGCAAATTAGGCCTTTTAAATCTTTTTAAGAAACTGATTATTAAATGCTAACATCAGCACGACAGCCAGTTCCCTTTCAGCTATAGCTTGTGTCTGGTAGCCTCTTTGGGAGAAGAGATGAAAGATGGCCAGCAGGAACCCCCCCCCAAGAAAAAAGAGGAAAAAAAATAGCTGATTTGTTGACTCTTGCAGGCATAGGAGTGGGCATGCCCTTGTTGGACTCTTGTTGAATTATTCTTTTACTGCTAAGCTACCTTGCATTGACCATCAGTAACAGTCTGTCTGTTACCTCCACATGCCAACATCCAGAAATGTGCATATATATATTTTTTTTTTGCTTAGTGTAGGTTAGGTCTGTGCTTGATTATGATTTGAAAGGATTTTTTTTTGTCCTCGCATTTTGGATGTTTTTAGTATGTCTACTGGAGATTGTCTTCAAGAGTGGACTTGGGAAAAACCAAAGGGTGGAAAATGCAACACGGAAATTCTTAACTTTATTTTGGTCTTCCAGTCTAGTAGGTGGAGACCAACATTTGGAAAATAAACAAAGCAACTTTTTTTTTTTTTTTTTTTGAATTAATGATGAAAATTTCACTAGTACCCCTCTGTTACTTGTGTTTGAGGTTCTCCAATGAATAATTTCTTTTTCTACTTGTTTTTTTGTCTTTCTGGGGTTACCAGGACTGGATTGAACATCAGAACACCAGCATCCATATTGAGAGCTGCAGACGTCTAAGGAAACAGTAAGTTTGGAACCATTTGAAAATAAAACAAAAAGGCCAGGAGTTCATTTGGGTTAAACTTTTTTTTTCCCCTTAATAAAGGTACCCGGACTGGAATGTAGAGACTGTTTCTGTGTCAAGGTAAGTCTTTGTGTTCTGCTCAAATTTTTATTTTTTGATAATGGAGCATGATGTCCCGTGATACAATTGTGATATTTATGTACTTGTATCGTAGACATGATAGGAACACATCCCTGGATCGTCGAAGTCCAACACGACGAACTCGTTCTCCGTCTCGCTCCCAGTCGTGGTCTAGATCACCAAGCCCTTGGCGCTACCATGGCCGGTCTGGGTCGCGCAGCCGCAGACTGCGTTCCCGATCCCGGTCCCGAAGCTCTCGGAAGTACCGCCGCTCCAGGAGTCGCAGCCGCTCACCCCGCCGTGCCCTGCGAAATAGCCCCCAAGTCCACCGTCGATCCCGCACTCCACGCCGCTCCCGCTCACGTAGCTACAGTCATCCCTCCCGCCGGCTGAGCCCACATCGATCTAGCCCACGTCGGTCAACCCGATCTTCCAGCACAGAGAAGCTTGCCAAGAAGCTCATAGAATCCTCAGGTAGGTCAATGCCATGATGTCTTCCATTGTAGTGAATTGTCTATAATTCCTCTGATACTGAGGATTTTCTTAATTCTGTGTTATGCCAGGATTGTCTGCAACTGACAATGTCACCCTGGAGGCCATGATGCAGTCATTGGCCCCGGCCCTCATGGCGGAACTGGCCAAGAGAAAGATCAGCAGCAAGAAGAGTTCATCATCATCTTGGACATCTAAAAAGACTGAATCTTTGAAACACCGTACTGTGTCCAAGTCTAGCCACTCCTCAGCTGCCCGAAACACTTCTTCCAGTGATGTGAAGTTAAGTGCGTCTCAATCAAAGGTCTGTTCCAATTCTTCTTGTACTGTTACTGTGTTGTAAAGAAAAGCTTTACAGAAATGTTTGAAAAGTCCTGTTGTAAAAGTTTGCAGTTTTGGAAAGAAACAGCACATGCCCCCATAAATATCTTGTTCCTGTAGGTTGATTTTACAGTTGCTGTTGAAAAGCAGTTTTCTTTTTTGAATTGGATTGATGGTTGCATAAATGTAAACTGTGAATGATACAAAGTTTTCTGCTCTCTTAGTTGCTTTCATTCTTGTATGCAGAATGTCAGAGTAAAGAAGAAGGCCGGCCCCGGCACCGCCTGTTTACTCCGGCTGAAAGGAATTCCATTTAGCGCTAGCCACCAGGACCTTGTGGATGCAGTGGAACCATTTGGGAAGATAAACCATGCAATTCTCATGAAGTCCATAAAGGAGGTAAAGCTAAAAATGCTTCTTCCATCCTTAACCACAAGCAAATGGTTCTTTATGGTGCCAAAATAGAGTACTTAAGAGATTATTTATGTATTTTTTTAAGGCATCCGTGTGCATGGAAAGGGAGGAAGATGCCAAGGCTCTCGCTGAATGCAGGAACTTGAAGATCCGAGGCAGAGTCATTGAGATTTATCTGGCAAAAGTACGTCTTTTCGATTTGCTCTCCCGTTTGTTCATAGTCGCCAGGTTTTGAACAGGTTTCTTACCGCCCCCTTATTGGTTACTTAATGGTGTCCCTTTTGTTTCTGTGTTCAGGATGTGGCAAAGGAACAGAAGAAAGCAGTCATGAAGAAGTATGTGGTTTCTCTTCCCTGTGGATGTAATTGAAATGATGTTTATGTACTGGTGGTTATGGTCTCTCTCTTTCAGGAAGGAGATGCCTGCAAGTAAATCATCCAGGGCAAAGGTACCCGCCAGAAACCTGGGTAAGTTGTGTAGTTTGCTGTTCAGCTTGAATTATATGCCCGTGTCTTCTCTTTTAAATATTAAACATGAGGTCAAGCAGCGGGCTTCAGACAGACCTACTCTGGGAGAAATCATCTTTGCTCCTGAAAAAGTTGTTTTAAACTTTGGTGATGGGTTGATAAAGCGAAAGTGCACATCAAACTTTAAGTGTACAGAATGAATCTTTAGCTCCTGTGTGTTCATCGCCTCTGCAGGTACCAGCGTGATGAAAAAGCCAATGAAAAAGGTATAAGCTTCCGAAATTGAATAAAAATTGAAGCTGCTATACATCTCAAGAGTCTGTTTACTAACAATATATCCATCATCGCAGCAGGAGGTGTCGAAGTTTGTGGTGGAGATCTCCGGTCTGCCCGAGAGTGGATGTACTGTGGAGGACCTTGCCAAATTAGCCAGCCCCTTTGGGATTGCCTCTGAGGTCACCATTGCAGTTACCAAAAGAAAGGTATTCACATGAAATAAAATGAAATGTTGGGATAATGCAGCACGGTGTGCAGCTACACATTGAGTTTTTGTACATGGATGCAGGCCTTATTGGGGCTGCCTGACATGGAGGCCTTGGAAAAAATGGTGAAGGCCTGCAAAGATGCCCCTCCGAAGATACAGGACCATCAACTGACAGTTACTCCGGCATCCAAGCCAGTAGATCTCAGTAACGTGGTAAGGAAGCATTTACAGTCCTGTGAAGTTAGATTCCACAGGTTGCGGAACGAAACTGATTTTTTTTCTTTGATTTATGCATTTTGCTTCAGGAGTCCTTGTTCAAAGTATTGATGGAAATGGAGAATCCTGCTGTGAGTAGCCCCTTATTTCAGTTTTATATTTAGTGCATTGAGGAGGCAGTTGAATACAGTCATTTCAGCATGCAGAGGATCTTTCAAAAAATGTTGCATTTTTGCATCAGAATTGCACACAGCAGACTGAAATGTCTGATGTGTCCATTGATACCAAACTTGTTTTGGATGGTTAGCCAGCACACTTTATCCTAAAGCCTTTCAATTGGTATCTGTTTTGGTGTATGTACCAGTACCAATGCCTACCAATTTAATGTTCTCCAATGCTCGCCTGTGAGAAATTTAAGTATAAAACGTAAAGAGAAATTTCGGAAGTGATGTAACGATATAATGGTAGGTCATTCAAAATTTAATTTTATACAGTATCTTTTTTCCAACATGTAAATAAGACATCTTTGCTAAGAATCAAGATGAATTGACCTCCAGTCTTCTAATTCCAACCCTGCAGGAACTGGCTGGCCTTGCAGACAGGTTGCTTGTGGTCAGCAATGTGCCTGTGGGCAGCAGTGGTACCAACGACGTCCAGGAGCTTGTCAAGCGTTTTGGTGCCGTGAAGCAGGCTCTGGTGCTTAACTACAGGGTCAGTCCGGATTTATATTATTTATATTAATTCATATTTATATTAATATTGATTTATATTTAGCATGCTGTGTGGATATGTGGCTCTACAGATAGCTGGCAATCTTTTGGTATTAAGGTGAGGATATTAAGGGCAACGTTTTGAACAACGTTGCCAGGTAGTTGCCCCCTAGGTGGGACAAAGGGCAATTCATCTGGATCTGGATGATTACAAAAATTGCCCACTGACAATCAAAGTTTCTCAAATAGAAATATGTTGCTCTGTCTCAGTGGGGAAAGTGGCCGGCCGCTTTGCTCAGGAAGATGCCCTTAGAGGTTTATGTGGAGTTTGGGGCATGTTCTGAATACTTTCAGTGGTAATAATAGACCTGCAATTGATTTTGTTTTTTGAAACAGATCATTTTTGAAATGGATTCGGGCTCTACAGCCCAGGCAGTTCACGCCCGTTTCCTGAAGTTCCCCTGTATCATCCAGAACAATCCCCTAACTTTTTCTGTCATCATCAAGCCTGCAAAAAGCACGGAGGAGGTAGATGGTTTTAACTTAAACCCTTCGGGTGTTTAACACTTTACACAAAATTAGCTTTAAGTAGTTGTATTACTACTGTGTTCCTAAATGGTCACAAGCCAACACTGTGTGGCAATATTCCTTACATTTTTATTAATTTAATGTTTGTTCTGTAGGTCAAAAAGAAGACTGAAGTTAAGCAGAGGTAATGGTCTTAATTGACTGTCCTGAGGATGTTTGAGGCTGTTACCAGTTACACATGTTTATATTGTTATTTGTTGCCTTTTAGCTTTAAACCAGGAATGAAACCCTATGATTCTTCGAAAAAAGGTTCTGCATCCTCCAAAGCTACTTCTGGTAAAGCAAAGGCAGGTAAACCCCATGCTAGCCCCTTTGGCACAGTTAAAGATATGCCTGTTTTTGCCCGGGGTACAGCTGCCAGCAGGGCGTCAGCAGCCACCTCCAAGACTGCTACTACTACTACCTTCTCTTCAGCTACTACAGCCAGTTCCGTGGCTATTTGTACCTCTGGTACTGCAGAAGCTTCCGAGACAGAAGTTGCCCAGGGTCAAACTAGCGAGGTTCCGGCCAGCAGTGTCAGTAGTGTTGCATTAGTGTCAAGCCTCAGCTGTTCTGAAACGGTGGCTGAGGTCGAAGCACCCCCTATAACAACAGAGGAATGGGTCTTTGAGAAAGAACCTCCAATGGACATTGAAAACCAGCAGACCGGCCTGTGTGATTCTTTGAAGAACAGCACAGTAGTGTGTCAGACAGAGAAGGATCAGCAGGATCAGCCGAAGCCAAAGGAGCAAAGCGAGGATGAGCTTAATGGGGGCCCTGCTCCGTCTGTCCATCATCCTGACGAGTCTGTCATCATTGAGCCAGCAGAGGATCATACCAGTACTGTTATGGTTGATGATTCCAAACAGAATACCGAGGTAAACCAAGCTGAAACCACTGCAGCTGAACCTGTTCTGGCCAGTACCGATCCACTGGTCTCCAGTACTGATAGTCAGACAATCAAACCAGAATGTGACATGATCACTTGCTCGGTTCCATCCGATACAGTTGACCTTACAGGACTGGGAGCTTTCGACTCCCCGCGGTCCACAGCAGGGCCCTCAGGCACAGTTGACTTAGCCAGCATCAGCAATCTATCCGTCCCTGAGCCCCAGCCCGACCTCGCTCAGCCGCAGCCCGACCTCGCTCAGCCGCAGCCCGACCTCGCTCAGCCGCAGCCCGACCTCGCTCAGCCGCAGCCCGACCTCGCTCAGCCGCAGCCCGACCTCGCTCAGCCGCAGCCCGACCTCGCTCAGCCGCAGCCCGACCTCGCTCAGCCGCAGCTTGAACGTCAGCCGTCCATCCCTGTGCACCAGCCATCCATTCTTGAGCACCAGCCTGGAGCAGACAGCATCCAGCCTGCTGCTGGCACAAAAACCCCATCCCCTGACGGGCCGGACGACAAGTCATTGGATTTCCCTCCTGTGACGCCCGAGATCCTACGGGCACTGGAGAAAGCGGTGCAGGAATGCCGCATGCGTGCCTCTCTGCAGGCCAAAAACAGTTGCATGGCCTCCTCAGTTGACAAGAAGCCGCGGCCTCTGACAGAGAAGAGCCGTTGCAGTGATTCTCCAGAGAAGGACCGACTCTCCAGGACCAAGAGTCGAGCACAGTCTGATGAAGAGCATCCTCCCATAACATGGAGGGGTGGTTCGTCTGGGTCATCGTCAGGGTCACGGAAAAGCAAGCATGATGACAGCCCTGCCTCCAAGAGAGTGAAAGGGCGTGAGGACAGTAAGCACAAGGTGAGGCCCGGGCCGGACCGAAGGCGAACATGCATGCGGCATTGTGGGAGGGTGACGGTACCTTGTAATCTGGAGCAGCGTGTGGCTCAGTGGGCTAAGCCTCTGTCCCTGTGGTCACCGGTTCGAGCCCGGCCTCAGCACATCTGTAGGTCCTTGAGCAAGGCCCGTAAGGCCCCCTGGGTGCGTTTATGGGTGACTGTCCTTCGCGGCCAACTTACTCTCACCTATGGAGCAAGCTGGGGGAAGTGTAAAGAGAATATCCCCACGGAGGATCAATAATATCAATCAAATTATTGTTATATGTTCACTTACCATCCAGGTTAATAAGTCTGGACACATGACTTCACACTCCTTTGCTTTTTACAGAGTTATAACACCCGCTCTTCAAAGACACAAGGCAACTCTAAAGCAGTAGAGTCGAAACCAGTAAGTGATTGTTTGTAATATAGTCTTTGTTGATATTTGTGAAGAATTTTGTAAATACGCTTTGTTAACTCAATTCATAAGAGAATGTATTCTTCAGTTTTTTGTATTTCCAGGTTTTGCGGCAACACTATTACCCAAATATCCCGTATCTGAAATTTATCTGAAGTTTTATATTTTCATTAGTTGAAATTGCTGCTATCCAGCCACATAGTATTTTGGTATACTCTCTTATACCTTTGGTTCACTTTAATCTGAAATATGAAGTTTGGTGTATTTTGTTTTTGTGTGTGTGTATGTATGTATAATATACAAAATAAAAAAATGTAATATAAAAATATCCAGTAGCAAGTACGCATTTGCCATATGTCCAAATGTGTATTTACTTTATGTGCATTCACGCTGTTATGACAAGAAATCCGTTTGGATTTTAGATTTAATCCCAGGAGTACAGATTAGCCACATAAAGGTTAAAATGTGCAGTGCACTGCACACGTAAAATATATACACATTTGCGCTGCTACGAGAAGTTTCCACGTGTATTGCTTATTTGCGTACCAGTTACGTGCACCTGTTTGTTAACTTATCTCTCTTTGTCTGATCCCACTGTTTTTAGAGTGATATATTCATCAAGTTCATTGTGGTATTGTCATAAGATGCTAACTTTGCTGCAGCATAATAGTGTCAGTCGTCAGGGACATAGTCATCTTACCATAAGATGCACAAACGCACTCACACAAGTGCCTGTGCTATGCAGAACTTTCATTAAACGGAGAACACAAAGGATCCAAAATCGGAATATCTGGCTGATATTCTGGGCTGGTGGAGATCTGGCTGGACTGGTGAGGCTCACTCACAAGCAGCAAGTTAAATAAACCTGAAGTAGAGAAAACGAATACCAATGGGTCCAGAGCGTTCATGAAAGTGTTGTGAAATTTAAGTGGTACAAATCAGCCACAGTCGTAAAATTTGCTGTGAAGTGTAATGCTGTGCATGCGCAGATATGCGAGGTACAAATAGGACAGGTGGTATGGATTGGATCAGAATCGGAATGAGATGAGGTCATTAAACGAGCACTAGGCAGGCATTACACGGTAGAAAACAATGTGTAAATAGTGATATAAATATGACAGTTCTGTCTCCATCCAGCTATTTTTATCCAGATGCGGATGATTCTAAATATTATGCAAAAATAATCGCGGTCAGTTCAAATCATCACAGTCGGGCGATTATGTAATAATTGTGACAGGCCTACTAACGTAATTTTTTTTTTCAGACATCTGTTTTGGAAAATGACATAGTTTGAAGGCAGATGTTCAGATTTGTTTTGGAACTGAGAATGCGTGTTTGACATGTCGTCATGTTTAGAACAATATTTAGAAAAATCACTTTTGTTTGCTAATTATTTGGCCATTGATATCTGCTGTCACCCAGATAGAAGAACCATCGCTGGACGACTTCAGTGAGGACACATTTCCCTTTGACCTAGATGAGTTTGTGACTGTAGATGAGGTGGGAGAAGAAGTGGACATGCCGTGGCCCCAGGACCATTTCTTGCATGACGTTCAGCCACCAACCAAGCGCAGGAGGTCCCAGGAACCAACCAAGGGACAGCAGTCACTAAAAAAGCCTTCTGCTAGTTCGACCCCCAGAAGCCAAGCCGAGAAAAAAGCTGCTGCCTCAGTTTCTAAGCCTCTCAAGAAGTCTGGCCAGTCTGCTAAAGCCAAACAAGGTAAAACATCTGCAAAGTTGACAGGTCACAAAACAAGAACAGACTTCACAGCAGCTGCAGATCAAGATGCTTCCATAGAAACTGTCAAGTTAGAGGTGGTGCCAGCAGACTCCACCCCTGAGCCTGTGCCTGTCATATTGGAGAGTGAGTCTGAGGTGGTGAGAAAATATTCCGCAGCAGTGGCAGATAAGCAGGAAGAATCAAAAGAGCCTGGACAAACAGTCTGCCCTCAAGATGGATCTTTCCCTTCTGCCGCCGTGGAAGAGGTCCTTCAGATCCCCCTTACTGAGGAGCTTAAAGCAGAAGATCGGCAGGCAGTCCAACCCACAGAGAAGTTTCAAGCAGAATCAGAAGGTGAGGGAACAGAAGTGGCCCTGGTCACACTGGATGAGGTAAGTGAGGAGGAGGAGGACTTCCCAGAGGATGAAGAAGAGTTGCTGTGCCTGGCAGGCGCCGGGGAAGACCCAGAAGCACTGGTGACTGTAGATGAGGTCGGTGGAGATGAAGACCCTTTTCTGCAAGCAGTTCGGGACTTGCAGGCTCTAGTCACACTGGATGAAATAGTAGAGGAAGACGGGAACGAGGAACCCAGCAGCGAACGCTTCCCTTTTGGCCTAGATGACGAGACTGGGGAGGCCTTCAACCCCGAGGTCAGTTCTGCTTGCCAATGCCAGGTCTGTGTTCTGAATTAGGATTGGCGGCGTGTTAATCTTTCTCGCTTTACTTCGTACTTGTGACAGTCCCACGCCTCATATTAATCATATGTCCGTGCAGGCCCTAGTTACCCTGGATGAGACGCAGGGTGATGATGAAATGGAGGAAGAGGAAAGCAAGAAGAACACTGGAAAAACAACAACGCAGCTGTCCAGTGCTGCAGGTAGAGACTCCTGCTCGTGTCGGAAAGTGTGTTTTGCATCAGTTGGCTTTTTGCAACACAACCATTTTTTTAAGGGGGAAAAAAACTTGTATATTTTGAAGATAAGTCTCTCCTCTGACTTTTCCCACCTGGGGTATTCTGGTACCATTCCCATTTCCCCAGCAGAGATGCTGGAAGTCTAGTCTGAAGGATGTACTAGGAATAGATTTATGCTTCATAGGCCTGGGTATTGGCATGGGTACCCTGATTTGATGTCGATTCAAAAAGCAACAAGTCTTTTCACTCTGATTCCATATCAATCCGATGCTAATATAGCAGCTTTCCATCTTTGGAGAGATGTTTAAAAAGCTCTAAATGGAACACAGATTTACAAATGATGCAGAGGAAACAAATTGTGCAAAGCACTAAAAAAGGACAAAGGCTTGCATACCAAAATCTTTTTATTTGAAGAACATATGGGTGTACAGTGATCACCCCGCCTATTGCAGAAGTTATGTTCCAGACCCATCGGCGATAGGTGAAAATCCATGATACAGAAAGACCATATAAACAAACTTTTTTTTAATGGTTCAAGCCTTGAAATACCCCTCCCACATGCTTTAAATACATGTGAACGTATTAAGGCACACTTTGTAAATGCATATATGTGGATGTTGGGCTAAGGATATAAGTAACATAATAATAATATGTAATGTATATGTATGTTGCGGAGAACTGTGATGCGTTGGGGGAAAATGCGCGATATGGGGGCGCGATAGCTGAAGCGCGATGTAGCGGGCATCACTAGTTCCATTAAAAACAAAACCAACCTCTCCCCTTCAAAGCATAAAAAATCACTTCTGACTGAAAAGAATAGTGAGCAAGTATGAAACTCCCATGCCCTGTTTCAGAATGACTTTAAAGATGTGTGTCAAAACATAAATTAGTCTTTTTATTTGAGAAACGTACAGGTATACATACATTGTTTAATTTTAGCTTTATTCGGTCTACGTTTGTACATTAGTGAATGTCTTAATCAAACCAGATATGTTTTAAAAACGACAACAAGCACAGCACTGTAGTGTTAATGTTGCAAACAAATGTAATTAAGCAACCATTATATGCTGAAAATAAGATAATGGAAAACAATGTAAATAATGAAATTTATTCTTATGCTTACCCACGAATACACCGAAACATTTCATCCACACTTTTCCTTCTGCAGTTCTTGTACACAGCCAGAAACAAATTAATCCTGCAAACTTTGTCACTAATTTGCTTCAGTGTTACCCCTAATGCTTGAAATAAACAGATAATTAATAACAATTCTCTCATAACTGACAGCAGGTCCATCTAATAAGATCAGTTTTCTCCTTGCACGGTTATTCCAATTTTTTTTTTTATTATTTTGCTTTTATGCAACATTGTTTCGCTTCACTTGTAATCAGCTTTCTGAAAATGCTGAGAGAATAAATCCTTACTTGACATGCTTTCATTCACAAATATTTTCAAAGTCGGGAAATGGCATAATTTTACTAGATCAGTCTTGGGATTTTGTAAATCTATATCGAATCATCCAAACAAGCAGGTTCGCGATTAATGAGACTGATATTTTCCCCCACCCCTAATGCTTAGTCTTTAAATGTTTCTTTTATGACTTGCTGGTCTCCATTTTGTAGAACTTGGAGAAACTGAGTCCCCAGGAGCTGAGGAGCTGCGCAAGATGAACTTTGTTACTGTTGATGAAGTGGGTGAGGAGGAGGAGGAACTCCAAGGGGAGGAAGGTCAGTTTATTTGGAGGGCGGGGGGGGCAGTAGGTCTGCAGAGCAGCGCCGCTCACCTCCCATTTATGTTATACATCTTACTGTCAGTCCCTTATATTATGAATGCAGTAAAGTTTGGGGGGGTTTTTTGTATGTGGATTCTTAAATCTCAATTCACTGAGTAACAATTGATTGGGTTAATTTCTTGCACTTTTCTGTTGTAAAGTTTGTTCATGTACGGAATATATAGATTTTTTTTGGTGCACTAAGATTACTGGGGTCAGACCGACTGACTGTTTTTGCATGCAGCAAAGAACTCTGTGAGGGTGCCCGAAGTCACTGACGTGAAGAAAGAGGGGTCCAAGGCGCTTGTGACCGAGCCTGCACCTTGCCCTGCCACTGCGCCCCCCTCTACTCAGACTGAGGAGCATCCAGGTGGTCTGGCTCCTGCTTCCACACCAGATGGGTCTGATGTGCCTTCCAGCGAGTCCTTGGCCAAGGAGCAGAGAGAGAAACCCAGCTCGCTGACACAGGAGCTAGTGGAGAACCAGCATGAGCCTCAGCAAGGAGGTGCATTCAAAGGTAGCAACAGGAGAGGAGGGTAGGACAGTAGGTCTCTGCTTGTGTTAGGTATTGTAGGGCTGAGAGATGCCGGCTGCTGGGTCGAGAGGAATTAGGATGTGGTGACTGCAGTTTGTTGAAGGTTCTGGTTACATGGACATTATGGAATTTTCTCTCTTACAGTGGAGAACGAGGCCAGAGCTGAGCTGGTCACGGAGGAGCCTGCTATGAAGAGGTCTCGCTCAGATACTCTATTCCTCAAAGACTCCAAGTTGCCCCCGTTCAGTCCAGACCAACCCATTGGTGAGACGTAGAGCTGTGGATTTCCTTAGAGCAGTTTTACAGTACCCTCCTGCTTTCTGATGCCCTTAGCAACCATGGACCCTGCTATAGTTACATGGAAGCCTTAGTAGACAGTCGTGTTGTTCGGGGTCAGTGTGAAGGAGAAGCTAACCGTAGGTCCATCTTTGTGTAAGCCTGCTGGCTCTGCTTCTTGTTGCATCAATACTGAACCAGCAGTTTTTTTGTTCTTTGGGGCCCTTTGCAGGTCTGGAGTTTGTCGTCCCAAAGACTGGTTTCTTCTGCAAGCTCTGCTCATTGTTCTATGGCAACGAAGAGACTGCCAAGAAAACCCACTGCAGCAGTCTCAAGCACTATCAGAATGTAGAGGTAGGGAGGCCGGGCTGCATCCATGCTTTTGGACCGAGGGGAGTAGTCCAGCTTTTGGCTGTCTGGGGGTGGTGTCCGCTCCTAGGGTTAACATGGCATTTCAGGCTAATTTTAGACTGACTAATCAACTCCTAACTCTTAGCCTCACTGCAGCCACGATGCAACCGATATGGGGATGATTTCTATCTGAGCTTAGTAATTCATTTCATTTACCACAGATGCTACTCAGCCTGGCCATATTTAAAGAGTCTTAGAATCACGCAGGTGGAAATTCGATATCCTCATGCTCCACCACGTGCTTATAAACCAGGAAGCTGAGAATGGGAATATTAATACAACTGTAAAGTGGATCAGTGTGCTATACAACGTGATCTTCATTTTACCCTTTAACCACTGTTTGCAGCTCTCCAAAGAATGGAAAGCCACATTTTCAAAGTCTCTCAGATTTAAACTCGTTTAATGTAAATATGGAAAAATCTATTTAGGTTTATATGTTTTCATATTGCTCTGCATGTTTTTCCACTAAGAAGGAACCTAGGGCTGTGAGTATGAAGTTGATGAAGCCACATTGCATTTTCCTCCAAGTGTGCTAAAGGCAGACCATTGTTTTCCATTCCGTTTCTCCAGAGGTACCTGTTGAAGCAGAAGATTCAGCGAAGCAGAGGCCCCAGTCAAGAGTCTGTGCCACAATGAGTTCCAGCTGTGCTATTTGTTTTGGTTCAAGGGTCCAGTGTTAGTATGATGTAAATCTTAATTTCCTAATTAAATCCTCTGTTAATTTGAGAGAGAGCTGAAAATATATGTAAGTGTGTGTGTGTGTGTGTGTGTGTGTGTGTGTGTGTGTGTGTGTGTGTGTGTGTGTATTTTCAGGCATTTCTTTATGCTAGTATGTCTGCTTTCAGGTTAGAAAGATGGGCCGTGACATCGTAGTGGTCAGCATGCTATTTTTATTTTCATTGTAGACATGGATGTTTCCCTCTGCCCTTTATTTTGCAATTATTTTTGCATGCTTGTTTAACTGTCACTGCAGCCTCCAGTTTTGGTAGGGAAAGGCCCACTGCAGCCCTGAGATTCAGGACTTCTGTGTCAGTGTTTATAACTCATGTCCTTAATGCAGTTTTCCTGCATCAGTGTCACATGGCCTAAATCTTCTTTATTAAATTTACTAGAGTTATGCTGGCCTTCTGTTACCATGGTTGACTTTTTTCGGTCACAGCAATCTCCTCCCCAACAAACTGTATTGTCACATACATGGAAGGTTTTACGTAGTTTGATCAATTTGCAGGTCAACAGAACATTCAAAACAGCCATTGGAAAGAGAGAACATTGCATATTCTGTAAATAAAGTAAATAATTCTCAAATTACTTATGCTTATTAGGCTTTGTTAAGCTTGCATTGCCAAGTTGTTGTTGATAAAGTATAGCTAAAATATATTGTGGATTTTATATGATATAAGTGAATGACTGTCACTAAGTACTGTAACTTTCAATACTAGTAATTGAAAAGTAAAGCATGGCTGTGCAGGGGGTTGCGATGCACAAGAAATCCCAGGTTGAAAGTGTGGTGATATATGTAGTGGAACCAGAGCATGTGAACAGAGCGGAGCTATGAGAATTTCTGCTCCTCATGTCATCATTGTGTGAAATATAGAAACACACAAAAATTTTATGGGTAGGGGGAGTACATGGGAAGGGGGGGCGATGAACGATCAACTGCTTCCAAAGGGGGGCATGACAGGAAAAATTTGAGAACCACTGGTTTATCCTGTCATTTAATATACTGTGCAAAGGTTTTACATTGACTTGCTATACATATGATATGGTACATTAATAAACACTGCACAGGATGTTTACACTTGAGATCGCTGCAGGAACCGGAAAGGGTGACTGGATGTCCGCATAGTTGGCATCAGTTAGAAACTCCTCCTGCTTGTCGCCTTATGTTCTACTACAGTGTAACTGGTAATACTGCTCAGGTTTCCCACGATTTTCCACCCTTCCTCCCACTGTAATCCTGATTTACAGTCTCTCCTGCTAAACTGCCCATTTCCAGTATCCATGCTTTAATGAATGTGAGGATCTCTCTTCGCATGTAGGCTTTTATCCTGGGGAAACCCCACCCCTCCACTCAGGAAAATCTTGGTAGATATGATAGTCAGGAGTAAAGACTGCTCTTCCACTCGTCTGTTCCGGGATTCCTTACATGCTTCTCTATGCTCTCGTCACCACCAGCAGAGTGTTTCACCACACTGGGTATAATGGTTTCAGGTGTTATTTATAGGACTCACTGGAAAACAGCAGCTCTGATTGAAGTGAACTTGCACAGAAGCAGATACCCGGCATGTGACTCAGCAGACAGACATGGTAGATAACTGCTCAGTGGGGTTTTTCAGTCATTAACTCTCTCACTAACTCAATTCCTTTTTAAAATATCAACATCTTTCTTTTAAAATATGATTAATATGTATAATTTTCTTTTAGCATGCATGCAAGAGCCTCAGTTTTGTCATCTAACACCAGTCATCCAGGTTTAACGTATCACTCTGGTTGCTGCCATATAAAGGGGGTATTTTATCATATTATAAAAATTTGGTGGTAATTTTAAAATCCAAGGCATGCAGTGAAATATACGGGGAGATACTTTCTCAGTGGTGTTGATATTGGCCAGAGTAGCAGGCACTGTATTTGATCTTGCGTCAACGTTTTTTAGCTCATGCCTTCCACTGGTTGTGTGTCCTCTGATGTCTTAGAAGTTCCAGGCTTCCCTGTGATCTTGAACCACATTTAGAGGATGGATGGATGTCTTTAATTTACAATACCGGTTGCTTTTTTTCCTCCTAAAATGAAAGCCCAATATTGTACCTTCTGTGTGATTTGCCTGTCAGAATTATGCACTTGACATGTTAAGCAATTTGATTACCGTTCAGATTCACCTCGTAGCATCCTGGTGAGTCATTGCAGCAAGTGGAGACCCCCGAGCAGGATTGCTTTTTTTTTTTCCTGTCCAGTCTATAACGATAGGTGATGAAATGTGACAGGAAATAAAGGGGAGAGCAAGTGGCTGCTGGTCTTTGTGGGGTCTTTGATATTCCGGAAGGCTCAATGAATGCCAGCAAGTGAAATGTATCTAATTCTGGTTTGATGGTATTAGTGCGCAGCATGAAACTGGAACACAAAATGTGATTTTCTTCAACCTGTGAGCTTACTGGACCCTGGAGATTATACAGGTACTATGTACAATGACGACCTGTGTAAGACAATCCAAGCTCTGTGTACACAATGAATGGCTAATCAGCTAATATTTGAAGTAAATTAAATATTAATTGAATTTGCATTGAAACATGCATACAGTACATTATGGCAATATTAATTGCAATATATTCTTTTTTTTTGGGTTTCTGCCTGACTTTTTGCCTCAGTGTGAATAGAAGACCCTCCTGAGTGGCTATGGAGGGAACATGCTGCTGGCCCTTTAAGAGCAGCCTCATCTGATTGAAAGGACAGTGTGTGTGCGCACGTGTGTGTCTGCGTAAGCCAGCCAGTCTGAGCGCAGAGACAGCAGAGGCCTCATACCCCACGCTCATTCTCCAGCAGGACTGCGTGCTCGCTCTCTCCTCCTCTATCTCCCACTGTACTCTGTGAAAAGGTTAGACGGATAAGTCACACTGAAGTCTTTAAGGGATTTCTATGTGCTCGGGAACCTCCATCACCCCTCGAGGTCGTCCCGTAACACTCTGTCTGGAGTGGGAGCTGGCTGCAGGAGGTACCGGAGCCTGCCCTAACCATCCCGATGCTGCGGGTCTTCGTCCGGCACGCTCAATGCGTGTTAACGCCAGACGAGGACGTCAGCGATGCCTACTGCTCCATCACCTTCCAAGGTAGGGGCCAAGATGAGCGCGAGGAGGCCGCACGTAGGGGCCCCCTGGCTCTCCTGCTTAGCGGGGAGATTCCCTCCCTGTCTGCCTCCCGCTCAACAGCTGCTCAGACTATTAATGGCTTTCCCAGTCAGCCCCCTATTTCTGCAGTGCTTCCCGTCTTTCCTCCCTGGGGGGCAACTGGGTGTGGAGGGAGTCCGGTTGCAGTGATTCAGAGGTTACATGCAGCGATTGGGACATTCCCTAATTAAACATCACACTTTCATGCACTGTCACAATGAGCTGAAAAGGGCAGATTTTAATGTCTGTGAGTTAGCGTCTGTGTTATGTTGATGCTGCTTCTCTGCTACTATGAGTAAAAAATGCAGTTCATTACTGCAGTAGAGTATAATATGTACCTTGGGGCATTTACTGTTAATCAGCAGTTACTTTGAGTTCCTCACATGACTGTTGTTTTTTTGCCCTTTGTCACTCTTACGAGCAAATCCTGCGTCCAGTGGGCTTCCACCACACATGACTGCTGCTCCTGTGATGATGCTGCTAGCAGGATAGATTGTGCTCTTCAGAGATTTTGATAATGACTGCAGTGGGGTGACGTTGCCAGGGGTAACCCAGGGCCTTTGCGGAGGAAGCTGAATGAAGACCTTTTAAGCTTAGTCACAAGACAGGAGAGGAAGATCAGGTTCAGTAAGTCAGGGCTGTAACCATAAGCTGGACTGCAGGGAGCGGTCGATTCGTCCAGCCCCTGCTGCTGATCCCCTTACATCTCGTCCCAGCATTCCTCAGCGTGAGGCATGGTGTAGCCTCTCATGGGCACATTACGCCTTTTGCTGTACAAATGTCTCTGCTGTGGATCTTGCCCTTATATGGAGGATTCCTCAGTCATCCGTAGTGTCAGTTTTCACTCTGAAAAGAGAAAGAAAGTAATCTTATTTTCCATTTCACTATTGTGGCCCTTTGTTGTTGTTTTTACAAAGTCATTCTGTAACCACTGTGATAGGCTGGCCCCCATCCTGGGTTGTTCCCTGCCTCGTGCCCATTGCTTCCGGGATAGGCTCCGGACCCGCCGCAACCCAGAAGGATAAGCGATTTGGAAAATGGATGGATGGATGGATGTATGCTGTAACCACCATGGCATTGCTACAGTTTCTATTACAGGTAGACAGGTCCAGCCTGTAATAATAGACCATTTTTAAGCACAAATAAGTCATGAGGGTTTTTCTGAATTGCTAAAACATAACCAGAAAACCTCATTATTCACATTTTTTCAACTTCACAAAAACCTTCAAATATTTGACTCAAAACTATTTAATCTTCTGTCAAAGGTACACACTGCTTTTAGGTAATTTACAAAGGCAGTCAAAATATAACACATTTTGAGCTTTCATTACATGCAAGAGCTAAAAAAAAATGAAAACACCGCTAATCTTAGCTTTTCTTACTGTGTACAAAAGAAAATGACTGTGCATATGGTCTTTTGCATGTTCATTTGCAGTATTAGAAATCAATTGCATCCCTAGACTAAAGAAAATGAACTCTTTACAAAAATGTATGTATATAATTATACCTAAAGCAATATGAAAGGTTTTCAGAATTCAACATTGCAAAAACATTACTGTATACTGTAATGATAAAATCGTTTTGAGACGATTAATTTTGCCAGATGAGTCACAGGGTTTGAGAATGTAGTTTGTAAACTGGGTTTTCTGTTTACAGTTTGAGCAAAGGATGGAATGTCTAAGGAACTGTGCTTTAGCAATTCAGGAAAACATACAGAAGCCCAAGGAGCTACACTGTACGGTCAAAAGTGTGTGGACACCGCTATTAATTATACTACGGGACCGTTGAATGCTTGAATCTGATTGGCTGACGAACGTTCTGATGTGTGCAATTATTTTCAGGGAAACGCACGGCGAACGTAGTTCCAGGCAGCTCTCTTGACCGCATTACAGTTCCATATCACTTCGCATAGTTAACTGTAATAACGGAAGTTAGCATACAGTACCTATACAGCACACAGGACTAACAAAAACAACAACATGGCAGACGATTTTCCGAAAGTAAATTTTAATATTTACGGTGAATATGAAACTTTCAACAACTGGGCTGCAGCAGTATTAGTTAGCCTAGTGTATCAACTTAAAGGCTACACATGACATTTCTCACTAGCGAGGTAATAACAGCGCTGCATCTTAAAGCAGACTTACAGTTTAGAGACGGTGCTTCAGACCACTGTTGAGGGACACACAGAGGTAGCCTAATTCATACAAGCTCTCTCTGTTTCTCTTTCTCTGTGTCTCTGTCTCTCTCGCTCTCTTTCTAATAACTTCATTATTAACTGCATTAGTCTGCTATTAACGGCTCAAGCCTCCATTGCCAGCTTTAAAATGACATTTTGGAACTAGCAAAAGAGTCGTTGGATGAGATGCGGAAGAAATAATCCTACTCACAGTAGCGATTTAAGTAGAAAAACCGGAAGAATCCCTTGAAATATATCATTTGATCGATGTCTTGAGGTGTGGCAACCGTAGTATAAGCGGAATAATTGACTCCGGACCGTTGAATTATTAGAAAAATAATGCACACCCAAGGTGGTGATGCGGCCACGACGCGAAGCAGATTCAACGGCCCGTCGTCAATTATTCCTTACTTAATGGATTTGGCTAAGAAAGTCACACCCTTATGCATATAACCATACAATCCTCTAGCAACATACAGAAGCTATGGAATGACTGCTTATACAGAAGAGGTCAGTGACTTCCCACTTGGCACGCTCATTGGTGGTCCAACAAAACGTCCAACAAGTCAGTTCATCATATTCATACTCTGCTAAAGCCACCCTGGTCAGCCGTGATAGTGAAGGTCAACATGTCTGGGGGCAGGTTCAGTTATGAAGTGTTAAGCCACATACATCCACAGAAAGGGACCAACATGAATATCCAACCTGAATGGCAGCAAATCTCACAAGAAATCTTCCAACATCTTATGGACAGTCTTCCTAGAAGAGTAAAGGATATTATAGTAGGAAAGTGAGCCCGTCTTCATATCAGTACCTTTGGGTTTGGAATGAGATGTTGGAGAAGCTGGTGACCTCATACCTTATATGTAAGTGTGTGTGTGTCTAATTTTCACAGGGGAGGAATCATGATATTTTTAGAAACTTTTCAGAAAACCAGGATGTCATCTAACTTGAATATTATTTACATATTATTGTTTTTATACAATATATAAAGTCTAATGTACTTATGCATGTCGACTAACTGGTGCAGTGATGTTTAATTTGAGAATGATTCTAATAAAATAAATAAATAAATAAAGAGCCTAGCGGAAACTGCAGTCACTTTTCTGGTCAAAAAAGGAAATAGCATGTTCTATTCTGTGCTTTTCTACAGTTAATTCGTTTCTAATTTTTGACTGTTTTGGCTCTAAATAAACCCCATCTATGCCTGGCATGACAATCCTATATTTTGGAATTTTTTCACCTTCAACAGTTTACTTGAACTACTTTAATTTCAATTATTTTGTATTAGGTTTCATATGTAGTGATATACTGCAGTCATATCAACTACAGAAGACTGATTATTATGTTCATGTAATATCTATTCAAAACCCCCTTTCCACAGAAACATGCTATTTAATACTATATAGCTTATCTCTGCATTTTAATTTCAATGCCGTTTTGCTTCATTTTGTAACAGTGGGTGGCGCTATTTAACTTGGAAATTTACTGTACCAGTGATTAGCTGTAATTAAGGATTGTTACGGCATACGATACTTACCATGCTTAAAAATGAGAATTCTATTACTGATCCCATTGATGTTTCCTCAGACTGAAAAGGCTGGCTCAGTCACGAGGAAGAGTAACGGAACATTTAAAGATGGAAATACTGCTACAGTGTTAACCTTAGACGTTGCAACAAATCCAGGTGTTCGTTCTGACAGAGTATCTCACATTATAGTGAGATGTCACTAATCAGTCCTGGGCTGTAAGGCCAAACTCTTGCTGTTCTTCACCTAATTTCCCAGTACCAGTCTTTGACGACCAGAATCTTACAATGTTTGCAGGTTTCCCCATTAAAACACGCATATTAAACCTGGTAATTACTTGATTAAGATGTGTTTGAGCAGAAAAATCAGCAAAATATGCCTTCTAGGACCTCAATTGGGGAACCCTGGCCTAATTCTTAGCTAAACTTAATTCATTTCACTTTATCGGGAGATGTGGTCCAGCAAGTCGCTTGAGCATAGCAGCAAAGCATAAGAGCAGGAAATGTCCATACTTCCTCCAGAGGCGTGCCACTTGGCAGTGTGTGCGCACTGTGGTCGGCTCCACTCCATGTATTATAGGCTGTTGTGAGCAAAGTGAAGGCAGACTGTGGACCTCCTGCTGATCTGCTGTATGGGCCAGCTGACACATAGAATCACACAGCTTTTCCTCCCCGCTATGTGTGGAACGTCTGCGGTGTGACACAGGCACTGAGTGCTTAGTCTCAGGTCCTGAGGGAAAAATGTTGCGTTGTATTCTTCAGCGGGCCAATAACTTGCCCAATCTGGAAAAGGGGGAGCGGCACAGCGACCCGCTGGCCAGCGTTACGTTCCGAGGTAAGGGCCGAGTTTGCTGTGGTTGCTGGGGGGGGGCAGAACTCGCTGAGCCCCATAGCTGCTGTTGGATTTAATACCTTGTTCATAGAGAAGATGGATAGGTGAGAGTTATCTCTCTCTAACACGGCTGGAGAAAGCTACAGCTGAATGAGCTACCTGTTGTATTGGGTTCTTGTTATTAATACATTTCTGCCACTTTTCCTCATATGTTCAGAGATGGACAATCAAAGTGTCCTTTAGTGCATTTAAGTTCTGAAATTACACAAACACTAAATACTCCTTGTGATGGTTTTTGTGAAATAATATCAGTACATAAGTTGGGTTAAACGATGAAAAGAGAACTCTGGTTATATCTGTATCAAACGTCAGTCATTAGTCAGATTTCCTATCAGAATAAGTTATACCCGTCTAAACTGACTGCGATGATTAAGTTACTCCACATGAAATGAAAACAAGAAATGAAATGAATTAATGATGAAGCTGATATGAAGCTTTATTTGTCATGTGAACCAGAATATCCAACCCAGCTATCCTTTGTAAAGGCACCCTCACACACAGAGGTACAGTTCAGAGACTTACCTCATGTACTTCATTTATTGGGATCCCGTTTATAATTTTCCTTAGAGTGACGCACAGTTGTCCCTGTTGGAGGAAGGAAGGGGAGCTTGAATGATAATTATGTCTCAGTGACTGGTGTAAGACACATTCTTCTTTTCCATTGTCGCGATGCATGCTGTTCTGGCGAATAAGTGTTCAGCCTCTTCACGGGGTGAGTGACAGTTCCTGCCATTGTCTGCACTTCCTGCTTCATCCCACAGAAACTCAAGACACATGGCTGTGCATGTTAACATTAATAACGACTTGCTAGCTTTAAGAAAGATATGGAATATTTTGTCTTTCAGTATATCTACTCCATGGAGCCCCTAAAAGGATATGGGAAGAGGAAATAAATAAATAAATAAATAAATAAATAAAATAAATAAATAAAAAAAATAAATAAATATATATATAATATTGATGGAAGGGAAAAAGACCTCCCAGTAATTCTGTATTTAAAAGTAAAAGGATAGAATTAATGGACTGATAAGTATAAAGTAAATGACACAGACATGTCCGGTAGAGTCTGGTTTAAGCATTAGACTGTGGGGGTCAATGCAAATCATCTAACTCTCAGATTATGTATTTTTATATGTATTTATTAATAAATTCACCAGCAGTCTATCGCTTAAAAGTATGTTTTACTGGACATGTCCATGTCATTTAGTTCTATAGTTATTAATTTATTCTACCCTTTGCAGTGTGAATGACCATAGTATTTTATTAGTTTTTGTAGCTCAACCAGTGGACCAGTGACGCAAAGGTTGTTGGCTCAAATCCCAGGCAACACATACAAACACTAGCCCTTCCCTCTACTCTAAGTTGCTTAGGATAAAACAGTCAAGTATGATAAAGCAATGATAATATATATATTTTTTAAATGAGAATAAATTCTAAGGTAGCATGGGGGGGGGGGGGGGGTTCCTGAAGAAACCCTATATGAATATAAGATGAACATGCAGATTCTACTCAAACAGTAGGGGGCAGAATTCACATACCCAGCCCTGCACATGTGAGCCAGCATTGATAGCCATTGCAACACTCCGCTTTCCTTCAAAATAAACACAAATGATAATTAGACCAACATGACGAGACAGCTGGGTAAGACGTATTACCTCTGTTATTTGTTGGCACATTAGCATATTTCTTAAAATCAAAATCATGCAGCAACTGCATTGCCTTAAAACCTGAATAACTGCTGATGTGCAATGAGAGGAATGAAGCGAGACAATCCTAAGTGGTGGCACCATGGGACCTGAAAATCAGTGCAAGATATTCCGATCCAAGGATAGCATGAAATACTCAGCATCTCTCTTAGTTCACCTTGGGGAGACCTCTGTTTCTATAAAAACAAGACTGTTAACACTATACTTGATGGGGCACAAATACTTCGCAATAACTCAGTTACTATACTGAAGTACAAATCATGAACAAATATAGACGCTTCTTGATATAAAACACGCATCATGTTTCATTAATGATGCACAACTATGAGATCACTATTTAATTTGTGTTATTCATGACTGGTTCCTTCAGTAGTTCACAAAGTTCTACAGAATTAACAGATACAGTAACAAATATCATAGCTGTTTATGATAAAACATGTCACGATTCATTAGTGATGAACTGACATAGTACTGTGATTGAGTGTAAAACATCCTGCTTTAAAGTTCAAATGCCACTGATAATGTGTATCTTAAAATAATGTCACTTTTGCATAGAAGCATTATATATATACAGTCGAACCTCGTTACTACGTACCCCGGATACAACGTTTTCACCTTTTCAATGTACAGGTTTCTAATTCCCGTTTTTAGCCTATGCATTATTCCAATAGCAGCCATTGTTTACAGCGTACACCCTTACAGCGTAAACTTCGATACAACATCCAAATTTCTAGAGAAAATACGAAAACTAACCACCGTTACAACGTACAGCGCTCTCCCCGCCCACCACAACTTGTGTCGCTACATCTACCTGTATCTACCGGATCTTCACCCGACAATGCACATTTGTCTATTGCGTTGCTTGGCTATTGCGTTGATTTAATTTGACCAATATTCATTAATATTTTCAGGCCAAATGCCAATTTGGATGCGAATGTTTATTTTAAAAATCCATTTTGACCAGCCGTTGTGTATTTTCATTGCCGTTTATCGCCGGCCAGCAACTAAGTAATCGTGAGTAATTTAAGGAAAATTTCAAATGAGCTTTGTTGAATTATTTAACAAGTAATAATGCATTCGTTTGTTTTGTAGTCAACTTAAGGGTCTGTTCTATTAAAGTTTTATCATTTACATGGATATTTCGTGAGTTCTTTCATCCATCTTGCACTAAGTGGTTACAACGTTCTATGCTTATAACGTACATGTTTTTGATATCCCGTCTTGTACGTAGTAACAATGTTCGACTGTATATATATATATTTTTTAAATGTCCATGGTTTAAATCATGTTGTGACTAATTTTAGACCATACTGCCTAGCGCCAGGATCGTGTCTATGCTTCAAATTTTATAGAGTGTTGCGTAGACTCAAACATTAGTCTGATTCTGATCTTGACTTGGTTTCACCCTGCCTTGGTCTTGGTCTTGTCTTGGTCTCGATACATCTGGTCTTGGTCTCGGTCTAGATGATCTTGATTACATCACTAGTGTTACCCAAGAATTAGATTAAAAGTTTAAATTTTTAAAATGAGGTGATACTAATTCACTGCAGGGTACATAGACACACATGGGTAATTTAGAGACAGAAAAAAACTTTTTTGCTGATACATAAGATACATAAGCATATAATTAAGGAATATAATCAGGTCAACAATAACAAAGAGATAGCTATGTCTTATAATTAGTTTCATTGTGGTTCCTACCCAGGCCAGATGCATATTGTGTAAGGGATAAACCACAACGTGGTGTGCAGTTACACGAAAATAGTCAACGACAACCTGGTGTAATGCGGCCGGATGCAAAGTGTTATATCGCGTTATACCACAGCTAACAAACAAAAAATAATAGAATCAACTTGTCATAGTTAATTTTTCATAAATTATTTCAATTGACATTTAATATTGTTTCAATTTGGTCTTAAAAAATAGCCCCTATAAGGATAGTAGGCATGTTACCATAGAAACCATCAACAAACAGGCACTTGCATTTTGAAAGCCCAGGAAAATTATGCTGATGGGAATGACTGCTTATTTATTCATTGAACATTGAAACACATTAATATAGAACTGTTATTAGGCTGCTGAACTACCCATGTAGTCAACACCCATGTGATATCTCTGGACCAATAAGAAAGTAGTATTTACCAACGCCTTGGTATAAATTGTAATAATGTGTCTTTGCATTGAAATTATTTATATTGCTTGATTAAATATACATAAGTGGTACTGTATGTACATCAAGGGTTTAATAGCCGACTGTGACTGTTAAGGTCAGTCTAGGCAGATGTTAGAGATATTACCCATCCTGCCTCAGTCTTGCTTAGTTCGCTCACTCCCTCTAAGAGTGCAGGGGATGTGTTTACAATATGGCGTGTTTGTGTATGTGTGTGAGAGAGAGATAGAGCAGCCCTAGACACTTGAAAGTGGCATTTCCTTTCAGCAAAATCAGATGCCATTACCATTTATAGAAATCTGGGCAGCAAACTGCAAATGAGGAGCTTAGGGAAAAGAAATGTTGTATGAAGGCAGGGCAGAGGAATGGCTATAAGCCTGTGTCCTAGGATGACTAAAAACTGTGCTATTTCGATAACCATAATGTGCTCGCGGGGCGTTGTTAGGCTTTCGCCCCCCCTAAAATGTTTTTTTGCCCCTCCAAATAAATGTGTATTTATTGGCTTAAGTCATGAATAGTTTGCCATCGCCCCCACCCCCTTAGTAAAGAGTCAGCCTCCCTATCCATTCATTTTTAACTCTGCCTTTGATGTGGTATATTTTACATTTTAGCAGGTAAAAAGACTGGGAATAGTACTGAAGTGATGAGAACCCCTTTATAGCCAGTAAAACTCACTGGTCTTTCTCAGGGCATTCTGCACTTCACAGAATGCTGTTAAAGTTCCAGTGATCGGTGTTTGGAAAAATTTGACTTCTGCCTTTGATTTCTTAATTTAGCTGTGATTGTGAATGCTGCCAACTCAGTGTCTGGCTAAAGCTATATATAGACATCCCACATTTTTCATGGAGATGTCAGCATTATTTTGAGGCTGATAACTTGGTGTATGCTCTTGCTTCTGGTAACTTATTTCAGGCATTATTAATCAAGCGCTTTATTCTGACCAGCGATCCTTTGCAGCTCTTTCCTCTTCACTCCTTTGGGAGAAGTTAACGTTTTGGAAAAGCTTGCTTGTTTTCGGCCAGTAAATTTGGGCACAGCTTGTTTGTCCTGGAAAAGCTGAAAACAGGAAGATAAACAACAGTTTCCTTTTGCCTGGATTGAGATTGACTGGCAAGGGTGGCGGTATCCAGTGAGTGGGCGTGTCTTTGGTATATCATTGTGTTTTCCACCAAAGGGGCACTTTGTATACCTGGAAGTCCATGTCAACGGAAGTCAATCACATTTTCGGTGGAGGATGTGTTTACCTTTGGCTACTTTTCGGTTTTTAGGTCACGAAAACTCGCTTGCTGGAAATATCGCTTAGCTTGCTGTATAGACAGAGAGAGAGACACCCTATCAGTTCCCTATGGACTCCTGTTTGACTTTTTAGAATTCTGCATCGGAAATATACCCGTAAGGACATATTATGATCTACTCTTCAACCGATAATTCACAAAGGATTATGTATCTGTCACATAGCAGGAAAGTCTCATGTCACCCACCTTCAGACTAGCTTCCAGTTCTCATGGGATAAAAATATACCTCTGATAAGTGTGTGTGTGTGTGTGTGTATTTATATATATTTTTACTACTGCTCTGGTAATATTGTGGTGAAGGCCTGTATCTGTGTAATCCGACAGTTCCTGTGAGATTGTCATAGAAGGGGTGGGGGGTGAAGCTCAACTCTATTATAAAACAATGTTTTATTTTGGTCATTGACTTCCTTTCTGTCATAGACCATATATATATATAGACCATATTCCTTTGTAGAGTAACTATTCAAACAGCTATTTTATCCAAACCATTTTAGTGTTCAGTTGTTTATGAAACTAGATGTGCTTCTGTACCAGGAAACCATTCCTTCAGAACTGAAATGAAAAATCCACTCTGCAAGTCTTTTGCACTTGAAAACTCTTTTCTTAGTAACTTTTATATTTGCTTCTACAACATAGTTCACTAACGGCCAAAATTGCGGAAAGACTTCCGATTTTTACAGGTTGCAGAACTTTATTCAACTGTTTCCCCACTTATTTATTTAATTGTCCAATGTTTGATATCCGTAAAATCATACACTGGATGATTAAATAAAAAATTGGAAGTATTTCCACAATTTTGGGTACTAGTCTACAGTATCGTAAAAGCAATATGTATGAAAAGATGTATAAAAGTTACTAATCTGTAATGTGTTGTGAAAAGCTCATACTGTCATTTTAAATTAGCTATGTACTAAAATATAACTGTCTCTTTCTCTAGGGTCTAAAAAGAAGACAAAGGTTATCAAGAATAACTTGAACCCAGTGTGGAATGAAGTAAGTGTGAAGTATCAACTAGGTTAAACAGACTGAAAATGTTTCAACATTTTTATAAAAGAATCCCTGCATGCGTGTCTCTAATACATGTCAGATTAGATCCTGTGCCCTTGTTCTCTAGCTTGCAGCTTTGTAACGCTCTCTTGGTTTATTTTCAGTCAGGTTCATGCACGCAAACGCATTTCCGGGCAGTCTGCAGAATGTCATCAAGTGTTTCTCAAATGTAGTTGTGCATCATGACAAGAATTTCCCATAGAAATCAATCAAGTTTGTCGTATATAAAATATAGTAGATGCTCTTTGTGGAATTTGAAGTACAATCCACCCCTTTCTACAGTGGCTCGTTTTTTGTATATTTTTAAAATGCCATTTATTTCATAGAATCTTCAGTGTATCAAAAAATGATGTATCTCCTGTGTGGAGGTCTCTCTGTATTACCTTGTAAAGTATGAGGACATGACCTTGACTGGTGTGTGTGCGTGTGTGTGTGTGCGTGTGTGTGTGTGTCTGCGTGTGTGTGTGTGTGCACGTTGCATTACACTAGCATCCTGTCCAGGGTGGTACCCTGCCCTGTGCTTCCTGTGTTAGGTTCCAGTTTTCCAGTTCTTGGAAAGTAATAAATGAAACATTACTACAAATTTTTGCTAATTTTATTACAACAATGACAACACAGTAACAACAACAGCATTATGACAAGAATTTCCCCTAGAAATCAATCAATTTTATCGTATATAAAATATAGTAGTTGTTTGTTGTGGTTAGTGCAGTCACCTCACATAACTGGATACCACAACTTCACGTGTGAGGAGTTTGCATGTTCTCCCCTTGTTGTTGTGTGGTTTTTCAGGGTACTCCAGTTTCTCTCCACAGTCCAAAACATACTGAGGTGAATTGGTGTTACCAAATTGTCCATGTGTCTTGTCAGTGTCTTGTCAGAGGTGTGTGTGTGGTGAATGCTGCAAGATTCATGCAAATCTTCTTCAAAATTTGCTGGGTAGAGCTTTTCCCATTTTTGCATACGGGTGGTGTTATAATGTTCAACCAACTAGTCTACCACTCGCTATATTTCATGTACTTTTTTTTAGCTAATACATCTCTTACCTCAAGTCTACTGTATTTTAAATTCCTCTGAATATGTAATATTTGTATGAAACAAACCAATGACAATATTTTTGCATGTTTCTTGAACCACTTGAACTGTTTACAGTTACATTAATTATCATTACATATGCAAATGAATGAGATATAGGACAGCCAAACGAAACAGATTGAAATCACAGTATTAAGCCCCCTGCTCTGTCTCCCAGGAATTTGAGTGGGACCTCAAGGGCAGACCTTTGGACCCAGGCTCAGAGCTCCATGTGGTGGTCAAGGATCGCGAGAAGATGGGCAGAAACAGGTTTGTCTTATGGGCTTTGGGAGATATTGCTGTGTGAGTGTGTATGAAACCCAGGGGGATGTTACAGTTTCAGGAAAGGGGTGAATCGGGGGAACTTTCTCATCTACTCCCATGTTACTTGTTGTCTAGAGAGTAAAGAGCATATTTGCTCAATATGTTTGAGAAGCCCCTGATCTCATGATTTTGGGCTTAAAGAGGAAAATGATCCAGGCTTGGTTTCATGTTACTTTTCACATAAAGCAGACAGTTGGTCAAATTGCATGAGGCACATATTAATTTCCCATATACAGACGCTCCTCTATTTATGAACTTTCAGCTTCCGAACTTTCAGACATACGAACGAAGAGGACTGTAAGTCCAAATTGAGTTCCTTGGGCTCCCGTTTCCTGTCCGCAACATCAATTTTTTTTTTCTGCCCACCAATTCCGCCTAGTACGACTTCTGGCTGCTACTCCCGCCGCGCAGCAGCGTAGCGTTTGCACTCCCAGCATCCTAGATCTTTGTACTTGTGTATATTATTAAAATGATGTTCAATAATGACTTACAAACATTTTAAGTTACGAACAGCCGTTCGGAATGTATCTCATTCGTATGTAGAGGAGCATCTGTTTTTTGCTCATTTCACAGAAAGGGTTATGATTTTTCTGTGAATGTGTGCATATTAATGAAAGTGGATATTTCAAAAATGTTAAGAGAATTGGAGGACATGTATGTGCCTATTAATGCTCTTAATTAATGGCTGCACTTCAAGGAATTCTGTGTCCTTATTGGGAAAACGTGGCAAAAAATGTGGCATGTGGCTTTTGCAGAATGCTGGTGTGGATTAAGCACTGTGAAATTAAATAAAACATTCAGATAAAGTAAATTATTCCAGGAAAGAAGATAAAAAAGTCTGTGTTGCGGAATGGATACTGAATATGGACTGTTTTTAAAAACCAGAATGAATCATGACACACAGCTTGGAGTTTTTGCTTTTGTTAAAACTTTTTTTGAATACTTCAAAATATTCCAAAATATTCACAATTCATATAATTTTACAGAAGTGTTGCAGGTACAGGCATCTCCCAGGTCACAAACGAGATCCGTTCTCTAAGTCTGTCCTTAATTAGAATTTGTAGGTAAGTCTGTACATAATAAATTATAATAATAACAAAAGTAACTACATACAGCACTGTATGGAACCTTGAGCTGACAACCCTTGAAGCTGCATTTTCATGAGCGTTGCCAGGTAGCGCTTGCATTCGTTATTATGAACATTTGTATTCAACCCAAATTTTTAATATGATAATTAATGCCTTTCAGGAAGTAACTTTAGCTTTAAGGACCATAGAAGTGGGGAAACCCATTATCTCATTTGAGCATCACGAAATGGATAAAAATAGGAGCGAAACTAAACATAATACTGTAATAAATCTTTAAGAACTTATTATATTCCTATATTCTGCTGACAGTAAATTTCCTGTAAGTTTATAATTTAAACTTCCTGTAAATTTAGAATGAGTTATTAGCTTGATGCTAATGCAAAATATGTTAATAATTTTCATCTTGTAGTGTTTGAAGATATTTATAATGTAAAATCTCATACCTTTCTCATTATTCTTATCACTGTGCTCTTTACACCATTTCTTTGTGACCTCACCCATTTCTGGATTCTCATTATTACTTAACACATCTACCTAAGGTCTGCTACAGGCTTAAATCCACCATGGAACAAGTCATGAAATCCTGTTAGCCCTCACATTCATTTATTTGTATCTCTCTCTCCTTGTACTGGTGGGACTGGCAACAGAACTCATCTTTAAAATGAAATATAAGGCTTTTGCTCATCTGTGATGCAGCACTTACCCGCCTGCACATACTTCCTGCCACTTTCACTGCTTAACAGAACCACAAGAACAACATGATACACAGATGATACACAGAGCCTCCTTCAGCTTCCATAAAGAAAGAACTGGAAGAGCGAGAGTGAGACAGGACAAACATGAATGTGGCCACTTGGAAGATAGACTTCTGCTAGTGTTTTTTATGTTCCTATGGAGATCTATCTACAATACAAATGTTGAGCTGGGGGTTACAGCAGGGTTAGGAATCCAGGCAGAATGTCACATTGGACAAAGCATCGTCTCATCGCGTTTAGTTCAACTTGGTCTGTCTCCATCTGCGTTAGTTGGCAACTCGTATATATTAACTCTCATCAGTCCTGTTCTGGACTAGCTTGCGCATTTGCAGTATTTATTGAATGCAGGGGTGATGCTAGGGTTTTTTTAGGTGGCGGTATAAAAGGGGGTATAATTCATACATGGGGCGCAACGTTACCATTAGCCAATAATATGGGCTGTCTTTTTATATCTTTTGAATCAGTGCATGAGAAGGGACTTTAGCGGCCAATCAGCTTTCAGCCGGGCCCACTTCCTCTGGGTCACCCCTCCAATATACTGTATGCCCTCGATAGGTTGATGATGATTATCCATATGAGAATTATTGTTTTTCTGTGTCTTTCTTTGCATTTGCCTGGGCTTTGTGAGAGGTGGACTCCTGCAAAGTGAGTGAGCGGTCAGATCTTAGCCCTGTGTCCCTCTACTCCAGTCCTGACCACTTCATGCTCCTGCCCGTTTCCCCAAACAGATTCCTGGGGGAGACCTGGGTGGCTATGCGGGATGTCCTCAACTCCCCAAATCTAGCAGAAACCTTTACTGTCACTCTGCAGGATGCCAAGAGGAACAACACTGGGGTGAGCCCCCCCTCCGGATCACATGACAACTCTGATCATACTATTGAATTCTAGATGCAGTCACAAAATGAAGTATTAATCTAGGCCTATAAGATACACAGCTGAAGGCTCTTCTATACTCTGGCGTTAACTAGCTGGGCACACAAACAGAGGCACAATTCAACGATTGTTAACCCAGACATAAGGGAACATTCCCAGAGCGTTAGCTAACGTTACGTGAAGGTTCTCTCAAAGCTGGCGGAGAACATTTGTACTGTAACATTAATGGAATGTTTATTTCCACATGTTATAGTGTAACAAAGGTTCTGTCAGTGTTACCACAATAACATTATTGCCTGGACTTCCTTCTAATATAATTAATGTATAAAAAGTTTGTTTATAATGAAATTAATATTTTATAAAAATGCTGTATATTTGTATACATGAAAACACGAGCCAGGTCCTGAACCCATGACCTTAGAGGTGCATTATAATGCCACAGTGCTGCCTGTTCCTCTACCACGCCACCCATTTGTTCATGTATTAATAGTAGTAATAGCAGTATTAGTTGTAATAATGGGATAACATTCTGGGAAGATCAGGAAACCTGGACACTTTGAACACTTCTATACCTTAATCGCAACATTCAGTAAATATAACTTACAACTCATACTGCACTATAGATTCTTTAGATAGATATTTTTCCCGGTGTTCCTGTTTGTGCCTAATAATGCATACTTGTATACAATTTCTGATGGTTTTGCACATATAAGCCTTATTTGCACAGGCTTCATACAATGAACATCAATCACATCAGGTCATCGGGTGATTAACACTGTTTAGGTCGACTTATATGCCAGAGCGTCAGTGGGCCAGGGTTCACCTGCACCTGGTGTTGGATATTTTATAAACATTAAATACTAGTTTGTTTGAAAGTTGTTCCATTCAGTAAAACAGCCTCTTCCTGCCAGTGACTTCCTCACCACCTTTACGACTTACACAAGAGCCCTGGTGTAAACACCTCATTCTTCAATGGCAATCGTGGAACTATGAGGCTCTCTTCCTGTTCCTTCTCTGAGAACAAGCCTGTTTTTGGGGCTGTAACATGGTTTCCTTCAATTGTCCCCCAGACACTGGGTATCAGCTGGGCAGGAGGTGGGTGGGTTAGATGCCAATGCAATGCTTGTTCCTTCCACCCTCAAAGAGAGGCAGGCGAGGGGTAACTCCCAAATGGGTATTCTCTGTCCTGCTTTCCAGCAGTAGGATGGGGTCTCAGTGTACAGCTGTAACTCTGGCACCAGGTCCTTCTCATCGTACTGATTCCTGCTACTTTTAGGCATCACTCCCTTAACTCCAGAATGACATAGAACAACTTGTGTTAATTCCAGTAATTGACCTCGTGCTCCAGGTTCCCTCGCGAACACTGGTCCACATAAAAGTCGTTAATTGCTACTTGCAGATGTCCTCACATTGGACCACTTTTGCAATTTTACTACCTTCAATAAAATGTAGATATTGCAACCCCCCCAGAGAAAAAAAAATGTATGCAATGAATGATTTACAAGCCTAAAATCAAGTAGAGAAATGTTTTTGTGTTCGTCCGACTTTAGGGTGTTGGCTATTATTTATGCTTTTAAATTCATAGACATCCTCCTCTAAACCTAATCTCCACAAAAGGTTCAGATCCACCTTAGCATCACTTGCATCGAGCCACAGCATCCACTTAGCCTTCACATTCACTGTGGTAACAGGACTCTAAAAAGGAATTTATGAATTATACTCATCAGTGTCGGAGCACATCCCAGCCGGAATATGAAAGCTTTCTGCTGCTATGAATGCTAAACAGAACGACAACTACAATGTCATACACACAGCCTCCTTCTTCTTTAGCCTGAATAAAGAGAAAACTGGAAGAGGGAGACGGCGAGAAAAAAAAAATGAATGCACCCATTTGGAAGACAGACGTATGTCTGACTATTAATTAACATTTTATGCATTTCCATGGAGATGCACAGTCTAAGCGGACATGGGATGTTGAGAATTGGGTTTGGAGCAGAGTCCATACAAAATGTGACAATGAACAGAGCATCAGCTCATTTGGTGCTAATTAACATTCTCTGTCTCACTCTCTGTAAGTCAGCACCTCAATGTGTACATGTTAAATAAGCTAGAATCTATTGTAGCTAAACTATAGTCCCTGTTTGCTAGACGGATGACACAGATCAAGGTAGAAATGTGAATAGATAAACCATAAACTTAAAATTTGTATGACTAATGTATGGTCCTCTGATGTCTTGAACCCCCCCCCCCCCCCCTCCTCGTAGGCTACGGTGTCCTTGCACGTTTGCTACATAGCTCCCCCAGGCATGGCACCTATTTTCCAGCCCCTCCCTCAACCTGAGCCCCAGCATACCCCTCAGGAGCTGGACACCGTCACAGGTAGGGAAATTGTGTAACCTTAGTCATTCTGAGCTGTACTTGTGGTCATGAAGGGAATCGCAACGTGGTAAAACTCCAGTGGTCTGGACACACAGTGGCATTGTGCAAACAATCACAACATTCAGCGCTCAAGTCTGTGCCAGACACATTCTGTGCATTTTGCTTTACGCTCTGGAATGACACAATAGTCAAACAGTGGCAGGCTCACGTAGGCGGGACCAGGGAAGAAAAGAGAAAGAAAAACTGCATAAGAATTGCAAAATAATATATGAAACAGAAATAATATATCTTGTTGAAAAATCCAACCTTTCTAGAAGATTCTGGATGTGAAATAAGGTGAACATCATGTTCTGTATCAGGCTGGATGGAGAGGGGATGTGCTTCCTAGTAATTTGACGTTATCTTTCATCCTGTCTGACTTTGTCTGCACTACTTAGTTGCATAGTCTATATATCTTCTTGTCTGGAGCACTGATTGACTGTGCCAAGCTGCCTAAATACAAAAGTAGACTGCAGAAATCTGCCGCTGCTTGGAGAACTAGTTCGCTAGTTAAAGTCACACAAATTACATTCTTCTTACATTAGAGATAGATAATATGTCATTTTAAATATATAGATAAGACAATAAAGTGCTTTGTTTTCTTTTGAAGGAATCACATCTGCTATGCTGCACAGTGCTGAATTAGATGCTTCTGCTTTCTCTGTAGGGTTTCTCTTCCTGTCTTTGGTGTTCAGAGCCGTCCACGCCCATCTTCATGGTGTGCGCTCTTCTGCATCCTGTTCTTTCCCTAACCTTTCTCTGCCTTGCAGTGTTTTCCATGGACACCATCGGGGAGGAAGACACGGAGAGCATGATCACTATAGAAACCACTGAGGACCCGGAGCCCGTGACAGGACCCCAGGGACCGGAGGCGCCCACTTCCCCACCCAAGAAAACACCCCCAAATATGTACCAGGGCATGAAAAAGAAGAAGCGTCAGCCAAACAGACCTCCGTTACCTGACAGACCCCAGGACCTACAGGTGTGTATTCATGCATTTTGAACAGAAATATGGACAAATTCATCTACCTACAATTTACACAAGCTTTGGCACATATTTCCACCAGGGTTTCATATGTGTAGATTTTGCATGTTCTTCCAGTGTCGTCGTGGGGTTTCCTCCGGGTACTCCGATTTCCCCCCACAGTCCCAAAACATGCTGAGGCTAATTGGAGTTACCAAACTGCCCGTAGGTGTGCATGTGTGAGTGAATGGTGTGTGAGTGTGCCCTGCGACGGGCTGGCCCCCCATCCTGGGTTGTTCCCTGCCTTGTGCCCTGCGACGGGCTGGCCCCCCATCCTGGGTTGTTCCCTGCCTTGTGCCCGTAGCCCCCGTCTGATAGGCTCCGGACCCCCCGCGACCCTGAATAGGACAAGCAGTTACAGAAAATTGATGCATGGATAAATTTAGCGTATAATATTTCATACATGTGGCTGAGCTGCAAAGTGATTCTTCAAAATGATTTGCTTGTTTCAATGAAGAGAGAAAAATGAACTTCAGCAAAAAATATAATGTGAGTTTGCATGTAAAATGTTATTTAACCCTATCTTGAGGTGACATCCTCTAAACACAATCATTTACAGGCAATTATTGTTTACTTACATATTGCAGATTTTATTTTGCATTATGACATCCATCCATCCATTTTCCAAACCGCTTATCCTACTGGGTCGCGGGGGGTCCGGAGCCTATCCCGGAAGCAATGGGCACGAGGCAGGGAACAACCCAGGATGGGGGGCCAGCCCATCGCAGGGCAGCATTATGACATCTAATATTACTATTGTAACTGGAAATTTTTCAGAATAAATTTTTAATTATTTCAGGCACGGGTGAGGATCATAGAAGCAAGACAGCTGCCAGGAGTCAACATAAAACCGGTCGTCAAGGTGACCATTGCAGGAAAAACAAAGACAACCCGGATTCAAAAAGGCAACAGTCCCTATTTTGATGAGGTAAACAACAATAGATACACCAGCAACATTGCATTGAATTACAAATTTAATAAATATATGTATTTTACAAACATACTCACAGCCATAGTATGCATTCTGCAAGTTCAGTTCTGCAATCTTGCTGTGCTGCAGTAATTGTTGGTGATGGTGATAGTGATGCTTTTGATGTTTCAGACCTTCTTCTTTAACTTCTTTGAGACTCCCTCAGCACTTTTTGATGAAACCGTCTTTATTACAGTAAGTCTGTATATATAAAAAATCTGTGTCTGTGTCTGTGTGTGTGTGTGTGTGTGTACCACTTTTTTGTAAAAGAAATACATAACTTAAGATAAACGTCCTGGTGAGACCCTAACTAAATGTTTTAATATTAGCTTTGAATTCTGGGATAAAGTTATAACCTACACTCTCATGTTGTCTACAAACAGGATGGAATATTATTGCTCTTTATTATAAATATTTAATGATAATATTGTCCCTTCTTATCATAAAATTGATGTACACAATAATTCGATTAAAGAAATAAAAAGGTGTAATAACTTCAAAATTAATGCAATACGTTAGCATAATAAATTTCCCAGAACTAATAATCGTTTTTACAGAACTCATAGAAGGACATTTAAAAATTGCCACAGAATCAGTAAAACTGGATAGAAAGTAAAGCAGAAACAGTAGCCTAGCATACACAGACAATAAATGAAAATGAAGATTAATCGCTGTTCAAATACTAATCTTATGTCATAAATAACTTATCAGTCCTATAAGTAGGAACATCATGCTTAGAGTGTAACAGTGTAGCTTGATGACTGAGGGAAGGTTCTGCAGGAGCCTGAGAGCTACATTCCACACTAGCAGACTGCTGACTGCTTCCCTCCTGTACTCTTAGGTGTTTAACTCCAAGTCCCTTCGTACTGATTCTGTGATTGGAGAGTTTAAGGTAACATCGTCCCACTGTGAACTGGAGGTTTGACCAGCATTGACCACTTAAATTGCTTTGTCTTCATTTCGTAGTAAACCTGTTCTCCCAGACCATATGATGTGCTTATCGTTATGATCCAAAACCTTCTGTAGTCATTACCTTTCACGCTTAGTCCTGGCAAAGCATATGTTTTGCATGGAAGGATATTAACTATTTGCTGTTATTCACTTACAGCTTGATGTGGGAACAATATACACAGAAAACAGTAAGCCACTCATTTAAAAAAAATAATAATAAAATTAGATCCTAAAAGCAAACCAAGAAGTGATATTGAGTCTTATTTTGATCTTTTACTTTATTGGACTAATTATTATTTTATAGGCTGTCCAGTATCTTTACAGACTAGGTTAAAATGTTAATGCTATGTAAATCAGGCATTTCACTGTGAATTGTTGACCAATGTGGTGGATAATGGATTATTGTTTATTGTCTTTTGCTGGTTTGAAGTTCTAGATAAGTGTGTCTGCCACATGAATACCAAAATTGCCAAATTAATACAAAAATGGTCGTATGAATATGACAATATTCTATCGTGATATGAAAACACAGCACTGAAATAAAATTAAAAATCTAGCAAAAACGATCATGATTACATGCAAGCAGCATGATGTTTAGCGTTGCTTCACCCTCCTGTAGAGTGATCACCTTCTGTGTGCCTTAGGACATGCTTTCCTCAGGAAGTGGCTGCTGCTGTCTGACCCAGAAGACTTGTCTGCGGGGGCCAAGGGCTACCTGAAAGTCAGCCTGTATGTGCTAGCGGCTGGTGACGAGGCTCCGGTGAGTCTGTCGAGGGCCACATGGGAACTCCAGATAAATTTGTCATTAAAAAAAATCTAAATAATTTAGTGTATCTTTATGTAGCACCTTAAATGATAGGGCTGCATTAAGGTGTAATATAGTCCAACGTCATTGCTAACGTTATAGAAAACGTAGATATAACGCAGCCATCGAGGACAGGCTACATGGCATGAGGACTTGAGATGAAATGATGGTTATATTTCAGATGGACAAGAAGGAGGGAGCAGAAGAGAAGGAAGACATTGAGGGAAACCTGCTGCGACCTGCAGGGCTGAGCCTGAGGGGGGCCACATTCACCCTGAAGGTCTTCAGGGCAGAGGACCTGCCTCAGAGTGAGTTTGGAGATGCCTCTCAGGTTATGTGATGAGAGTCCGCTGGGATCATTGCAAAGCACGTAGCGAAACAAAAATGCAACCAAGACATTTATGAACACTGCTATAACAGGCTCTGTATATAGAATGTGTAAGTTTGCGGAATGCTGGGATTTGATTCTGGAATCTCTCGAGCTGCAATCAGCAGTTTTGAAACTTAGCTATGCCCTGCTATGTGAAAGTAATTTATAACACATGAATATTTTATTTAATATGCTGCTAATTCGCTTGAGCTGTATCTATCCCAGGGGATGTCAGTCCATACGTGTACAATTTTAAAATGTTCTTTAAATGTGGAAAGTCCCTTGGGGATTTTATTGCTTTCCTCCTAGGTGAAGAGAAAAATATCTAACATTTTATGTACATATGCAGTAGTAGTCAAAAGTTTGGACACACCTACCGAAATAAAGGTTTATTTGTAATATTCTCTGCATCTTAGAATAATTATAAAGTTGTCAAAACTATTAAATGACATCCATCCATCCATTTTCCAAACCGCTTACCCTACTGGGTCGCGGGGGGTCCGGAGCCTATCCCGGAAGCAATGCGCACGAGGCAGGGAACAACCCAGGATGGGGGGGCCAGCCATATATGGAATTATTCACTCACCAAAAAGTATTAAAAAATATGTCGGGGGGAGCAGCTCGGACTCAGAAGGTTGTTGGTTCAAATCCCTGGGTTGGCAGAGCGATTCCACCATTGCGCCCTTGAGCAAGGCCCTTAACCCCAACTGCTTCAGGTACTGGATAATCCTACTGTCTCCTCTATGCCAGGTTCATGTGGTGGCCTCCTGAGATGCTTTCCCAGCTCACCTGAAGGGGGTCCCACATATATGCTGAGCACTGATTGACCGCTTTTCCTTCACTCTCTGGTCAAACTCCCCCAAAACCATTTCTGCTGCATTTGGTCAGGTGTCCTGTGATGCGACACTATCACTCTCCTTTGCAGGCAGCTTGGTGTATCCAAATTTTTGACTGATAGCATATGCTTGAGTAGCATTATCTCCTCTTTTTCCCTCCATAGTGGATGATGCTTTCTTGGATGGTGTGAAGCAGATTCTGGGTTTTGATAGTAACAAGAAGAATTTGGTGGATCCCCTGGTGGAAGTCACCTTTGCAGGCAAAATGGTATGTATATTAGTCACTGCATTCCACTGCATACACATACTCATAAGCACATGTTGTGCTGCTGTGGACCTGAGTGCTTGTCCATGCTGATCTCTGCAGATCAGCACTAAGATTCTGGAGAAGAATGCTAACCCCCAGTGGAATCAAAGCCTGACTATCCCCATCAGGGTAAGCATGCGATAGATCACAGCCTTGCTTGTGGATCTTCTTCATGCACTCATGTTGTCTCTACTCGTTCCCTTTAGTTTCCCTCCATGTGTGAGAAGATGAGAATCAGAGTCATGGACTGGTGAGTCCACATACCCACTATATTGAAATCCGGATGCTGATTCAGTTTTTACTAAGCCTAGATCTAAGGTTTAGATTCGGCCACACACCATAGATATACCTAAATGCAGTTCATCAAAAAAAATACAGTTTAAACTGTGTTGCTAGTGTCTTCGGCTCAGACAGTGACTCTCCTGAGCGCAATTCCTCTCTCACAGGGACAGAGCCAGTCACAATGATGTCATTGGCACCACTCACCTGTGCATGTCCCGGATTTCTGCCCCTGGTGGTGAGATTGAAGGTAGGGCGATAAGATGGATCGAGAAAAGGCATGACAAAGGAAAGACCAGATAAGCAGGGTACCGGGTAGGTTGAGGATGAGGCACTGGGATAAGGAGAGAGATGGTGTAGTGCTGTACTAGGATGACTGATAGAACAAAGGGCTGGGCAAAGGGGTTCAGATCTATTTCTACTGGGTGTAACAGAATGCAGCATATTTACATGGTTATTAATAGAGGAAAGAAATTAACAGAAGAAATTGATATTGAGACAAGTAGACAATTTCTTGCATGTTACTTTGTGTTCTGTGTGTTCAGTGATTAGTTGTGGGTTTGTATTTGCCAGTGACCTCTGTAAAGGGCACCTGTTATGCTCATTTTCACTGTTCATAATTTTATATTTGAGGCCTTCTAGAGTTGAAACCTTCATACTTCAGTTCCAAAAACACATACCTTTTCTCAGTCTGTACATCTCAATTCACCCTCTGTCTGAAACAGTGTCTTATAGCTTTAAGCCCCAGCCCCAGTGTGCCCAGTGTGCTCTGACTGATCAGCTTGCCCTATACATTCCGCCCCTGTCTTGCAGTCTGCAGACAGATGTTTGCAGGTAGGCGGCCAATAAGGATTGTGTTATGAGGTGACCTCACCATGTTACGGAAGTAAGGGGTGGAGTTCCAAGGAAGCGTTTCAGGCAGATTAGAAAAAAATGGTTTCTATGATGAGAGCTACTTCCTTTGGTGTGTATTTTTGGCCTTAAGTCTTTGCAGACTGTTTACTTGCACATAAAGCTATATAACACGTTAAAGGGAAGCAAAAAACTGTAAAAGCATAACAGGACCCCTTTAAAGAATCTTATGTATCCTGCTGAAATGCCAGTGTGCGCTGAACTTTAGATTGGCCTCATTATTGGCTGTGGAAGAAAAATCCATGATTATGCAAATTCAATGCAGATTCAATCAGTAATTAATAATGAAACTTATGATAACACTGTTGATTCAAATATGATGATTGTAACAATTAATTCCTGCCCTGAAACATTTAATATACTAAACATGTAATGCAAGCTTTCTTAAGTAATAGGTTTTCATTATTGTAGGTAAGAGCTGTAGGTACAGACTGCTGAGTGTCTGTCCCCTGAAGCTTCGCGAAAGAATAAAGGTCGTCAGACTCTTAAACAAATCGACTTCAGCAAAATTTCTACCACAGGGTTATGGCTAATTTTCATGCGCTTTTCTTTGGGGCTGCTGCACTGCAGTATGAGATTAATGCAAAAGCCCTAAAGACAATGATAATCTATATGATTTTTTAAAAATTAATTCTGAAGCTGACCACAACTTATTTTAAAGCAGTTTTGTTAGGTGAAAATTAAACAAGCTCATAATCCAAAGCCACAAGTACGATTTAACTAATGTTGACATAACGGTCGATTCCCAGTGTTTTCA